>NC_139244.1:18640379-19146248 GCF_977018435.1 Lepisma saccharinum | reverse complement strand
ATCACGATATTGCTTACAACACGCACACGAATTTGGATGCACGTCACGAAGCAGACAAGAAATTGGAGCATGCCGCTTTCAGGAGGGTCATGAGCAGAGACGCTTCTTTGGGAGAAAAAGTTGCAGCATTGGGCACCACCATCGCCATGAACACGAAACAAAAATTTGGATGGGGAATCCTACCTAGAGTTATCTTTAACTGGCAACGAGGTGATCTTGGTCAGCACGACGAACCCTCAGCCGTTATAGAAGATATCTGAAACCGGCTTACACCAGTTACTCATAGCTCCCCCAATTTTCTCACGATGGTGGGTTGCTACCGGCCCTATACGTAGGCCGAATAAATTCCGACCAGAGCCGGATTCGAACCTATGTCGTCTTGAAGCGAACAATCTCAAGACGAGTGAACGCCGTAACTCGTTCAGTTACGGAGGAGAACTCTCTCTCTCTCTCTATTTTTTTTCTAATTTTCATCATTATTGTTAAAATTAATCCAAGAAAAAATATATATTTTGTGTTGACATGGGAAATATGCAATAAAAAAATGCATGATCAATAGTTAAGGTCAAAATCTGAATAAACAGTGAGGGTGATACACGCAAGCTTCCAGGCATGTGATTTGCACAGAATTAAATATAAAATGAGAGATGGAAGGTTTTTGTTACTATTAGAATTTAAGGATGGAAAATATGTACAGCGAATGAATACTACGTTTGACTAATCGTGAAGATGAGTATCACAGTACGTTTTATCGTTCTTATATAAACGTTGAAACGTTCTTATACGTTCGTGTGCGTGTTGTAAGCAATATCGTGATCTTTGCATGCCGCGTCCAACGGATTCACACCCTTGTCTCCTCTCTCCAATTTTCTCTCGAGTTTGGTACCCGGTCCGCAGTATTGGTAGCCAGGTAAATGCATCTCGAAAAATAACTTGTTGATGATGTCGTTCACGAGTCCCTTTCCTTCGGCAACGTTCCAGAATCTCGGAGGCAGCGTGTTGATAATTTTGATCAGGTAGTCGATACCTTTGTCGTCGTTCACGATGAAGTTGGAAAGTTTGCCAACATTGTAATTGGAGAGTGATGTTACCCCTACAGATTTTACTTCACAATAGAGGTTGTTGACACTCATCGAGACACACGCCCCAGAAGACGACTGGTGGATGGATAGTTGTGTATGCCAGCCACCAGTTGGGCCTGCGATCAGTTTAGTTGTTTTAAATTGTGAGTGTGTGTGTGTGAATTGAAACACTACAATTTCTTACCAAGTGGTAATATATCGACGTCTTGTAATCAGTGTGTCCTATTCCGAGTTCCAGTCAGGTCGCATAATCAATATTTCAGATTCCATTTTAAACGTATCCCGAGTCGTCATTAGCCTATGTGTGCAAAAAATAATGTTAAAACAAACTCTTGACCTCAATAATACAAGTTGTGTATTTTCTTTCAGCTGTGGTTCCCTCTTTTTTTTGCGAGAAATAACAAATTAACCTAATCATTAACTCAACAAATAAAAAATGCATCTCTAAATTAATTAATAAAAACTGTTATTACACCCAAACCTCTATTTTATCGTAAATATAAATAAAATATCATCTCACGTAGTGAAAACAATATGAAAATTGTTCTAGTAAGTGATATATGATTGTCAAACGCATACATGAATACATTATGTTACAGATTCCACCGATGTACGGCCGCGTCCGAATCGGCAGCAGATGTCACCTAGAGCACCGTTCCATCCAGGGACTCAGCTAGCCTCCGTTGTCCGAATTCGCGGCAGACGTGGAGTCGGAGGGGAGAGCAGAGAAGCGCGACAGATGCACGCTTGAACTCGCTGTGACGCTGCGCTTGGCAGCCATATTCTAACTTTCATTTTGTACAGACAACATTTACTGATTAAAAAATATAAAACTCAGTTATACTTTAACATTTTATCGATAATACTGAATGTAGAAAAATTGTAAATAATAAAATAGCGTGTTACATTTTTAATATGAGTAGTAAATAGGTTGAAATCATTGTCATGTTTGTTTGGCGTCTGCCTTCCGCTTCCGTGCGATGCGCCTGCGCCCCAGAGCGCAGTGGGTGAAGTTTGGGCTGACACCTGGCGGGAAAAGTGACAACCGTACTACAAGAGGACATGTAGATTCGGACGACTTGGACGTGACTTCGACGGCACGTGAGAGCAACAGGAGAAAACAGGGCGGAGCGCTTGCCAATCCGGACAGTTTCCGGTGAAATAATTATGATGAAATTACTTTCCGGTTCTCGTCGGTGAAACCTTTGATCGCACACCGGACACGTTTCAATGTTATTGTGAGATTGAAGTTCATCGCTGGATAATAGGAGCATTTGGTTTCGATTCGCGTAAGAGGCTGCCAATAGTCTCAACCTCTTCAACTATCTTTTCAAAAAAAATATTTGATTACGTCTGCTCCTCGGTAAACATACGGTTCATCTATCCTATCCTGTCGCACAACAACAATATCCGAAACTCGAGGCTTCGTGCGGTGTTGTGGAAGAAAATTCGGGGATGAAGAATATACATGACTTGATTTATTTATTTCTTCTCTTGTTTTTTCTGAGGGCATATGCGAGTCTTATTCAAGAACTGGAATAATTGTGCCTTTCGAATCAAATTTATGGAGGGGTAGAGAGAGGGCCAATATGGACAGGTTAGAAACAAGTGATGTTATGATGATAGTCGTCGCCATTTCAGAGTGGCAAATGTTTAACATTAATTGTTGAATTTTATTTTAGGCTAGACATATTGACTTCGTCAATTTTATCAAAACAACCATTATTCATCCTCATCGTTGCCATTAGCCAAAATAGCCTCGCTTCTTTTTTTTCCCAATTTTTCGTAGTGATCTCCGTTCGCACTTGGCTTTTGTAGATTAACAAAAATCGTCTGAAGTTTGAACACATCATACTGGTGCAAGCTGTTTTTGTGATTGTTCTCCTCGATTATTCAAAATATCTAATTTTCGCATATTCAAATACACACAAGTGGAGGGGGTTCATGCCACATTAGTGATTTTAAATTGTATTCTCGGAGCCATGCACACATTTCCTAACATTGTTGCCTTGTAGTCGATGAGTTGTGCAGGTACAGCTGTGAAGTTGTTAATAAGACCCAACACAGACAAGTCACCCAACATTGCTTTTCGACATAGATTTTTAACTAGAAAATTGTTATGATTACAGTACACCCATATCAGTATACAATAACATGGTGCTATTTTTTCTGTTTCTGTTGCCAACAAAAGCAAATCTACAGACCACAAGTTCGAGAAATAAGACATTAACTATATTTTGCATACATGTAGGTACGTCCCGCGAGGTGTGTTATTGGAAGACTCAATACATGTGAGCAGTGGAGTAAATTTTTTTTCTTTTATTTTGATGTCCATGCATTTATCTGAACCCCCTTGTCCAACCAAAACAAAAGCTCCGGTCCTATCTGGAGACTGCAAAAACTGATATGTATGTTTATTCAGAAAAACTATCCATGGACAATACCGTTGCGCCCTCCATGTGCATTTTCCTTGTTGGCTGAACGCGAAGATGCCCGAGACTGCTTTCAAAATTACTTTCAGCCTCGCATCACGATACAGCCGTTTTCTACAATTCTATTAGCCTACTATTATTATCTAAAACTATTTCATCACACACAATCACAAAAATAAAAAAAATAACATTTCTCTCCTTCACTCGCTTTTAGCTATCGTCCAGTGTCCTTTTAGATAGCAGGTGAATCGTGACTAGCAAAAATATTGAAATCGAAATATGAATTATCCGTTATAACCCCTCCTCCTCTTTTTTTTCTCTCCTCTTCTTTACATGTACGCTCGATGACATTGAAATAAGCAAAAACACACCGCTATGCTTAAAAAAAAATATCCATTGTACAACTCTATAGGTCGAGGTTCATAAGCTTCGTACATCTCATGCGAGGGACTGCATATCTTGTTTACAGTTTATAGTGGTATCATATTCCTTCACTCGGGAGACTTGCAAGACAGCTTATTACTAGATCTGTTTTGTCGATATGAGAATGCTTGCTATCAGTAATAAAATTTTTATGGTGTTTAACCTAACAGCTGAGGGGCCGGGGCATTCCATATTTACCTTTGCTAGTGCAATAAATATCAATATTTTTAAGTTATGCAATAATTTTTGACATTATATTCATGTCCATTTCCAAAACTAGATTTATATACACAAACAACTCGCTCTTGCAATATATTATCTATTGTGAAAAATTCTTGCATGTTCGCGAAACAGGAAATACACGTCATAGCTTCCGTGAATCGAGCGCAAGATTACTGGAGTACGCAAAATACCGTATGCTAAGAATAAAATATTCCAAATGCAGGCATCATGCACAAATAGAATAATCGGGTTGAATTTACAGTCTAAAACCACTATGTTCTGGCAGCAAGTATCAAAAACATGTGGTTAGGAGATTTTGATAGGGAGTGAGTGAAATAGTTGTTGCAAGTTACCTTTTAAACCCAATACATGTGTAGGAATATATTGCGTATAAGCTGTCTCACTCTCTCCGTATGTGTGTTAGGTGGTCGTGTCGATCGTTAGTTGTATGTCACAGCTTAACTGTACTAGGTAATATTTTTTCATGAGGTAAGTTGGCATACTCTGCGAGAGTATATGTTTCAAGCTTCTAGCTGTAGAAGATTAGCTTTAGCCTATTTGCAAAATATAAGTTTGGCTCGTCGAAAGCAACTCAAACAGTGTTGCCAGCTGTAGGTTAATTTTCCCGTTATACAATTGCAAGAGGTAAGTTGCTTATACCCTATCTGGAAGATGTGTCCATGGCTTATGTCGTAGGTTAATTTTAGTTTGCAATAGATCTTGTGTGTTGGCCCTTACAAGTAATATAGCTGCCTTTCTGCCTTTGAGTCACCTGTAAGGCTATATGTGAGTGGGCGAGTGAGGTTAGTTTAGTTTACGATAGATCGACCTGTCATGCTATGTACTACTTTCTGCTTTTTGAGTTACCTGTAAGACTATATGTGGGTGGGTGAGTGAGGTTAGTTTAGTTCACAATAGATCACACTTTGAATTTGCTCACACTCTCTCTGTCTGTGTGTCAGGTGGTCATGTCGATCGCTAGTTGTATGTTACAGCTTAACCCAAACTAGGTAATATTAACTGTACTTCAAAAAAATAAAAATTGTGTGTATCTCATGTCGAACTAGAAATAAAAAAAATCAAACATTAAGCATTCATGCAGATTAATTAAGCCGTAAGTTCAAAATTTTGGCCCCCACACAAATCGCATTACATACATACATACATGTGGAAAAACAGAAGTATGCATGTTTTTTCGCCCCCGTGGCATTACAAGAGCCCCCTGTAAGTAAGACTAATCGGGGCTGGACCTACAGTTTCAAGAACCACTTGTGCGAGTATCGAACCCTTGAATACAAGGCTACCACTGCGCCATAGGGGAGGAGGCCCGGTGAGAGGGGGGTAGAGAGCTAGAAACATTGACACCGCTATTGCCAGTTAGCGTCTTCTTCATCTTATTGCATACTTATCATCTTATAAAAAATTACGCCGTCAACTTGTAACTTGTAGGTTAGCCTCGCCTGTGAAATATCATATATTTAAAAACAAGAAGTTTGTGAAGCAACTAGTCAGTGTTGCCAACTCCTAATTGTAGGATAGCTTCGCCTGTAAAAGTGAAATTTTCTTGGGGTGGGTTGGCAACACTAAACCCCACTTGATGACGTTGAAACAGAAAAATGCATTTACTCGTACCGGCTTTTTTCTGCGCTGTGAAACATCGTCAGCGCAATAAATAAGGCGCGGAACATGGAGAAAAAATTAGTATTAGGTCGTAGTAGATTACACTGAGGGCCCATTAACAGACGATCTCTGCCTTACAGGAAAACATCGTAAAAAAAAACAGCCTTATAGGAAAATATCGTAAGTTATTTTAAAAATAGGTCACTGAACACGAAGATTTTTTCCCCTTCACACACCACAGTCGATTTCAAATACCACTACAATACAATTTTTGGATCATGAGGAGCAATTTTTACAGAAAAACATCGTAGCAGGGACCCAAAACATCATAAAAAAAGTCGCGTTAGGTCGTAGCAATAGGGGCACATTGTAGAAGATCACACATGAGTTTTAAAAAACATCATATTAGCTCGTAGCAGATTACACTGAGAGCAGAAGCCTATTAGGTCATAGTAGATTACAGTGAGGGAGACGATCGCTGCCTTACCATAAGAGGGGACAGTCTTATAGGAAAATATCATAAGTCGTTTCAAAAGTATGTCAAAACACGAGATTAGCATAAGAGCAAAAATTGCAGGAGGTAAAAAATAGCTAAAAAAATAATGCCAGAGCTTCTTTCTATCCACTTTTCTCTCATTGTAGGTTAGTTTAGACCCATAAAAACAGATTACGCTGAGAGCAGAAGCCTATTAGCAGGTCATAGTAGATTACACTGAAGAACCTTACAGTAAAAAAAAAACAGTCTTATAGGAAAATAATAAGAAGTGTTAGCGCGCGCACATGTGTATAGCACGTGTTTCCCCCAAGAGAGGTTTACAAAAATCACGATAGGTCTCTCCCTCTTCATCTTACAGCAATATTGGTATCTCTATCTTTTTTAGTTGTAGGTGGGTTGCCAACACACTCTAGTTAATAATGCTACATATTATACACACACACGCACGCACATACTGTGTTGCCATCCATCCCTCTCTCTTTCACGGCAGTATATATTTGTTGCCGGTTCTATTGCCCAGCGTATGTATGTTACGTCAGTATATAAATTAGTTAAGCCCTTGCCAAGTAAAAAAAGCTGTAGGTAGGTATTGGTAATACTGTCGGCTGTTTAACTCTTCCCTCTCTCTCTTTTTCTCCTCTTTTTTTTTGTAAAAAGCTATGGCAAAAATACCAGTAGGTTGGCAAATTGCTTTATGCACTGTAAGGCCTCAAGCAGTATTGCCAGCTCCATGCTTTAGGTTAGGTTAGACCAAAATAAAAACCTTGGTGACTTTTTCGAGTAAGATGTTGGCAATACTGCAGAACAAGCCTCAAGCAGTATTGCCAGCTCCTTGCTTTAGGTTAGGTTAGACCAAATAAAAACCTTAGTGATTTTTTCGAGTAAGATGTTGGCAACACTGCAAGGCAAGCCTCAAGCAGTATTGCCAGCTCCTTGCTTGAGGTTACATTAGACCCAAAAAAAACCCTTGGTGATTTTTTCAAGTAAGAGGCTGGCAACACTGCAAGAAAATGAGGCTCAAGCAGTATTGCCAGCTCCTTGCTTGAGGTTAGGTTAGACCCAAAAACAAAAACCTTGGTGATTTTTTCGAGTGAGGAGTTGGCAACGCTGCAGAACAAGCCTCAAGCAGTATTGCCAGCTCCTTGCTTGAGGTTACATTAGACCCAAAAAAACCCTTGGTGACTTTTTCGAGTAACAGTTGGCAACACTGCAGAACAAGCCTCAAGCAGTATTGCCAGCTCCTTGCTTGAGGTTAGGTTAGACCCAAAAACAAAAACCTTGGTGATTTTTTCAAGTGAGGAGTTGGCAACACTGCGAGCCTCACCGAGCCTCATTTTCGGTTGGCGAACCCGTGCCACTGCTCTACTCGTATTTATGACTGTTGGAGACCGAGAGTAGTATATTTAAATAAAAACTACTAAAACGAGAGTGAGAAAGAGCCCGATCACATATTTGTAATTTAATCATTATATATTCCATACTTGAAAAAAAAGAAAGAAAGCATAACATTATTGTCTGCACATAACACATTCCCATTTCATAAATAATAAAACTACATCCCATATTATACATACATATTGTACAACGTGTAAAATGTTGTGTAAATACAGAGAACTGCAGAAAATTTTACCCTGAGTTATTTAGAGGATTTACAAAAAAATCTATGAGAAACCAATCCCCTATCTGTCCTATAGCAGATAGACTGGGCGACCTGAAAGCACGGGCTTTCCATCATTGCAGCGGGGAGAGGGGGCAAGGGAGGTAGAGGTAGAAATCTTCCTTTTCTTTCGGGCGGCCTTTTCTACCTGGAAACTGGTCAGGCGGAAGAAGAGCGAGCTAGGGTATCCAGCCAGCTTTGCCCGCGGAGAACACCGATGGGCGAGAAGAGCGTAGAAAAAAAAGGTGTTGCATATGAGCTGTGGTGGCTTTAACAAGACAATAAATATTGTGATTTGAATATAATTCGAGATGTGAGATTGATTGATCTATCTCTGCTAGACTAGCTACTCCTCAGTGCACGTCACTGGTCAAACCACATTCCAGATGAAAGAAAATGTTTAGCTAAATCGCCTGTACGGTGAAAGTACAGTTGACAAGGGAAGGCCACCTGCTAGAATGTTCCAGAACAACTTTCTAATAGTCTGGAGGGGAGTAATGTTTGTGTATATATATATATATATATATCGTCCTGTTTTGTACCTTGTTACATTTGTACTTGGTGCAGAGTCTGAAGAAGACCTTGCTAGATGGTTGAAACGTTACGTTTAGTTTATGTTTTATAATAAAATAAATTTCTGCCTTGGCAAGCATATTGAGTTTTTCATATCATGGAAACAAGGCTTAATGGTGTTATAATCAATAATAACAGTTTTGTTTCAATCCTTGACACTCGCACTGCATAAAACAAAGTTAACGAACATGGTAATATTTATTAATTTCACTAGAAGGAGAATGTTTTATTCATAAGTTCCTAAGTAGCGATTGGTGCTCCTTCGTATTCTTCTCACGGGCGCCAGGAATTTTGGCAGCGAGGAGCAAACTTACGAAAGCATTTTTCTGCGCATTTTTCTTAACATTTACGCCATGACCAAAATGCCACCGTGTAAAATGAGAAATCTTATGACTAGGGCTTGGAAGTTGAGGAAAAATCCTTTTCTTTCCTAGTGTCCGAAGGCGAGGCCCAACATAATATATGTTCATTTTGGGTCATTGTAGGCCAGAAAAAGGTGGGTTTTATTTGTCCTTTTTTGCCCTTTTTGGCGTTTTTTGGCTTATTGGTCTTTTTTTTCCCTTTTTTTAGGTCTTAACGGCTGTTTTTGCGACTTCACCTTCTTTCGACTACGTTTTTACTGCCCATTCTCAATTCGAATCATCATCAGTTCATCACCTCTTAAACGTCCTTTCTGTAGTAAAGAAAAAAAAAAAGAAATGTATTTGAACCTCCCTGAAACGAGAGAAAAATATTGTTGGACGACTGAAATAGGATCCGAAGTCCTATTCTGTAACCCTAGTGTGGTTAGGCCAAATATGATTCTACAAATATAATTTTTCAAATTATGTTAATCTAAGAAATATGTAATGTCTGGAAGAAGATGCATTTCATTCATATAGTTTTTTCGCACTGTGTGTTCCATACCACCAGAATTTTTAATTTTTTTATTCATTAAATATGTAATTAAAACTGAAGTTATAAATTAATTTGGATCATATTTATACGTCCTTTTTTGATATTTTTAGGTGTTTTTATAGGTCCTTTTTTGGCAATTTATAAGTCTTCAACTTCCAAGCCATTGTAATGATGCCATGCAGCGACGGCGTGAGATGCTGAAAGTAAGGAAAACGTTAAAAATACGCGTGCAACCTTTCAAAACTGGGGGAGCAAGGTGCCAAAACTGGTTTGGAGGGGGAGAACAGTTTTCTTTCCCTCGGTAGATGAGGTTTAGCATAGTGCGGGGGCAAAAATAGCAAAAAGCGGGGGGCAACTGCACCGCTAACATAAATTACTCACTGAAATGAAATTATATGTGTGAAATATATACCTGGTATACCAGTGCAAAAAAAAAATTGCACATTCGGTCAATTTACGAGATAACACTTCGGTACACTATTTTGAAAATGTAGATAAGTCCAGCGATAAAGGGATCACAATTCATAATCGATACCAATTGAGGACTAAAAGTGGTAAACGTTGTAAGTGCCAAAAGCGAAAGTGTTGGGAAATCGCATCGTTCCGCACATCAGCCCGTAAGAACGTTCACACTAGTGACCCCTTTACACGCCCTTTGAACTTCTTATAGGGCTACCAGCCACTTTTCACGTTTACACATTATAAAGCATGGCACATTTCACAGTTTAACGTGAAAAACGGTGTTTGAATTATTGTTGCACTTACAGCGTTTACCAATTTTAGCCTTCAATTTATAATTAGAAGAATAATGATGTGAGTATAGGACAAAAACGCCTACTTCTTACCTTATCATATTCAACCAAAATCGTGGTTGAATTTGTAGCAACAGCAAGTGGAGTCACACTATCGACATCTACCGGATTTGTATGCAACTCGTATGATGTCTCGGAGGAGGTCCCAGGCAAGGCATATGCGGCATTTAGAAACTATGCAACGTCATCATTGGTAGGTAGGTCACGGACTACAACCGGTATCAGCTTCATAAAGACAAATGTGTGTTGAATAGGCGGAAAATGAACATTGTATTCCTAATTTGTGTGGACAGAGTGTAATAATTGCTATACGGTACTAATGTTTTGATATCTTGTTGCGATCCATGACCTACCAACAGTGATGTGCCGTAGACTATACGTTTACGTCTACATGCGTTATCTACACGTAATCTACGCGTAGATTACATTGGGGTGTAGTTTACATAGACTACGTAGACAATCTAAAGTGCATTAAAATTAATTTTCGAGGGTTTCATGAAAGGAAAGTGACATTTTCAACTATATTGGTTCCTAACGAAATGAAAAGAACCCTATTTACAACAAAATTTTTCGTCTCTTCTATTACCAACTATGGAAGATAAATAGTATATGCAAAAAACAAGAACAGATGGCAGTCGTGAGCCAAGAGTGGTCTTTTTCCCATAAAACACAAGAATATTCCCTATGTTAGGTTTCTTTCTAGGAGAGAAATTGTTCGAGTTTGGAAGAAAGAGTATGAAAAGTTACCCTACACATCAGCAACTAGTACGCAGTATAATTTTATTTTAATTCCACGGCGCCCTTTGCTAAGTTATCACCTTTCGCCATGTTGTTTACATTAATTACGTAATCTACGTGTATAAAATAGGCTACGTGTAGAATGTAGACTATCGTTGTTTACGCGTAGACGCACATCACTGCCTACCAATGATGACGTTGTATGTAAGCCAATAGTATCTGCACACGTACAGTGGGACCCATAAGTATTACCGTGCAAATTGTCCATCACCATGTTCGTGCACTTTATTTGACCCAATAAGAGCTCCAAAAATTAAAATAAAACTCAAAACAAGCTGTTGACAACTTCTGCACCAGCATACATAAAAAATCCATAACTTAAAAACACAGGATGTAAGAGAAAAATTAATGAAAATAGTAATGGACAATTTGCACATAATTCTCATGAATCCCACTGTAGCAAACTGGTGATTCCTTGTGTGTTCAAGGATGTGTGCGCTTTTAATCTCGCATTTTGACCATTGGTGTACCACAGGAAAATTCCCACAAAAGAACGTCAGATTCTCGCTAGACAAAATAAGTTAGTTTTAAACCCAGACAGGCTAATCGAGACTGGATCTACAGTTTAAAATGGGACATCAACCAGTATGCAATGTGCCTCTACCTGGAATCGAATCAGGGACCTCTTGATTATAAGTAAACACAATAAAAGCAACAGTACACTACGCAAAATTATCATACCAACACAGGTACCAACAGGATGATATCGCAAGATTTAATCTCGTCCTAATCATAGTCTATGTTCAGAGATATCATTCCTGAGGGCGACACTTCCATTGACTAACTACACAGCCTGTAGCGTATATAAGTTCTGCCGTTTTCCGATAGATAATACAGTGTGTTCCGTTCAAATCTCCCTAATTTCAATTAATTACTATGAACGAAGTACGATGAATTGTGAAATAGCAACGCGGAGGCAGTCGTGCGGTACGATGAGACAAAATCTGTGATTGCAACGCAACGGAATTTCAGACGAGTGTACGGAGGAGTTGCACGTGATGCTAAATCAATTAGGCTGTGGTTTAGTAAGTTTCTAACAACTGGCAGTGTCCTAAAACAATCTGGTGGAGCTCGCCGTCGTGTGTCGGAGGAAAAGGTGGAAGAAATTCGACCTGACACTCCGCTGGACTTCTTCCTCTGGGGTTACGTCAAGGATCGTGTGGTTGCGACTCCAGTGAATAACATCCCAGAGTTACGAACCCACATACGTCATACGATTGCAACAGTAACAGGGGACGTGTTGGAGAGAACATGGCAAGAAGTTGAATACAGACTGGATATTGATCCTGCTACCAATGGGGCACATGTGGAGGAGAATTAGTGTGTGGAAAATAAAATTTATGAGTTTTTCTTCAATTCTCTGAAATTTCATTGCTCTATCATTCATACTTTCTTTTCTAGGATTAATTGAAATTAGGGAGATTTGAACGGAACACCCTGTATATCTATCAGTGAGATCCGTTAATCTGTATATTGATAGATGCATGATAAGAGGAAGAAGAATAATTTGTATTTTATAGCATGTTATTGATTGGCTGTCATAGTAACATTGTGTATGTACGTGAATGGCTTCCAAGCATTAAAGTTATGTGGTTTAATTTGAACCGACGTGTTTGTATGTCTTGTGGAAGTACAGATAAGAAATCACACACAACACAAGGCTTACATACAGTATATCATGTCTCCATACATAAGGGAAGGGGTGTAAAATTGCCGTTTTTCGAGGGTCGGTAGCGTCGAAACGAGGCGTTAACTACAAAAGTTACTAAGGGAAATTGTTCGTCTTTGTGTCTTTTACTTGCGTGCCGACACCATGTGTGTGTGTACATAAAGTACTTTCGGACATGTACTGGTTATCCAAAATGTATGATATTTAAAGAACAATTTCTCTCACAATTCATTGCGTGAAATCACACCCGCCAACCATATTTCCGGCAAACACATCAGATTCTGAGTTGAAGATATGCCGCGTGTGGTCTTTGGCGAAGTGACACAATGAAGGTATGATCATGATCATACGAGGAATGTGTACGCATGAAATGTCGCAAATTTTCCCGCTGTAAGATGGCTTCTCATACGCTTTCCTTAACACTCGTAAATCGGGATTTTATGCTTGTTTCTTCCCATAGTGCATTGCGTGATGACGTCAAATTGAATATAAATCCATAATATAAATCGATCTAAACTGGAAATCTTGAATAGCCAATAGATGTTCCTTGGAGATTTATGATGTGTAGAACACTTCAACAAATGATCGTTGTTCACACAGAAGAAACTTTAATATGCTAATTTTCTTGCTAATCATTTCACCACTTACGATGATTACAAGAAAGCCTTCATTTTCATAGTTTCTACCTAAAATATGTTAATTAATCTATTAGCAATTTGCCATTTTAATTTTAATAATCACAATTTGTCTTTATGATATCTAGTTCTCTCAAATACTTATACTTCGTTTCTTCATACATAACAGCTACGTGCTCAGTCCCAACAAAACTTCTTCTCTTCATACAAAATAAACTGTTGATGATGTTCAAATTTTGTATAACTTTATTCACTGAAGGTTGAATATTTGGGATTACATTTTTGATACATGATTTCCCCCCAGTTTTTTTCATTTTTTGCCCAACATTTACCACAATTTCATTTAATTTCTGAAGTTTCATTTATTCTAATATTTACTATTTTATTTTCTTGGTTAGGTATTTGCCAATATTTAGTACTTTGAACCTTCTCTTTTAGAAAAATAATTAATATGATTCTGTATAATTCCCCCATTCTGTTTGTAATTACACATGGATCTATTAACATAAATTTTATGGGGTTAATAAATATATTTATATGCATATATATATATATAATATTATACACAACAAGTGACTAGATTTACACTTGCATTGCTCCTTTGTTTAAGTACCACACACCGCAGTCCGTCCAATGAACATTTTGTTCACAGTTTCATTTCAACTTGCAGAATACTTTTCTGACAGTTGACACACTTGGAAGAGATACCTTGAAGATTAATTGTTACAAGGGTTTATAATGCACTATATAGAATATCTACTAATGAAATAAAGGGATAGCTAGAGAACATGTCAGAAAAGTATGCTGCGTTGTTCCATACAAAGTACCACTGCAAAAAAAAAAGTACCAAGTACGATCCTCATTACGTCAAAGTAAAACCCAATAGTATGTATTTCAAAGTTGGGAGTCTTGATTGTTACTAATTTTCGTTATATAAATTAATAACACATGTGTTGTTTATTGTGCGGTATATAGTAGTCATCAAAAAAACGAAACATTGTTTCAAAATAAAGCTACATTCTATCTTTCATTTCACAAAAAAACTAACATTTTCCTCTTTACAGAAGTGTTCCATTTAAAAAATATTCTTTTTTTCTCTTTAATTTGTTCCCCTTTCTCAGTGTACTGAAAGAACAGTGTATTTGCATTGAAGAAAATACAATGTACATTGTTCTTAGTTTGTTATTTCATCTACAGGAAAAAAAAGTAGTATTTACAAATCAAAAAAGGAATTTAATACAAAACTGTTTCTTTCATATCAATTATAAGAAGCTGTTTTTTCACAATTTCACTTTGCTATTTTTAGTTTCTAGAAAATAAACTGAGGAAATATAATGACTTATTCACTAAACTGTGACGCAACATTTAGTGTAAGTTCACGCAATCTATATGTAAACCTATGTACAGTTATAAATACTTCCTTTACTACAAACAAACTACAGATTACTTCTATTATTAATGATTGACTGTTCCTTTGCTCTCGAGAAAACATTCACTTTTTTTAAAAAAAGTAGAATTGTAAATTTAAAAAAAGCAACTTACTTATTAACTCTATACAGTTGGAATATTTTTGTGCCTCTGTGATTTCTTTTTTTGTTTCACAAAATAGTTAAGTGTACAGTGTTATCACTAAGAAAGCTGTGATGGACATCAGAAATACCCATTGGTGATAATTCTAAACAGGAAAACGGTAATTTTATGCTCAAAATTAGACAACTACCTGCGTCACAGTTTAGTGAATATTTTCTTTTTGTTTTGTTTTTTGGTTAAAGTTTTTTTGTTTTGTGAAAGAATTCACATTCTTTCATATTGTTTCCTTGTTTCTTTATCGTCTGTCCATTTTTTTTTTACAATTTTTTCCGTTCTTCGTGTGCTTTCTTCACTATAGCCAGCTTAGAATGAGGGTCGGTAACTGGCAGGTCACTATATGGAGCATCTCGCGTTCCGTGAAGCATTAATGTCCATTCCTTGATGTAGCCACTCTGATGCGCCTGCGAGTTGAAGCTTATCTGCAAATAAAATAATTTAACATTTTAAAATAGCTGTTTTGAAGTTTTTCTACAAATACTAAGTCTCGATTATAAATTCAAAATTATTATCTTTTAACTGTACCATAACCAGTGGGAATGGCGTGAAGTTTCTCAAAATTATATTTACACAAAGTGTTTCCTATATATGTATGTATACAGTATGTGTGTGTGTGTAGGGGGGCGTATTTGCCCCCCTGGAAAAAAGTTTTCTCTAGCCTGAAAAAAAAAAGGCTGGATACAAGCATGCATACATATGTTATGTTAGTTACATTCATTTCGTTCGTTTAATGTTGAAAAATATTGTGGATAACCTTGCATAAAGACTAACTAATATGTAGCTTAATAAGTATTTAAGGTTAGCACAGTGAGCTACGACGCCAGGGCAGGTTCGAATCCCGACATGGACTTGGGTGTTCTTTGAGAATGTTCCTTCCTCAATTTCATCATATCATCACTCATCCTCATCTTCGCGATTAGCCAAAAGAAGCAGAAAAGCGAAGTAAAATAAACTAATTCAATCAATCAAGCATGAAACAAATTACTGATACGATAAGACTGATAGCAATGAATCAGTACTTAACAGACATAACCTTAATGATCTCAAGAAGTGAACTGGATTATTGTATTTTTGTATTGTATTTTTTATTTTCACAAATTTAGCATTGTAATCCTGTATTGTATAAATAATATAACATTAGTTAAGAGACATAGCACCATATCAGGAATGGTTGGAACATCATTAAGTATTCTAATTCGTATAGAATTGGTCAACCGGGAAGTTTAATTGGAGATGATCAAATCTATAATGCACTGTAAAAAATTACCGTAACTTTACATTGATTACTCCGTAAAACTTACAGGTTATTCACCGTAGATTCATTCTACAGAATTTTCCCCGTAAATAAGAGAACGTTCAAGGCAGTGAATCATTTTTCAGGTTGGTCATGCTGTCCTCTTGCCTTCCTTCCCTCATCCCTTTCCATATGTTCATTGACCTCATTATTGGTTTTAATGAATGAATTAATTTTAAGTACTTTATTTTAGCAAAATATCTCCATTCTCTTTATTGAAGGCTTGCCCTCTTACTTGTGACAGGTGAAAATAGCCATTGTTCTTACATTTGTATAGTTACGTTATGATTTCATTAAAGCAGGAATACGTAAACTTTTCAAATGAACTCTTATGTGTAAAAATTATTCATGTATCTAATTTATGAGAAGAAAAAAATATTATAACTGATTTTGTGCAGACAATTTAGGTAGGGAGATGCCGGAGAGGTAATTCTTACCTTCTCAGCAATTGTTCTCCAAAGTGGCATAATGTACAAATGGTTTAGGCTAAAGAATATACCCCACACAGAATGTACCCTCTCCCATCACGATTTGCTGCACACTGGAATTTTGTTACCTCTTAATTATGTTCCTGTGCAATGCTCTTGCACACTTCTGACAGTTCTCCATGTTCTTTCAAATTCAATTCTTTATTTGCCTGGGAGATGAGAGATAATGTGTTGCAACCCAGAATTGTCTGCGACTACATTTGTAACACTATACAAGAATTATTAGTACTGCACATCCACTATTAAATGTTATGGTAGATTTTTATTTTATTTTGCCGTCCCTCCTCTCAAATCTATGTTCAAATGTAAAGTAATTATTTCATTTTGCAAGGGCAATGCACTGAGTTTTATATTTTAAATTTTCTTCCCCATCACACGCTAGATTTGTGTCTGCATTTTCCAATTTCTTCAGTTCAAAAGAAATGGAAGCAATTTGCATGTAATGTTTCCATTTTGTTGTTTGCTTTGTCCTCATAAGCTGAATTTAGGAATTTACTGCACTTTTTGAAAAAAATATACTTCTTGTGTGCATCTTTGTTTATTTTATGACATTTTTATAATTTCAGGTGGTAACTTAGGAAAGAACCCATCACTCAGCAAAGTACAATTTTCCAGGCTAATATGAAGGATGCATATAACAATTAAATTTTTGTCAATAATGTTTGAAATAAAGATTACTTATTCTAAATGATCCATTATTTTTAATTAAAATCTATCCCAACGATAAATAACATCATTTAGATATCCAGCAAACCTAGTGAAGTGAGAACAGTTAACCATTAAGCCACAGAATAGCCTACTTTTTACCAGTTTCTAATTTGGCTTAATGATTATCTGCTCTAACTTCAGGAGGTCCAGTTTGCTGGGTTTTTATTTGCTGATTACACTTGATTAATAACATAAATTTGCTACATTAACACTGGATGTCAATCTAAACCAGCAATATTATGGAATAAGTGTGTGTGTGAGATGGTGTATTTGTGTGTCTATTTCTTTTTCTTTTCATATTTCCAGTCCTATTTTTCACTGTTATGTAAACACCGGTAAGCATGAAACTTACACTCCTATGTTTCAATCAATAATAACAATAATGAAACTTATACCTTGTAGTAGCAGCTATGTGCTTGGTGGAAGCATGATATCGTGTTATTCATTTCAAAACACGAGATGAATACTAAAATAGTGGTATGTTATTCGAGTATAAATGCTTTCATCTCTTTGCTTGTGTTTTAAAACTGAATATTATGCATTATGCTTTCAGGAAGCATGTATCTGCTTTGATGTGTGACCTCCTGAAAGCTTATATAGTGTCAGTGCTGAAAAATTTATCTACAGTGTTCACATTTTGTTAATAGTTCAACTGTATGGTTAATCTGTGTAGATTTAAGGGCGTGTTCTGAAGTGAGAATCATTCAAGCAGGCTCTGATTTACACTTTCTACTAGAAAAGTAAAATCCCCACTGCCCACAGGTTTCAATATTTACTACCATGGATACTAGTGAATATACATTGCAGGTTTACAAGTAAGTATTATATATTGTGATTTTTTTTATATTTTTTTTTGCAAACTACTGTATTATACAAAAGCTTAGCTAATGTATTTCAATGGCTTAAATTTATAATGTCAAAGTGATTTTAGTCACAATGAACATGTAACCTTTACAAACGCAATACATTGTGGAAAATAGCACAGAATATAGTTTTAAGCCATTAAAAGTATGTTGCTGTTAATATTGTTACAATGAAAAAACAAGAAAAGCAAAATACTGACTGTTGCTATCACAGGAAATGTTCTGTAAAATTACGGTGAAATAATAGCATCCTTCACTGTTGCTATCAAAGAAAATTTTCTGTATAATTACGGTGAAATGACAGTATCACTTACAGTACTTGAACCGTAACTGGAACGATGAAATTTCTGTAATATTACGGTGCAATATCGTTCATAATTACAGTGAAACCACTGTAATGTTACGGTGAAACCACTGGCGCCCGAGCTGCCGGTGAGGTCACCGCAAAATTACGGCTTTTTTTTTTTACAGTGTGTAATTGTAACCGCACATGCATTCATTATAATTTTCTTTATAGTTATACCTATTATAATTGGAGGATTCGGAAATTGATTAGTATCCTTAATAATCCAAGTAGTAAACTCGATTATTGTATGTTTGGTATTGTATTTATCTTCTTGGCAATTTAGCATTGCAACTTGTATTGTATAACATGTCCCATACCCATGGATATAGGTCAACGGAAATAAAGAATTTATTACTTATTATTATTATTATTATCATCTCCTCTCCCGTGTTCACCAGGTGGCAACGCCCCACGTCTGACACAAACCTCAATGCAGATAAATCTTTACAATTTGGACATTTCAAAGATAAGTTGGCAACACTGAAAACAATAATGCGAATCCTTGCAACGGACATATCTCTGAGAACAATGAAAAAAAGAAACGCCCAGGACACTCTTAAACATCGTTCTTTGGCTTGGAAGAAGGAAGGTGAAAGAAATGAAGCCATTTGCCGTTTATTATGTGAAGATCCCGAAATGACACGGTCGTCATTTTTCTTTTTATTGCCACCCTTTTTATCAAGCTATTGTTCTTGGGGTGAAATCGACATGACAGGAGACACTCACCAGATTGGAGAAAAGAAAAATGAGATGTCGGTGTTAAAAGGAAAAAAAGAAAGATTCGGAGAACCCGTACGTATCAGACAACTCTTTCAAACGGCATTCACCAATCTCCATGGCAACCTGAGAGGATATTCTTGTCCGGAGAGGCAAAATCCCTACCAATATATCTCCCTTTCATGGACCCTGAGGCAAAGTTATTGCTATCGAAGAAGAAAAATCCTGTCAAATGTGTGTGTGCGTGTTGGTGTATGTATGCTTTCGAAAGAAGCTCCTTGGCGATTTGCTTGTGTTTTATTTATTACATATTGCTTCTTATTTTTAGTGTATTTTATTGAGGATAACATCATAGTGGAATATGAGCCGTTCAAAATGTCCTGTTCACGCACACACACACATACACACAGTGCTTTTTTTTTCTTCTGGCGGTACGTAACGTTACGTAGTACAGTCAACTTTTTATGAGTGATAATAAAACTAATAACATTTTATTTCGACGAAAGAAACATGTGTGTGTGTGTAACACATAGATGCACGATCATCATTCATAATATTTTGAATTGTGCTTATTAACAAACTAATACAATAACATAACCAATTGCAACTTGCAAAATACCAGAACCATTTTTCCTATATATACGTTTACAAACAATGCAGTCAGTGGCGGCTTGTAACCATACATTCGCAATTATATAAAAAACGTGACACGTCTTTCCCATTACACTAATATTTATTGTTATTAATTATCTTTTCTCTTGTACAAATGTTTATTGTTCTTTAATCTTAATTTCTGTAATTTACCTATCACTGATAATGTCAGGATAGTGACTAACCTGTATACTTATCTTGTTAAGAGATGTTGCAATGGCAATTACGAGTGTGTTTTGTCTGGACTTTGGAAGTTCGGCCTCGGTTTTGAATAGAGTGATCAAGTTGAATTATAAGAAGTTTAATTTCTTTGAGTGACATGGATTCCTTTTTCTTATGTTAGTGCAAACTTAACTTTGATTTTTATTTGACGAACTAACAGAGAGATATTACCCCATACCCTGAGAGGCATCACGCGAATGCTTTAGAGTCTTTCATGTGAACTTATTGCTCTTTTAGTTAAATCATGTTCTTTTGACTAAAGAACGTGTCAAACGGCTGGCTCGTTTACAGACCCATGTTTACTGAGACTTTTTTGCTTCTATTATCGTGTACTTTCAACTGTGTCAGTTTGCGCTATTACTTATGATACACACTGTATAGGCTAGAATTATTGGGAATCGTTACTCAGGCCTATTTTCTCAAACGACAATATTTAGCATATCAGATTTTGGATGTAAAATCTTTATAACTTTGAACCCACCCTGAGGGTGAAATACTCCAACGGTCATTTGAAGGAAGCACATTTTTAAATTCAGCTAAAGAAATGCTTTCAGAATCGATATTCAAGCATACGATATCGATAAACTCGCATTGACCTTAAATTTCAAATTTGAATCTCCTATAAGGGCCAAATACCCCATATTTTGTGCCGAAATGGCGCCAAGGTGAAGGGTTTATCGATAATTTTTCTTCTGGAGGGGTTTAAGTGTAAATTTGGATCGGAAATACTCTAAATGCGACCTGTGTGAAAAATTGTAGGGGCTATATGTTATTACTTCTAATAAGTTCTAAGTATGCTCTAAATTCTAGATATAACTTTTCACTGACCTCTAGTGACCAGGTGCCTTGAGGGTACTCTCCCCACGTGTGTGTCGTCATGAACGGCCATTTTGTGAAACCGTCATGGCGGTCGTCATCGTTCGGCCTCCTGCTTAGAATCATGGATCTGAGGAATAAGAAAACAGTGTTACGTCACAGCTAACCACATGCCTTGTTTTCAAACTCAAGTATACAGTGCGAGCACGAACACGTTGTAACTAGCCTTAGAAAATACAGTAAAACCTCGTTAATCCGGACCCCGATAAGCTGGACTTCGCTTATTCCGGACAGGCAAAAGGCCACCAAAAAAAAGAAAGAAAAAGAAGCAGAATGCAAGGTTTTAAATGTGGCTAGAAGTCAACAAGAGAACTTCCCAAAGAAAAGGCAGTCAACCACTGATGAAATTCTGTTTCCCACAGACTTTGTACTGTACTGTATAGTGTATTTAGGCCTATGTCCTTTAAATACACCATAATAAACGTATTTTGTTGCTACAAACGGAGTTTTAAGGCACTTTCTACTGTTCTTTTAGGTTTTTTCCAGTTAATCCGGACTTTCGTTAAACCGGTCAACTTATCCCTCCCATTATTCCGGATTAACGAGGTTTTACTGTAGGTCTTTCCTGCTCAGTAGAAATTTTTATGCATCAAGAGTTCACCCAAATTAACACGTCTGTAAATTGTACACAAGCTCAAAGAGCAAAATAGACAATTACTTAAGAAGTGTTAACGTGGATTAAATTAGAATAGAAAATGTTCATCTAATCTGTACGTATTTGATTGTTACTAGGGCCTCCAGGATGGCGCAGTGGTTGCGTCGTCGGCTTGCAATCAAAGCGTTCCGGGTTCGATACCCGGTGGAGGTACATAGTGGTTCTGATCCCACCTTAAACTGTACGTTCAGTCCCGATTAGCCTTACTGTGCATAAAGTGGACTTTAAAACACCAACTCATTCAATCAGTCGATTGTTACTAGAGCCACCTACCGGATCGTTCGAACCAGTCAACCAATCATGTTTGACTCATTAATAATAAACTTAGTGACGTGCCCAAGGGGGGTCGGTGGGGTTATAACCCTTCCTTTGGCTCAGTATTCCTTAAAAAAAGAACGTCAAATGCAGGAAAAGATGGCAAAATGAGGACTGACTACCAAAAAAAGTGTACGTAACCCCTCCCTTTCGAAAATCCTGGGCACGCCACTGAATAAACTAATATTTCGTCTTTAACATGTTATTTTGTGCAAAAACGACAAGGATACATTTCTTATTCGATATTGAAAGTAATCCTACCAATTCCATCTGAAGTTATTAGCTACTGAATATTAGAAATAAAAGCCATAACATAATAATTGTAAATTGTCTTTCTTTTTTTTAAAAGAAAAAAAAGCAAATTGATTAATGACGACAATTTGAATGCTGAAATGTAAACTCAGGGTGTACAGAGCAGATATAATTTAATTGTAGCAATCAGCTGAAGATTTAGAACTGAATAACGGTAAAATGTTGAAGTGACGGCCATCTTGTGATCGACCCGCAACTACCACTTGTTGAATTGTTGTTAAGCATACCTGGTTCCCATGGGCGAAGTAAGGAATAGTTCAACATCTCCCCGTCTGGTGGCGTTGAGTGTGATCAGGGCTTGCACGTGTTCCAAGTAGTTAACCTCCGTGTCCGTTCCTTGACAGGCGTTGGTGTTGATTTTCAGGAGGACAGACCGGCTGCTGGGTATCTCTCTGTAAAAATAAAAGTACGTTTTAACAACTCTTAACTCAATGCAAGGTTAATTGAGAGCTGTATTAACATCAGTGGCAAAGAGAATACCAGATACCCCCCAGAACACATGAATGAAAAGAATTACAAGAAACTGAAAGATATACGTATATTCATTTACGTTTCATAAATATCAGTAAATATGGAATGGATATTCTCTTTTTATGCAGTATTTGCAGCCATATTTAACAACAGTGGAAGAACACATTTCATAATTCCTAACTGTACATTCAGGCAGTTGGCCAGGCGGAGGGCTAAGGGGTCTGTAGGTATATCCTACAAATATATTATTTACGAGGGATGATCGGAAAAAAAGGTTACAAAGCATATAACTGTTGTTTTATTCACTGTAACGTAACGAAAATTTATGTTTAAATTAATAACATGTTTGTCTTGTTGCGAGTTTGAGGACTTCGGATTCTGACCATGTATACCCGAGAAGCGGACATTTAAAATGGTGACTCGTCTAGAAAATTGGTCAAGACTAGAAGTGAGGGCAGTGGTGCGGTTCCTGTGGGCCAAAAACACTACACCTGCTGACATTCATAGGCAGATTGTGGAGGTGTATGGGGAGGGGACAATGTCAAGGCAAAATGTAGCGAAGTGGTGTCGTGCCTTCAAAGAAGGACGGACCAGTATTGTTAATGACAACCCTGGACACAGCGGTAGGCCCAGTACCTCAACCACTGACGTGAACTGTGCTCTTGTGGATGAGTGTATTCGTGAGGACAGAAGAAGAACATTACGCTCAATATCAGCTGAGCTGGGACTACCATTTGGTTGGCTGGCCACCATTATCTGACAAGTGATGATGTCAAAAGAGCTGCCTCACTGTGGCTACGAGAACTTGACGCGGATTTCTGTGCAACCGATATGGAAAGCCTCATGTACCGTTGTGACAAATGCTTGAACAAAAAAGGTGATTACATCGAGGACTAGTGTTGAGTGCCGTCCATCATCAGGTGTGTTGATCTTCCAGCTATGTCTAACACATAAGCCATAATAGGCTTTGTAACCTTTTTTTCGATCATCCCTCGTACATAGTGTACAGTGGTAATTAATTTTACTTCCTTAGCAGGATTAAACACCTTGTATAATAAGTTGTAATATAGTAAGAAATTTATCATCAGGGCTTCTACACTCCTAACTTTTTCGCCTATAGATGGCGGCTGCTGACACCCCCCCCCCCCCGAAATATAATCCTGGCTAAGGGCCTGTGTGCATTGATAAGAGTGTACCGAGCTCTAAATTGTATGTTTTACAATATTGCTAATTCTAATTAAAAAGAGAGGTACAGTTTATTAGATTAAATGCATTATACTAAATTAGTATACAGTGCATAACACAATAACTAGTAATGAACAACACGTATAACCAATTAAACAGAGGCAACTGTATAGCTTCTAACTAAATATATTTCATACCTTAGATAAAAGCTTATATAGGCTAAATACTCTTTAAAAGGGTATTGAACATGTTTTTCGATAAAAATAACGCAATTTCAGTATTAATGATGTTTATAATTTTACCGTTTATTTTTTTAAAAACAAAGAATGAATGCGGTCAGGGGCGTGATGCTGATCACATCACCCCCACTCACGACCGGATCAAGAAAGTGTGGGGCGTTACCCCCACACCCCCTATACGCCTTCATGGCGTGGTGCTATGCACAGGGGAACACTTTACTTTATATATATATATATATATATATATATATATATAAATACTTCATAATTCTATTAAATATAATGAATATATAGCAATCCTCATTCTTTCAACTTCATTTCAAGCGAAAATATTACTGGTTTTCGAGAATGTGATTCGTATTTCAAAATGGCGGAGTGTCGGGTCGGGCATCTTCCCATCTTGCTTATATGAGCATTATTTGATGCCTTGAGCCGATGTGTAACGATCTTTCCCGTAGCAGAAGGAACAAGCAAAAACACTATAAGCGCAGTCATGGTTATTTTGCATTTACTTACTGAACCTCCGAAACGGTGCCGGCCTCGCAATGGTATCTGGCTGGCACCGTCTTCCACTGCTTGGCCAGCGCCACCATGGCGCCTGCGTCCAGGACCCCGAACCCGAAGAGATGGTTGAATTCCAGTCCAACGCCGTTCATGGTCCAGTGGAAGCGCCCCTTCGCATCGAAGAGAGAGTTCCTTTTAGATGTCAGCACTGTCAGATGCTGGATGTCCCGCCAGTTGAGTTGCGTGCTGAAACGAGACACATGCATTAGAAATGGAAGAAAAATGGCCAATATACTGTTTCTAGAAATAAGGTGTATTTGGGAAAAAATTGAGGACTAAAAGTGGTAAACGTTTTAAGTGCCAAAAGCGAAAGTGTTGGGAAATCGCATCGTTCCGCACATCAGCCCGTAAGAACGTGTACACTAGTGACCTCTTTACACGCCCTTTGAACTACTTAGAGGGCTACCAGCCACTTTTCACGTTTACCACATTATAAAGCATGGCACATTTCACAGTTTAACGTGGAACACGGTGTTTAAATTATTGTGGCACTTACAACGTTTACCAATTTTAGTCTTTAATTACTAACGTAATCCAGGTTAATCATGCGGGTAGTTTTGCCAGGGAATTTCTTTGCCGGTGACTGTACAAAAAAGTCAACGTGTATATATACAGGGTGATTCTGAATTCCTATTACACACTTCTAGAGGTTGTAGAGGGAACTTGTAGATCAAGTTTTGATAAGGAACCTATGTCCGGAAACGTACAGTTTTGGTACTACACAGATGACAAGATCACATAATTTCACATCTCCGTCATCATCTAATCGGGCAAGAATGGTATGTGATGGAGTGAAACGATGCGGAAAACACTTTGCATACAGACGTTGCGCAGCTCTACCATTCCGTCCAGCTTCGCCGTAAATTAACAACATGTCGGTGTTCTCGGCAAACGTGTATTCAACCATACTGTACTGCACAGACGCCGACTTCATGGGGCTTGAGGGGCTCGAGCCCCCCAATGTTAACGATGTGGGGGCAGAGCCCCCCAAATAATTAAAGACTGAAATTGGTAAACGCTGTAAGTGCCACAATAATTCAAACACCGTTTTCCACGTTAAACTGTGAAATGTGCCATGCTTTATAATGTGGTAAACGTGATATGTGGCTGGTAGCCCTTTAAGTAGTTCAAAGGTCACTAGTGTGAACGTTCTTACGGGCTGATGTGCTGAACGATGTGATTTCCAAACACTTTCGCTTTTGGCATTTACAATGTTTACCACTTTTAGTCCTCAATTTTGCTTAAGAGGATCTAATGTATTATTTTGCTTCTCTTGTAATGTTTACTCTGGATTGCGCGAAATGAACTTAACTTTAAATACACATTTGAAATGTTCTAGACCAGACCATCAAGTTTGGGGCGCTGAAACGCTAAACCATCAACTTTGGGGGGGGGGGGCTATGACCACAGACAGCAAAACACATGACTTATTACTATATACTAAGTATGTAATTATGAGTATTGTTAAAATTTTTACTAAAAAGAGTTTCAAAGGACGATGTGCATGAAGTAGGGTAGTGGATGGGACGTTCGGGCTACAAATGGCTCTCACATGACATTCAGAACGAGATCATTGATATATTAGGGAGATCTGTTTTGCGTTCCGTGGTAGCAGATATTAAATCTCGGGAATATTTACCTATTATGGTTGACGATACTTGTGACATATCCATCCGTGGACAATTAATATTCTGCATTCGAACTGTAAATAAAATTTTGATATTTTTGAGGAATTCATGGGTTTTTTATGAGATTCCGAACACTGAGGCCAAAACTTAAGAAAGGGAGAGAGTGATCAGTGATCAGAGCCCCCCCAATAATTTTGACAAGTCGGTGCCCCTGCTGTACTGTCCTCCGCAAGGACTGAATAGCAATTGACGTGAAGGTCGAAGCACACCGGATTGTAAACAGAGGACGTTGGAAGCAGCACACATGACATCAGGTGACTGAAGACGTCGAACTCCGACAATGTGGGTTGTCTACCGTGAAGCGGGAAATGTGAAATTATATGATCTTGCCATCTGTGTAGTACCGAAACGATACGTTTCCGGATATGTGTTCCTTATCAAAACTTGATCTACTAAGTCCGCTCTACAACCTCTAGAAGTGTGTAATAGGAATTCTGATTCACCCTGTATAGTCAACTTTATGCACAGAAAGACTAATCGGGACTGAACCTACAGTTTCAAGTGGAATCCTAACCATTATGTACAGCCACCGACAAAAAAGTGTGACACCTTGATCCTGACATACTGCCTTCCCAGCTATGAGTTGTGTGTGTTGTCTAACTTCAACAGCAACTTTTCAACATGAAGCTCTGCTATCGCTGCAGAGTTAAGCAATGCACAGGAGGGAAGTTAATACTTCAGAATGTAGGTGTACCGTTCTTAATTGCTGGTGGCCGTACTTTCACCGGGGATCGAACAACGGACATTTTGATTACAAGGTGACAGATTTACCACTACTCCTACAGTCCCTAGAGTTGAAAGTGGGATCCTAATTACTATGTGCCTCGACCAGGGATCGAACCGGGAACCCTTTGATTACGCCATTAGGGATATCGACGGCTCAAGGTACACACATACAGTATACAGGGTGTCTATAAAGTCACTTAACATTTCTGCATGAACAGGATTTATGGTAAAAAATACAATATGTACTGAAACATATATCACAGTACGACACAAAATCAGTATAACTCAATGTGACCACCCCTCAAGTCTAGGCACAAATGCCAACAATCCACCAAAGCCCGAAACACCTTCTCCAACATAGCTTGTGTAATCTCAGCAACTGCGGCCGTAATGTGTTGTTTCAACTGGGCTATGCTGTGGATCCTCAACCCGTACACCTTGGACTTGATAAACCCTCAAATGAAAAAGTCTAATGGGGTCAGATCGAGGGGGGGACTTTCCGTTGCGAGACACGACCAATCCATCTACCGGTGAAAAATTCGTTTAGGTGATCACGAACGATGATGGCAGAAGGGGGTGGTGCCCCATCCTGTTGGTGCATAGTAAGAAGCTTGGTGTGCCCCAATCCACCGTGCTGTGAGCCGCAGTTGGTAGATGCTGGGATTATGGATACTGAGTCGCGTGGTCGTTGCGGTGGGGCTACGTGTGATCGCGTCCTGTACATTTTCCACAATTTGTGGTGTTATGGCTGGCCTATCAGGACGTTCTTCATCTTCAACACTACCTATTCACTTGAATTTGTTGACCAGGTTCTTAATGGCCAGCCTGGTGGGGCCTGGTTTTCTGAATTTCCGAGTGAAGTCCGTCCGCACCTTTTCATGCGTCATTTCACGCAGACGAGCACAAACAACGGCTATTCTCTCTTCTATAGAGTACATTTTATCAGATCACTTGGAAAAAAGAAAAGATTTGTTATTAGTTCATTGAAATGTTAAGTGACTTTATAGACACCCTGTATTGCGGTAAGCTCTGCTTCGGTGACATGACCACTAATATTCTCTCTTTTCCACCCTACCCTTTTTTCTCCTTACTTCTTCCTCTGATTCTTCCTTCTCTCTCTCCCTCTATTTCACTTTTCTATGTCCTCCTTCCGCTGTTTAAATCCCTCATTCTTCCTTTCTCTCTCTCTTTCCCTCTATTTCATTTTCTATGTCCTCTTTCCTTCTTCCTTTCTCTCTCTCTTATTTGTCTTTCTTTTTCATCCGATGTCTTTCTGTCTTACTACTTCTGTTTCTCTTTATCCCTCTACCTGTGTGAGGTTATTGTTATTTGGGTGGGCTAAGATATTTCACAGTAGGCCATAACCACCTTCGCCCACCCGGTGGCGACGCCCCTGTTAGGCAGAAACTGAGGGAAAAGGAAACGTAAGAGGAAAGTAAGAAGAGGTGTATATATAAGAAAAACGGAGAAAGTAAATTACAGACTACAAAACAGACGCATTGGAAGAACATAACATTTTAGAGCTCTCGACACGAAAACAGTCCAGTCAAGGTCACGCCACCCCCCTACAGTGTTGCCAATAAGCAACAATTTCAACCGACGAAATCAACCGCATACGCACAAAGCGCGAAGTGTTGACTGAGCAGCAGTGATGTGCGTCTACGCGTAAACAACGATAGTCTACATTCTACACGTAGACTATTTTATACACGTAGATTACGTAATCTATGTAAACAACATGGCGAAAGATGATAACTTAGCAAAGGGTGCTGGAATTAAAACAAAATTATACTGCGTATCAGTTGCTGATGTGTCAGGATAACTTTTCATCCTCTTTCTTCCAAATTTGAACAATTTCTCACCTAGGAAGAAACCTAATATAGGAAATATTCTAGTGCTTTATGGGGAAAAGACCACTCTTGGCTCACGACTGCCATCTGTTGTTGTTTTCTGCACACTATTTTTCTTCTTCCATAGTTGATGATAGAAGAGAAGAGGAATTTTGTTGTAAATAGGATTCTTTTCATTTTGTTAGGAACCAATATAGTTGAATATGTCACTTTCCTTTCATGAAACCCTTGAAAATTAATTTTAATGCACTTTACGTAGTCTATGTAAACTACAACCCAATGTAATCTACGGGTAGACAACGCATGTAGACGTAAACTTATAGTCTACGGCACATCACTGCTGAGGAGGCAAGGGGAAGCTCCGAACCTGACAGGGCTGTTTTCGTGGCGAGAGCTATAGTAGAAATGAAGACATTACTGACGTTGGGAAGGGGGGGGGGGCAGAACTCCCTTGAGCCTCCTTGAGGGTGCCCATGATCAAGCGCTAAAGAAAGTTTAACATTACATCCTTCGTTCTAGTATAAGTTAGGAACATTATTTGCTGGCAGATTTCAATTTGATCGAAAAAAAAAATACGTGTTAGATAGAGATGTCTGTCTATCATCAAATAAAACTGTCTTACAAGGAACCAACAAATAAAAATCGCGTTTCCCTTGTTAATTACGTGTATTCATTACCATACCAGACCTGAGGTTCAATCACCATTTAACCTTCTGACAGAGTAAGTCACAAATAATTAAGCGATTCTCCATTAATCGCAGCGCGGCATTAAAATCGTCCCATGATTGGCTGCGTTAGGGAAAGCAAAAAAAGAAGAACGACAACGCAACATCTGGTGGCCGGACTGAAAATATGTTCATTAAAACTGCTATCACGAAACGAGATGTTCATATGTTTCGGTGATCTGATTTGCAGGCAGGAAATACGTCTAGCACCGCGTTATTTCATCATTATTCTTGTTTCTCCACAGATACAACTCTTGATACGGAACGTCAAACAATTTTATATATACGAGGACAGTTTGAAAAGTCTGTAAATTAATGAACTTACTGTTTTTTACATATATACGAGTAAATAGAGCCATAAATGTGCATGGTACGTTTTATACAATACAATTTCTTGTTATCTCATGTCTATATCTGGTATATTAATACATTTAGTGCTTCATGATTCTGCATATGCAAAAAGCAAGGTCTCCCCAAAGGTGTAGTGGTAACGTCGTCACCTTGTAATCAAGGGGTCCCGGCGAGACACGTAGTGATTCAGATTATACTTTGAATTGTAGGTCCAATCCCAATTGGCCTTTCTGTGCGTAAAGTGGGCCACGAAACAATTCATCCACAGCATGTAGAAAAGCAATTCTCTAGGTAAAATAGAAAAGTATTACTTACAGGTCAACATCACTAAGTTGATAATTTGACCGTGATGTTTATTTGACTAAATTATTGTCACTTTCGAATGTCTTTTTTGCAACATACTAGGAAGTTAATAGGAGAAGATATGTAAAGGCGAAGCTGCTGCCATCTGTACGTCAATTCGTGAAGTATGAATCAAATATATACTAATTCTATTTTGAGCTGTTTTTAATTGCATTATGGCTTGGATAAACCCGAATATAGCTTGAACTAAATACCTCACCAGGTGGCTTTTGACATACGAATTGCAGCCTATCGTAGGTGGTCTATAATACCACCACGAGGCATAATTGTTCCTTTCATTAACTCGCGATGTGAATCCAATTGCGGTGACCGAACTCGTTTCATTGTGGTAATCTGGTTTGGAAGCATGATCCATCAAAATTATAGTAATTATCTGTTAGTTTCATATTCACCAACCGCTTCTTCGGCAAAAGGGAGCAGAATCTATTTTTAAGCCACTTTGATTGTTACGGTACGGATAAACAAGCCTATTGCTAATTAGCGCAAGTCACATGACTCTCGTTAGTGGGTTGGCTGCATCGTCTTTATTTACGAAGGGAATTGGAAACAGTTTCCAGTAATTACCAAGAGCTACAATGGAGAATTTCTGCAATGTTGCCAGGCCAAAAGGGAACTTTCCAGTTTGGCTTAGTAATTGGCCAACTTGAGTGTGACTTGAACGAATTAAAGTTAAAGTTGTTTATACTTGCGTTAATCTAAACACCATAAAAAAGATTGGTTTACTAGATTTTCTAGCAATAACTAGTTTTGCTTATCTAGATTTTCTTCTTTAGGTGGCGTGGGTGGTTTCAGGTGGGCGTTCGCCCTCATGTCCCCCCTCTGCCGTCGTCGCTGCCTCGAGTAGCTTGAGTGAATTTAAGGAATTAGTGCAATGTTGCAGGGTCATGTACGGGGCCCTACTAGACCCATACCAGACAACAATGGAACATATATAAGAACTAAAACGGCCGACAACTTTGCCCTAGAGAACTTGTGTTTCTCATTCAACGATGACTTTGCCCTGGACAATTACAATCTTGCTCAGTCAATGATGACTTTGCCCTAGACAACTACAATCTTGCTCAGTCAATGATGACTTTGCCCTGGACAACTACAATCGTGCTTAGTCAACGATGACTTTATCCCAGAAAACTACAATCTTGCTCAGTCATCGAAGACTTAAAACTACAATTTTGCTTAGTCAAGGACAGCTTTGTTCTAGAGAACTGCTAATTTGCTCAGTCAACGACGATTTTGCCCTAGACAACTACAATCATGCTTAGTCAACGATGAATGCACAGTCGAGAACTACAATCTTGCTCAATCAATGATGACTTTGCCCTAGACAACTACGATCTTGCTCAGTCAACGATGACTTTGCCCTAGACAACTTCTATTTTGCTCAGTCAACGAGGAATTCACCCTAGACAACTACAATCTAACTCAGTCAACAATAACTTTGCCCTGCACAACTACAATCTTGCTCTCAATGATGACTTTGCCCTAGACAACTACATTCTTGCTTAGTCAACGATGACTTTAACCCAGATAACTACAATCTTGCTCAGTCATCGACAACTTAAAACTACAATTTTGCTTAGTCAACGACAGCTTTGTTCTAGACAACTGCTATTTTGCTCAATCAACGACTTCTTTGCCCTAGACAACTATAATCATGCTTAGTCAACGATGAATTCACCGTAGAGAACTAGAATCTTGCTCAATCAATGATGACTTTGCCCTAGACAACTACAATCTAACTCAGTCAACAATGACTTTGCCTTAGGCAACTACAATCTTGCTCAGCCAACGACGACTTTGCCCTAGACAACTGCAATTTTGTTCAGTCAACGACGACTTTACCATCGACAACTACAATCTCACTCAGTCAACAACGACTTTGCCATAGACAACTACAATCTAACTCAGTCAACGACAACTTTGCCCTAGACAACTGCTATTTTGCTGAGTCAACGACTTTGCCCTTTAAAACTCCAAACTTGCTTAGTAGACTACAACTGACTCTTAGGCAACTACAATCTTGCTCAGTCAACCATAACTTTACCCTACACAACTACAATCTTGTCCAGTCAACAACTTTGCCCTAGACAACTGCTATTTTGCTCAGTCAACGACGACTGTACCCTATACAACTGCAAAGTTTCTCAGTAAACTATAACTGACTGTTAGACAACTTCAATCTTGCTCAGTCAACGATGGCTTTGCCCTAGACAACTACAATCTTGCTGTCAACGATGACTTCACCGTAGACAAATACAACCTTGTTCAATCAATAACCACTTTGTCTTACACAACTACAATCTAACTCAATCAACGATGACTTTGTCCTAGAAAACTGTAATATTGCTCAGTAAGCTACGACCGAGGCCTTGACAAGCATGATCTTGCTCGGCAAACTATAACTTGGACGTATATAACTAATACATATGTTAGTAAAGTACGAACGACGTCACACAAAAAAATATGGGGCTATTATGACTGGAGCTTCCTTCGTGGTTCTTTTAGGTCACGATATGATGATATTTTTAACGAAGACCACGAACGTTTCTTCCTACTTTCCTTTCCCTTCTGTATCTACCATCTTCTCACCTACCCGCCGCGGTTAACCAAATCGAAAGCTACAAAACACATTGGTAGAAGACTTCTGTTGCTATATGCAGATGATATTTCACCATGGATTCCCGTAAAGCCGCCATTGACGCAGGACTCTTTCACATTTGGCCAGAATAGCAGCTGACACAAACTTCATCGACCGACTGAGGCGTACTTTGAACTTCTGAAAGATGGAGGGTGTCGCCCCCTTTGACATTTACGGAAGTGTCCATGTGACCTAAGGGAACACAAACTCCATCACCGTAAGGTCAGTCTGAGATGCCTTTGTCCAACACCAATCAACTTCCGAGATTCAATTTACGAACGTCGAGTGGGTTGTCATGAAGATGGAGGGCAACAATATAGAAGAAGGCCATTGTTCACGTCTTTGAGCTTGTCCCATAATAATTATCGTTTCAGGAGTACAGATGCTCCACTTCAGCACACTATATATTGCGATGAGAAAACATCTCTGATTGATTGAATTCCTTTCTTATATTTCGATTTTTGTGCCACTTTTGACTAATTTGCGAAGATGGGGATGAGTGATGAAATTGATGAATGGACACTCACAAACATCCATGCCCAGGCCGGGATTCAAACAAGGGATTCCTGGTTAACATCTCTGGATGTTATGCATTTGCAGATTGGGAGGGAGGGGATCCAAACACGGTATCATCACCTCTAACGGATTGATTGATTAATGTTACTTGCCATTTCTGCCACTTTTGGATAATCGCGAAGATGAGGATGAGTGATGATATAATGAAATGGACGAAGTGACAAGCACACATATATGGAAAACACCCAACAGGAGTACCACAAAAGATTATACTGGTTCGGAGTCCGCACGCCAGAGCCTTGTTAGTTTTCAAACTGAGTCCAAGGTTTACTACGAGGTGAGAGGTTGGCATCCGGTTGTCCTTGGTTATTGATTTGTTGTTTTAAGTCCACTTTATGCACAGTAAGGCTAATTGGGAATGGACTTACAGTTTAAAGTGGAATCGGAACCACTATGTGCCTCCACCGGGTTTCGAACCCGGGTTGTCCTTGGAATGACAGAATTCAATATCTATTCAAAACAAGCAATAAATATGTTGACATTAAAAATCAATAATTTACATTATCCATTGCACATTTTTAAATAAAATATCAAAGAAAGAGAACATTTTGAATGATTTTGGGAAGGAAAATTAACGACATAAGACCCTTAATAGGTATGCATTAAGAAATGGGCATTTACACAAGAACATTTTAATTGATTGGTTTGGATTATTTCGTTTTTCTGACACTTTTAGCTAATCGCTAAGCTAAATAGGCACTTGGAAGCAACCCGGAGGGTTGGAGGCTAAACGACCGGAGAGTGGTGCTGATTACATCAGCTTCACAAATGATGAATGTGTAGGAACCTCCACACACTCTCATATCCCTTCACGGCAACTTGTGTGTGTGTGTGTGTGTGTGTCTGTGTATAAGGTAAAGTTTCCCGTGCATGTAACACCGTGCCATGAAGGTGCATTTAGAGGATGTAGGGTCCCACATATTCCCGATCTAAGTCATTTTGGAGGTGATGTGATCAGCACCACGCTCCGACCGCCTTTACCCCCAAGGTTTGCTCCCAGGTACACATTGAATTGTGGCTGGGTGAGCCCCAGCGTCGCTTTATGCGGGGACAAGGCCGGAAAAATTCCGACCTTTGATCACCCATCCTGGGAATCGAACCACGTCTCCCGCGTCGCAGTCAGACGCACTAACGACTAGACCACCTTGGCTCTTTTTATATATATAATGCCTGAGCCTTATTCATGCCTATAAACAGAGTTTGTCGAATATACTGCTCAATTACCCAATACGAAATTGTATCAGATTTCCCAGCCTCGGTTTGGCCTACTCGCAGTACAACCCTTTAACGACCGACAAGCGGAAATTTTACCGTCGAAAGGTAAACGAGGGAACCTTATGGAGTTGGAAAATAAAGGATCCTTCAGGATCGATATGCCCCGTTACGTCCATTAAACTGAATTCGGAGCGACATAAAACACAACGGGGGAGGATGTGGGAGTCTTTAATATCGGCGACTAGGCTGGCGCTTGAAACACGATACGTCGTGAAATTTCCCTCGTAATTCGAAGCTCGGAGACGTTCATTTCTGTTGTGCGGAAAAGTTGTGCCATGATTTCTTGTCGTTAGATAAGCAGGTAGGTTCTGTCACGTACACAAACTGCGTTGCTTTTCTTTGAAATAAAGGACCATAGATGGCAGCATGCAAGAGGAACAACGGTTATAAAAGATGCTGCATAAATAAGTTTGGAAAGTGGGTAAGAGATGGCACCACCCAGGAGAACTTATACGATTGTAAATAGAGACAACGGAAAGAGCAGATGTGATGAAATAACGATTGTATATATTAATACTAATTATAAGGAAATAAATAAATAAGTTTAAAATAATAACAGGATATAAATAAGGAGAAAAGGGGAATTATCATTCAGTAATGACATAAGCGATTAATATACAAAAGTAAAGAAGTCGAATTGTAATTACGATTCCGGGTCTTTTTCGGTTCCCACGAACTGAGAGTTTCGTGTGGCTTTTGGGTTGTTTTTTCCCAGGTGTAGCGCCATCTCACGGCAGCACCCAAGCACTTTTGGTAGGCGCATCTATTGCAGCTCCAAGTTAAGGTTAGTGCCGGCCAGGCGGCGATCTTTAACTAACCCCTTTCTCTTTGTTTGTCTGGGAGATCGATTTTCTTAATATTTACGTCAATTTGGATAAGATCGACAAAGAAGCCCAGAGAAGAAAAAATACACAATATGTAATAATTACAAGAAGAAGCAGCATTAGTAATTACAAGAAGAAGAAGCCTTAGTAATTACAAGAAGAAGGTGACTTAGTAATTACAAGAAGGAGAAGCCTTAGTAATTACAAGAAGAAGAAGCCGTAGTAGTAATAAGAAGAAGATGCCTTATTAATTACAAGAAGAAGAAGCCTTAGCAATAATAAGAAGAAGCATTAGCCAATACAAGAAGAAGAAGCTCAAAGAAGAAGATTGGCTACAATTAATAAGAAATAAAAATAGAAGAAAAATATTGTATGAAAAGATTGCCAAAGTTATCTAATATTTGTATATAATTATTCAAGAATATATTACGAATTGTACCCTCCGTAGTGTTTCTTTCCATATATTCGTAGCGTTAGTCACCCTGATCTGTGCCCAGAGGTATCTCATTGTTTCTACCCTGTGCTAAGCTGGCAGATGCTCACGTGAGAGGACGTGGCAGTACAGAAAGCAATAGAGTACTGCAGGAAGAGAGGATTTCGTTCGAGCGCCAAATAGTTCGCACGGACGACGCTAGGTAGCGTACGGAAGCGAGAGCTTCTTCGCTCGAGCGAATAACGCTCGAACAGGCAAAACGAGCGATGTACGTTCGAAGTATAACGTATAACGTCATTTGTCTGTGGTTATTGGTCCTCAAATATAGATCGTTAAGTGGAAGACGTAGTAAAATTGAAACTTAAGTAAACATAGACATTATCTTCAGTACACTACTGCCCCCTTAATATCCAGATAACATTTTTTTCACATGAAACAAAGACCAAAAAGTTGGTGAGCTTCTCGCTCTCCCTCTAATTAACTTTTCGTTTATTAGTTAGCACAGAGTTGAAATCTGGAGTTGATTTCAACAAACAACCACAATAGGCAGACAATTTTATCTCTGGACATACGCTTAACATCGCTTTATTCTTTCAGAGAACATATTTTTTAAATAAGATTTGCAGATTCAAATGTAAAAACGCAACCAGTCAGACAGTTACGTTGAAATGAAGAATAGCATCGTGTTTCACGTGAAATTCTAGCCCGTGTTAATATGTCACATAGCCATTTTTTTTAAAAATGAGGGTGAATCCAAGATGGGAGACTACAAGATGGACGGGGTTTTCCACACTTATGAACCACACACACACATAATATGGTACATGTCGATCATGCCCCACATTTTTTTTCAAAAATTATCTGATGTTAATTTAGTCCGATCACGGAAAGGAAATCCCGAAATAGACATTATTTCGGCAACCGATTTGAACAACCAATCAGAGATAGGGACGGCACAAGAATGCCACCCATAACGACATGCTTAATGTGCACAGATCAATTTAAACATGGTAACGTGATGAGAACAATTAAAAAATCGAGGTTAGAGTTAGACCTGAGACTTTTGAAGAATTTGATCGGATGAAATTAAAACTGGAGATGAAAGCTACGAATAGGAGAGGCTGAAAACTTCTTGCAAGAAGAATCCCAGCTGTTAATAACTGGCTAGTAAACAGTGTTGCCATGATACATATACTACCGTCTTATGATTTCAAACATAACAACGAAAGAAAACTAGTTAAAATATGATATTAGACTGGCTTCGAGAAATCAGTGTTGTCAACCTTACACATAAAAGATTCACGTCCGCATAATATGAAACGGAGGTAACAAATATCCGAGAATATTTACACAAAATACTATCGTATACGTCATATGAAAATTTAATGCTTCTTTCCGTTAAGATTATAACTATAAATATGGGGACAACACTGTACGGATATATATGATGCGCGTTTCAAACTCAAGGGTCACTCTTAAAACAAAAACTTGTCAAACTAGATAATACATATTGCAACTAATATATTTAGATGATACTTTATAGAAACTACTAATCCAATAGAAAGACTAAAGTACAGAAAATATGAAATATATATGCTTACAATATAAACACTTATTGTAATGTAAATACATATATGAAACTGATACCAATACCTCTTTCCTTTCATCACTTGTTCATTTCAACAAAGATAAAGCCAAGCACTATTGCTTGAACAGTAAAATTGGTGGGCGAAACGTGTTTTAGAAAAGTTTCTTTATCCACGGAAATATATATATAGCCTTCAAAGCTTACAGAGTGTAAGTGCCTTGAAGGAATAATTTTTTAAGTATGTTGGTCCAGCGGCTGTTAGCAACTTCTTTGGCGTATTGCTTCAATTCTTGAGACTTTCAATGGGTAAAGAAAAGCGACGATGATGGACAATTTGCTTGATAGTTATGCATCCCACTGTACTACGTCGAGGAATCGAAGAAGAGATCCCAGTTTCCAATGAAATTCTCTGTGGATTGAAGAATTAACATCATTTGTCGAATTGTGGTTTGTTTTCTCAAGATAACAATTTGCTAGTCTTCTCTCCCCCCCCCCCCCCCAGTTCAGGGAATTTCGACGCATCTGGTGAAAGGTTAATGGTAGTTCTCGCTCAAAGTAATTGCTCGCCGAGAATGAGAGAGAGAGAGAGAGAGAGAGAGAGAAAGAGAGACCGACCGTTAGTTCAAGAAAATGAAATTGATTCTCTGCAGAAATTCTCATCGCGCACAGATAGTGTATATCCTTTTTTTCAAGAAAGAAAATCGGTTTTTATCTTTAAATTTGAAAAATCTGGCATTGGGTATAAGTATTTGAAGAACAGTACCACAATTCTTGCGTTTATCGCTCTCGAATTGAAATAATATCTCTAAATTGTGACTACATGTCCTGGAATTTTGAAAACGTCACAGTCTATAATTTGATTTCTTATATAAAAACAAGCTTAACATTATACCACTTATTAACATATATACGAGTACATTTAAGAAGTACTATACTGAGAGAGAAATTTCATTCGTTCAATTCACAATGAAATGTTATGGCTTATACTTTACTAGTGCCATCTGTTGGTGTGTCTATATACATTTTATATATATTCGCCATCTTTGGACAACGTAGGGCATGGTACAGAGATCCAGATGGCTTTCTAAAAATCAAGACGAGAACGAGACAAAATCCTGTGAGACTTCTCGAGACGAGATCCGAGAACGAGACAGAGCCACCTACTATATCAAGAATTGGTGCATGAAACACTTGGCATCGTTTGAGACATTGGCAATAACAGATACGCCAAGCACAATTCTCTCTCATTATAAATAGGTTATATATATCTTGCTTTCCGTAATTAAGTTTATCCATTATACTAAATGCCAGATCAACTGGCGTCTGACCATGGGTGGTATTTCCATCTGCCAATGCGATGTGAAACAAAGTTATTTAACTCGCCTATGGAGTATTGGTAACGTCATAGCCTTGTCATCAAGGGATCCCGGATTCGATACCCGTTGCCCCGATTAGCCTTACTGTGCATAAATTTGAGTTAAGAAAAACTCAAACTCAAAAAGCCGTAGATTGAAACTATGCGCTCACAATACATTTGGCAACGTGGGATGTCTTCATCTAGAGTTTATTTCGTTCTGTGAGCAACGATTGGACCTCTGTGACACGGAAATAAACGAAGAGAGCCGAACACAACCGAACCATTCGCTGATTCGTCTATATCCAACCGCCATTTTGAAAATCGCCTGGTATAGTGGCAAATGCGAACCTATGTAACGTGATTGTAGGCAGTTCTAATAAGCCCTGCACACGATCAATGGCCGTCAGATCTGGAGACGTGGCTGGCCAAGAGTCTCAACGTCACGAACACAGGCCAGGTTAACACTAGCGATATGCGGACCAGCATTGTCTTGGAAAAAAAATTGTCAATTCCACATATGCCTTGAAAAATGGGTTACTATTCTTATCTACACAAATGTACACACACAAATAGACACTTACTTGGCTTCCAGCGCCAAAGCAAACACTCCTGCTGCCTCAGGGGCGGCGGCGGACGTCCCAGAATGTGTTGTTGTGCACTTCCCATACAAGTCAGTGGTGGCCTGCAATGACCATTAACAAATATGTGAAACACGTCAATGGGCTACAGCATAAGCAAACAAATCACAAAACCCAACATCATATTTAAACCAAATTGTCAATAAACACATTTAATATAGCATGAAATGGTTGTGAATGATCGTGAAAACACTGAAAATGTATGCATTTGATTGTAGACCCAAGCAAGGGTCTACATACATAAAGTGGTTAACATGCACCAAAATTCTCATTTTTTTTAAAAAAAATATAATTTTGCCAAGTGAAATGCTATCTATATCTCTTTTCTAATCTTCTAGACAAAAGTTTCTTTGTCTGTTTTTAAATAGATGTATTCTACCCTTACTACATTTAAACACTATATGTTGTTTCAGAGATTCATTATTAGTTATAGTAATAACTCTAGATACCTGTACCTATACAGGCACACACACACACACACACACACACACACACACACACACCCACACACACACACACACACACACACACATATATATATATATATATATCCACAAGCTAGTCGATACAACATTTAAGACGTTCACCAAATTTAATAAATATGACAGCGGAATCATGTATCATTCAAACCCCAGCGTATACAGTTTTTTTTCGAAGGGCCTGGGATTACAGCTGCGTTCTGAGGAGGGTAGGGGATATACTATAATATATTATAATTTCCATTTCCATCCTAAGTTTTCAAAGTTTTTCAAAGACAACAATGGTAATATGGGGTCAAATTTATGGGGGTTGCATTAATCTATTTGTTTTTTCTTCGAGATTTTTATGCTTTCATTTGAAAATTTCAATTCAAAATGTCTGGAGGGGCTGTAGCCACATCAGCTCCGCCCATACGTACGAAAGTGGACTTAGGCGTCTTAGGAAATGAAACCAAGAGCTTCATGTTTGAATGTTTGGAAGTGTTTTTCTTTGTGTTGTTCCATACAGTCCACCAACTCGTAATTCATCCCATCGTCGCGAGTAAGCTAGACTAGGCTTGATCAACCCGTGGAAGAGCGATCTGGTATGCAGAGCGAGTAGTGATGCTGTAGCGTTGTAAAAGGGGCGGAAAGGAGGGAGGCTAAAGGCTTCTTTGGTGCCTTTCTTGCAGTGGGAAACCTATAATCTGATTCGTGAGTGCGTTATTGCAATGGACCATGTCAGTGTGACGTCACGCCGTAAGATTGAGTCCAAGCAAATTTCTCACGTGGTTTTACCCTACGAGATAGCATTGGGTTTTCCATTGGAAAGGGAACTTTAAGAATAAAATTGTGATGTGTGTCGTACATCAATGTAAAGATGAGATTTCGGACAATATGTCCATATATTACACATACCTTAGAGAGGAGAATGAAAAGAATAAATTTATTAGGAAATCGAGTAAAGTTAATGCTCCTAGCGGCTTCCGATCCGTAACAGCAGCCAATAGGCGACGCCGCTGCAGTCACGTGAGGCTGTTTAATTCCCAGAATTCATATCGGCAGCGTCACTGAAGGTGAGCTTGGTTGAGCTTCGGCTGTGTTCGGAAACGGAATAGCTCGATTTTTTTTTAAATGCATGATTTCCTTACTCCATATATTCTTTACCTTATGCTCTGTAAGTAGGGTGACCATAATATTTTAGCCCCAAAACGGGAGATCACAAGGAAGTAAGTTTGCCTCCCTCTTGAAAAATTGATTTGGCCTAATTATAAAATTATTGTTATTATTAACGTATTATTATTATTTGTCATTGAGGTATGGATCATTTTTTTGTAAATTTGAAATTTTGGGTGCGTCAGCACTTATGCTATTTTGCACTCGCTACATTATACGGGGTCCAGCCCCTTACAACAACTAAAATACAACTAAGAGGCTTTAAAGGGGCACTCATCATACATAAGGACAAAACACCCACAGCCGTACGATTATACTGGTCGTAGGACCATACGCCAGAGCCTCGTTAGTCTGCAAAATGCAGGCCAGGGCGTAGACAAATCATTACAACTCGCGACGCGAGCTAACTTAAGCAGTAAATTGCTGTCTGCTAAAAGGTTCTCGATGAAAATCATACACTTTGATCATAATGAAGTGCTTGAAACGAAGTCCATCCACAATAATGTAAACGTAATGTTATTAAAAAATTCCATATCTTTTCATGAAATGTCTCTAAAATTTAGAATTGGTTTTCAAGCTAACTCCTAGTTATAAAACTTTCATGAAACGGGATAAATAGGGTTTCTAATAGTATCGACGGGACGACTGGGACACGCCTCTGAAACGGGACTGTCCCGGTCAAAACGTGACGTATGGTCACCCTATCTGTAAGGTATGTATACAACGACGTATTCTCGGAAATTTCGTCTTTACGTTGATGTACGATACACATCGTAATTTTGTTTCATAACTACCCCTTGCGATGGAAATTCCAATCTGAAAGTATAGGACAAAACCACGTGAGAAACTTGTTTGGACAAATAGTGCTCCGTTGTATGCTGTTGACGTCACCACTAACATGGTCCGTCACGGCAGAAGAAACAGGACGTGGTTCAGTGAAATGGAGGGCGCTCCACTGCTGCTTACTGGCCTTGAGATGCAGCGTGCACCACACGGAGCGCTCGCTTGCCTCCACTAGTGCAAGCGAGTTACCCAAGCAGCTAAGAAGGGCACAGACTCACCACTCCCGTGTTGGGATCCTTCGCTCCGTTGCTGAACGTGGAGGCGAGCGTGGAGGAGCAGCTCTCGTCGTAGTGAGCGTTCTGTCCGTCGTTGATGGCGGAGTTGATGGAGATGGTCCACATGCTGGCCGCGTACCCGTCGCAGTTGCAGTCATCCTCCTCGCCGCCGTCCCCGCTAGCCCACACGTAGATGTTGCCAAGTCCGTTACGACCCTGGAAGAAAACATGGAACTTTGTTAGCGAGCTACTAAAACTAGCAAGTCTATGCTCATCTCAGAATAAGTATTTGAACGATGAATATGTTAGAATTAAGATATAACACTGTTCTCGTGTTATGACATCAATTCTACCAAATGGCGCAATTTGACAGGTTATGGACTAACGACTATTTTCACTGTGGCATTAATATTCCGCTAACTAGATTTCCCTGTATCTAGGAAACAAGAATTTCCTGATGTTGACATAGGCTTTTTCTTCTGTGACCATGCAGAATCAATGTTTATTTAGCTATACCACCATTAAGCCTTGTTTCCATGATATGAAAAACTAAATATGCTGACCAAGGCATACTAGTGAGAAAATGGAAAGAGGCCAAGGAAATAGAGAAGAAAGGTGAAGAAGACACAATGAACTGGAATGGGAGACTGAAGATAAACAAAGAATGGAAGAAGGTGTTAGAAAGAGTGGAAAGGACAAGAGAGAAAGAGGAGAGAAGAAGGAAGAAGAATGAAGAGAAAAGAGCGTGAGATAAAGAGTCCAACCACATTCCAGATGAAATAAATTGTTTAGCCTTTCAGGTGAAAGTACAGTTGACAAGGGAAAGCCACCTGCTAGAATGTTACAGAACAACTTTCTAATAGTCTTGAGGGGAGTTATTTTTGTGTATATATATCGTCCTGTTTTGTACCTTGTTACATTTGTACTTGGTGCAGAGTCTGAAGAAGACCTTGCTAGAAGGTTGAAACGTTACGTTTAGTTAATGTTTTATAAAAAAATAAATTTCTGCCTTGGTCAGCATATTTAGTTTTTTATTTAGCTGTACGAACGCCCACTATATTTGCTGAATTAAGTCATGATAGTGCTACAAACCAATTAACTAAGTGAGTTAGTTCCTGTAGGTCCGAGATGTGTATGTGGCGCCATGGTGGCAAAAACACGAATTAAATTCTGACCCTCTATAATAGCAGAACACTGAACAACGAGTAACGTACAAAAATACCATTAGCTATTCTTTTTAATGTTATGTCATATTTTAAGGATCAACTTACTGAATGCATTTCAAGCATTCGTACGTGTGCATCCTGTATGCAGTGACAAGCTTAGGATTGTGCTATAGGAGTTTTAATTCGTACACAACTGATTCAGATTTTTAAAAAGGAAATGGAGTCGTAAAATATATGTAAGAGGAAACACTAACAATCTCTTATAAATTTTTACATATTTCAGGGAACATTTCCGCATAAAAAATGTAAAAATGTACACGTACAGTCAACGGCAAAGATAACAGTAGGCAAACTGTCCATAAATATTTCTGTTCTCTTTTAATCTACAGTATTAAAACAGCAACATAGGCTGTAAACTAACTAAAGAGTTGTTAGTTTATTCTACAGCCAATGTTGCTTTAAGGCATGTAATTATGTTAATTCTAAACGGATACACCTCTGCGTATTGACGTTTCTATTTCCATCCGTGATCATCACGTTGTGGAAAACACACTAAGTGAAAATGGTGGAAAACTCGCCCACTATTTATTTTACCGTTGGGTCTACCATTGATCCTGACAATAAATGCATCCAGAATTTTTCAGCTCTGGTAATTTTCTTTTAAAAAAATATTTTAAATGCATAGGAAAATTAATAGTAATACCCCACATTCATGAAGATTAAGTTTAAGAAGATTAAGAGGGGCCTTGACCTCCTCCATTAATGCAAGTTTAGAATTCATAAATTGAAGCAGGTTGTTAATTTTTGACGTGTTTATTTGAAATATAATAATTTAACATTTTCAATTTTTTAATATCAGAGGAATGACGCCCCAAAAATCCCTCTGGGCACGCATTTGTGTGTCGCAGTAATGACAATTGATTTGTTTACATATCGAAAAATTAATTTCCCAGTTTTCAAACTAGCAAGAACGAACCATAAACGAAAAATACACAATGTGTCATTAGTTATCGGCGTGACGTATATTCGCTCTATGTTCACATAATTTTTTACACGTTTGACACTGTCCACTTAATAAACAAGAGCCTAATAATCATGGAATCAAATGAACATTTTCTACAAGCTCCGACAGAAAAAAGAGTGTAGCATGTGCATTTTTGCGACAGTGCTGCAGGCGTAATTGGTTGTTTATGTGGCAATTGTTGTCTTCTCTACATGTTTTTCGTTTTTGTTTTCATTTGTTTTTCAAAAAACATAAAAACGCTAATGAAACAGGTCCACATAAATGAAAGGAGAACTGCAATTCACGTTTTCGTTATATACTGCACTAAAGCCATTTATATTGCTGTTATGATTTTGTGGTGCAAGGTATGGCCTTATAGTGTCGGAGTATTGAGTTTAACCTGCGTTTAAAATCAGCACGCATAGATATCGAAATTATTAAATTTATATTCGATTAGGCCAACACATATCCGAAAATGTAACATTTAGATAAAAGCAGGTGTGTGTGTGTTGTTAGTATGATAAAAATATGCACCAGTGAAACAGAAAGTAAAATTCGTGTGGGTATTAATATGTCTGACAAATTTACAATTCATGATGGGTTAAAACAAGGAGATGCATTATCTCCATTGCTCTTTAATTTTGCCTTAGAATATGCTGTTAGGAAGGTAAAAGAAACTAAAGAAGGACTAAAATTAAATGGTGTGACTCAGTTGTTAGCATATGCACATGATGTAGACTTACTGGGTGATGATGTGAATACAATTAAGAATAATGTTAAAATATTTTTCAAAACTGCTAAAGAGATAGGTTTGGAAGTTAACAAAGAGAAAACTAAATATATGCTTACAGGCCGAAACCAAGTGTTAGGTAATAATCAAAATGTAATTATTGATAACAACTCGTTTGAACCAGTTTCCAAATTCAAATACTTAGGAGTAATATTAACAAATGAAAATTATATTAAAGAGGAAATAAAAAGTAGGCTTAATTCAGGAAATGCATGTTACTTCTCTCTTCATAAACTTTTGTCTTCTCATTTAATATCTAAGAAACTAAAAGTTAAAATATACAAAACAGTAATTTTGCCTGTAGTATTATATGGATGTGAAACTTGGTCCCTTACATTGAAAGAGGAACATAAATTGAGAGTGTTTGAAAATAAGATCCTTAGGAAAATATTTGGACCTAAAAGGGATGAGGAGATTGGTGAGTGGAGAAGGTTACATAATTTAGAACTACATAATTTGTATTCATGTCCAGATGTTATTAGAATAATTAAATCAAGAAGACTTAGGTGGGCAGGCCATGTGGCACGAATGGGAGAGGATAGAGGAGTTCACAGGATTCTTGTTGGGAAACCTGATGGTAAGAGACCTGTAGGAAGGCCAAGACGAAGATGGAGGGACAACGTTGAGATGGACCTAAGGGAAATCTGTAGGGATGGAAAAGAGTATATAGAACTTGCTCAAGATAGGGAAAGATGGAAGGCCTGTGTTGCTGAAGCAATGAACCTTCGGGTTTAAGAAGGCTAGGGAGTTAGTTAGTTAGTGTGTGTGTGTGTGTGTGTGTGTGTTATCTGAAGTAGTCGCATATTAACGATTTCATTGCTGTATGGTCCTGGAAAGAATTTTTAGACATATCTAAATGAGTAAGCAGTAGCTAATAGCTATGCCAATATTGAACTGCGATACCCAAGTCTGGATACTATTGTACACGAGAGGAAGAAAGTCCCACCAAATTGAAAACTGTCAACAGTGAGGTTCGTCCAACAACAACAACAACAAACTTTTAAAATAGGATATTGCGTGGTCTGCACACAAAAACATTGTACAACATCCAGCAAAGAAAACCATCCAAATCATACTGAATCATATCCCGAAGTTTTAAACTTATTTGCTTTGGTTTTTTACAGTAATTGCAAGGTTCAAAGCGCAGTTCACACTGAATTTATATACTTTTTGGAGTTCAAACTCCATAACAAAAATTTCAATACATATTTGAATGTATTATGTCAATATCCAAGACAACAGGTGGCAATCACAGAATTAAGATTGAGATATAAAAGAAGATGCTAAGTTTATGGAAGATACTATTTTAAAAAAGAAGAGGCATACATACAGGGTGGCGCATATTGCATCCACCAATTTGAATTGGCAATCTTGCCAGCATGCATGTGCGCATGCGCTGTATACCTACATCCGTGGAGAGTTGGGAGTCAGGCAATTAGTATACCATGGGACTTTGGCCGGTGCAGACGCTTATTGTGGCGGTGGAAGCCTTCATCCAACTGCGGCGGAGCAATAAAGATCACCATTCATCTGTTCCAGAGACACACAGCATTCTGAGGTGTGTTAGACAGTGGAGAACCACGGGTAATGTGAACCGTCAGTCGCCGTGAAATACGCGCTATTCCACAGGACATGTCGAGACGCGCGTCATGAAAGCCTTCCCGCATCGCCACGAACAGTGCATCCAAGCAGAAGGAGGACATTTAGAGGACGTCATTTTCAATGTGAACTGATGTCTTTATTGCCATATTATACACTATATTAATTTTCAATATGTATATTTTTATTGCATAACCAGTTAAAGTTACTGCAAGCACTCGACGTCTTTCCGTTGTCATTGGAAGTTGGTAGATACAATATGCGCCACCCTGTATTGTATATATTATACGTAATGCATAATAAACATTGGGCTCAAGGTAAGCCATTACGATTTAATTTTTGTTTTCATGTCCTGAGACGGCTCAGTGCAGGCATAATTTAAGGAGAGTCTATAACTCCACAGCGAATGCAGATTGGGCAGGTTACGGTGACGTGGTAACCTTGACTCAGAAAGGAACAGTCACAACGACACACAAAGCATTAACAACAAAATACATGGGTCCAACAAAACACGTGAAAGGTACCTTACCTGCTGTGGAAAGTAAAGATGGATGACTATACACAAGTATTTTGATTTTCCTTCATATCATAACTCAACGCATGAATACTGTTAGATATCGTGGGGTTTGTTATATTGACATATTTACAAAAAAGGACTTAATTTTGGTCTCTAGCAAGGGGTTCCTATTTCAGTATTCCCGGTTTCCTGTATCAGAAAGTAATGTCTGGACTCGTGTATCCAATGACTTCACAAGCACAAAAGGCCGCTAAAATATATGTGTGCCTCCCACAGGAATTAACCGTCTGAAATAATATGAAAAAGCAAGTGTGTAGATTAAACAGGAAAACAATATCCCGATTGGGTCATTGTTAGGTCACAAAAATAGAAAGCTACTTCAGCCTCTTCTTTGAAAGCAGATATCCTCTTCTCACCTCGCAGTACTGCACTGAAACTACGTCGAGCCCTTTTCTCTCAGCCCTTTGAAATCTTTCTCTCCCTCTCTCTCTCCTTCCCTACGCGGAGCAGCCAAGATCATCCACAAAGATATAGCTCATGAACTCTAGAACCCTGTATTAACTGAAAATTACACATGACAGTACCGACGTAACCATCATGTGTGAAGTATATCCTCTTCAAATGGTGAAGATATTCTTAAGACACACAGAGAAGTTCTATTGCTCCCTTAAAAAATACTAACTAACTAACTCTCTAGCTTCTTAAACCCGAAGATTTATGGCTGCAGCAAAACAAGCCTTCCATCTGTCCCTATCCTGGGCAAGATCAATCCAATCTTTTCCATCTTTACCGATTTCCTTTAGGTCCATCTCAACATTATCCCTCGAGCTTCGTCTTGGCCTTCCTACTGGTCTCTTACCATCAGGTTTCCCAACAAAAATACTGTAAACTCTTCTATCCTCCCCAATTCGTGCCACATGGCCTGCCCACTTAAGTCTTCTTGATTTAATTATTCTAATATCTGATTGATTGAGTTGGTTCCAAAATCCCTATCAAAACTAATGTGTGACATAATATTTTCTGAAAAAAATTATATTTTATCTAAATATCACTGACTTTTCTCAATATTTATTGTCTCCAAGTAAACAAAATCATTGATATTTTCCAGTTTGTGGTTTCATAATACTGACTGCATTCTTGTGAAAATCACGCACTATTTCCTTTGTATTTTCATAACATTGACTATATTCTTGTGAAAATCAGAACGTCGGTTACTTCATAATGCATTGTCTTCATGTAAGTACTATCCTTAAAGTACCTTTTGTTCAACTACAACAGGGAAGAAGCAACACGTAATTTGATGCACTCTATTATACATCTCGCTCAAGGAGATTCCCTGGGCCCGTTTTGGAATGACGTCATCAACCCCTTTTGCACCGGGGAGAGTGCTCCATTGTTGTAATTGTCTTAGCTTCACTTCAAGAACAATTTGCATAAACAAGGAGGCGAGTTTCTAAGTCTAGCAAGCGGCGAGGTAAACGCTTCGTGCGAGATCGAGTTTCCAACTTTCTAAACACCAGTCGTCACTGCTTCATGTTCACTCTGGCGGAAAGATGTTGTTGCTATGTGTCACGGATTTCTGAGTAAAGTACCTAGGGACCAGATGTAATAACATTACACGATTATCCCTTTCGCGTTAACTTCAGGTCTTTGGTTAATTCCAGTAGTGGGGGTCACATTCGCGTTTATCTGTACAGCGAACATGCTTATTTAATTTTGCAGTACATTCCTTTACGCAGTGTGCGAATTAACGGGGGAATGTCATGGATTTCCCCTCACAAGTTTTTTTATCCCAGGCAGAAGAAAAAAATTAAATCCCTGCTAGGGATGTTTTATAGCACAAAATAGAATTGAAAGCATGTATACCATTAATTAACTACGGAACACTGAAAAATCATTCGGGAAACCGTTAAAACAATTGCATCCTACTTCGCATCTAACGTTCTTTCTTAAATATCCCATTGTTTACTTGTTTACATTGTCGATGGTGCAGAATAGGTTTTCCAAAAAGCTTCCAGACTAGCTCCCTTGCTCTGTCCACTGTTAAACTACGAAAACCTGCCGCCATGGCAAGTAGATTTGATTTCATCATGTACTGTTACCCCAGAGGTACAGAGACCAGGAACTCCAACAACATGTGAGACTTTTCGGAGTCACACCAGACTTCATCTTCATGGACGATAATGCACGTGCGCTTCGAGCCAAACTGGTGGATGACTTTCTTGAAGGTGAAGAAATCTACCGCATGGACTGGCCAGCGAGATCTCCAGACATAAACCCTACAGTGCGTTAAGGAGACGAGTTGCAGCCCGCCAGCCTCCAAGGATAATTCCACAGTTGCGCACTGCTCTTAATGGAGAGTGGAACCAGCTGCTCGTAGAGCTCTTGAACACTTCGTAGTAGAGAGGTGTGTGTGGCCGTTAGGGGTACCCACACCCCGTATTTACTTGATGAGGAAGTGTTATTTTTTTGCATGTGTATGAGTCTTTTCAATAAAAAAACACAATTGCCACTTTCATGTATTCTACTCTATCGTATATCAGATAACATTTTGATTAATTTTTACTGTTTTGTGCAGTTCTGACCCTTCATTAATAATATATTTTCTCATATGCTGAACTTTTGGATACTAGTGTACATGTGTATAATTTTTCTTGAGGGATTTAACTAAAAACATAATCGAAGCTACACATTTAGCTCAGCATGTTCCCTCGTACGTTTCCTATTTATATTTCCGTTATTCTAAATCGCATTTATACCCCTTGGGCTAATCGTGACGACGAGGAAGGGGGTATGATTGGACAAACCAATGATACATTCAAGCCTGACCAGGATTCGAATATGGAACCTTTCGCTTCTTACTGTGTTGCGCTGACCACTCCGCCACGGAGGCTATAGGGCGAAGAAAAGGGGAAAGTGTTTCAGTTTTCAATCCTGACAAGCAAGAAAATTCTTCCACACTTTAGGAACGTTTTGCAAAAGTTTCCATAACTTTTACGGACCTAAGTTGATTTCCCTGACTTTTCCAGGTTTTCCACGATTTTCCGCTCAGTGGAAAATCTAAATTAGATTCGCCTGTCGCAAGCATGAACAAGAACAAACGTGCTGCACGTCTAAAGCCTTACGTGAATAATCCCTCAGCTGAGGCAACTTCCCTATGATCGCCATGAAAGGATGATATGAGACAATGCATCCCGTCTCCATAATCCCTTCAGATATTAATCTCCCAAGGAACAAAATCCAGTGCAACGTAACAAGCGTTTCCACTCGGACGATAGTTTCATTTTGTCTGGAACTAATTCTACGGCAACGTGAAACGACAGGGGTTGACGGGAAAGGATGTATTCAAAGAGATTAGGGAAGCGTAAGATGTCTTTCATCTATTAATCTGCAACCATTCCGACGAACCGGTTGTAAAATCTCACATAACTGTGCAACAACGGTACTTGTATGTAACGACAAAATTTGAACAAAGCATTATTACAAAGGGTAGAAAAATACGCCAGGTCACCACGACGCAAGAGAATTTTCAAATTCAGTTATAAAAAATGATTTTTAAAAATATTTCAAGTTTGCTTATGAAAATGTCCATTGCCTTTATATAGAAAAGCTAGTACAGCATGCGTTTTTTATGGTTTGTGTGTTTACTTTATTACTAAATCAGAATAATAATTACACAATTATTATTTCTTTACTGTTGCTGGCCGAATTTTAAAATCTCTGGCAATATGGTAGAGTGGTCCACATATTACATAGAATGTATTACATACGCTCTTATCAGTTGAGCCCAGTGATGTGCGTCTACGCGTAAACAACTATAGTCTACATTCTACACGTAGACTATATTATGCACGTAGATTACGTAATCTATGTAAACTACATGGCGAAAGGTGATAACTTAGCAAAGGGCGCCGTGGAATTAAAATAAAATTATACTGCGTATCAGTTGCTGATGTGCGAGGAGAACTTTTCATACTCTTTCTTCCAAATTCGAACAATTTATCACCTAGGAAGAAACCTAATATAGGAAATATTCTAGTGTTTTATGGGAAAAAGCACTCTTACCTCACGACTGCCATCTGTTGTTGTTTTTTGCATACTATTTATCTTCCTCCATAGTTGATAATACAAGAGAAGAGACATTTTGTTGTAAATAGGATTCTTTTCGTTTCGTTAAGAACCAATACAGTTGAAAATGTCACTTTCCTTTCATGAAACCCTTGAAAATTAATTTTAATGCACTTTAGATTGTCTACGTAGTGTATGTAAACTACAACCCAATGTAATCTACGCTTAGATTACGTGTAGACAACGTACGTAGACGTAAACTTATAGTCTACGGCACATCACTGCTTCCTTAGGAAGACCACTCTGAGGCAAGAATTAATTACTTTTAATCCAGTTTTGTATTAATTAAATTAAATGTATTAAGATCACATTTCAAAACGTGTAGCTTTATTTTAGTTGTATTCATGGCTTTCTTAGATCATATTTGCCAAAAAAAGAACTCTTGTGAAAAGTAGGGCTGGCGCCTGAATTAGTTTTAGATTTCTCTACCCCTGATTATTACTATTTCTATATGTTAAATTCTGGGAAAACTTTGCAATCAAACGTTGAAATTATATAATGAAGTTTCAGAAACAGTGTGTCCTATTTATTTATTTTTTAGTGAAAATTGGTGTGAACGAAGATTATTTCCTGTTTAGATGCTTGTATTTCTTCAAATAATACGGAATATTTTATACGAAAATTTGTTGTAGGAAACTGGTGTTTACAGAATTATTCCAGTTTGTATCATTAACTGTGATCATTCCACTAGTACACATCTAGATTCCTCTCCTACGACCACAATGGAAGATAATTATGAAAGTGCTATTATCGCTATTTTGAGATTGAATTAGGAATGTTGAAAGTAGAGGATATCACTGGAAGTATCCACGGTGCTACACCCACACACACTGAGAGAGAAAGAGAATGTGTGCTGAAAGTAAATAAATGTCATTCAATAATTTCTTACAAGATAAATTTATGTATGCACCCCTCACGAAAATATTTTAGTATCAATACTGGGTAACAGTTCGTTATATCGGAGACACATTAAAATCGGATATTTTGTGTTTCTCATGGTTCGTACTTGCGAATTGTGTATTGCGGAACATAGTTCAAGGTGCCATTATGTTTTTTTACACGAAAACGAACACAATTTTTCACATAGAGAGTAGTTTTTGTTATTCCTTTTTTCGCTTCCCTAACACACAATATGGCGGGCACACGTTGACTACCGTTGTCGATATGCAGTGTTTCCAACTTTATTCACCGAAAAATATCTACTATCGTATTCGTCACGTGTGCAAATTGCACATTATGCACGGATAGCTGACGGATAGCCCCACGAACCATTCACGGATAGCCCCACTAACCATTTCCGATAAGGTTAGGTTAGATTTGGTTAGGTTAGGCAAGCATAGTTAAAACAAAAGGGTTGGAAACACTGACAGGGGGTTACGTATGGAGCATCCGGTTCACGTAGGAAAGCAATGGCAATTCTGCGTCGGTGAGATATTTCTCTTGCAAAATACATGATTTCCCGGTCAAATAGATTCCACGATGAAAGAAAATACCTCTACGAACGTTAGAAACCTTAGAGAAACTCATTTCCGTAAGGAGTTTCTTGTGAAAAATGAAGAAATGTGTCTCCGATATAACGAACTGTTACCCAATACTGCTGCTTGTCAATCATGACAATCACATATACTCTATGTATCCTGTATTCGGAAGCATGTGCTTTCCAGTTTGTAAAGACCCAACAAATGTTAATATCATTTTATTTTCATTTCTATAAAAATGAGCCAAATTTGTGTTGAAGAAGAAAAAAGTTAATAATGTGCATGAAAGTGACACAATCTTGGTCCAATCAAAGGTGAAACAGTAAATGTATCACAAATGTTTGCGTAAGGGATGAAATATTTTATTTTGTATTTTGTACATTATTTTAGTACTTTCTTGTAGTAACTGAAAAGAGTAGATTTCCTTGAAAATACATAATACATTTCTTCTTACGTCTGAATTCAGCAATTGATGACATGCACCCTCCTGTGATCCAAGGAAAAAATTTAGTTCTTCATATTATAACTCCCAAAGATCATAAACTTCACAGCTCATGCACTAATTTCAGTAATGCGCACAGCAGAGACTCTGGTGGCAGTCTTCCGAACTAACGGTGTATTTGACGTTAAAATTCCATTTCACGAAATACGGGAAGAGCATCGAATTGATACACATTTCTGTATGTTGATTGATCAAAGCATCAAATATTTATCAATAGTTCGCTGCAAAACAAGCAATTTGGCAGTTTTAGAGACGGGGAAAAAGCAAAAAGAATAGAAAAAAAATGAAGACCGGCTCTGCGTATGAAAGTTTAATAAATATTGACCTACGTGCTCTGTCGTTCGTTTATGCTCACTCGAGCTCGCCAATTTTACGAAATCCTTTGTGACACAGCAAATATCCATTAGCTGGGGCATGTGTGACGTCATATAAAGAGATAGTGAGTGAGAGAGAGAGAGAGAAACGTTTTTCCCCCACTTAATCCTTCGTGAGTGAACATTCGAAAATTAGGTGGAGCCTATATGTGTACAGAGTTCTTAATAAGGCCACCGGGATATCATCATTAAACGAAACATTCTCGTAATTAATGGGGGAAAAGTTTCCAAAGCTCGAGCATCTGGTGCAGCAACATTTTTAGGATCTGCAGATCTGTGAACTCTTCCTACAGTCTACAAACTTTCAGTACTGGGACCAATGGAACCTTTTTCATGGCTCCAAATCAGTTATTTACTGATTTATCCGCCATGTTTTAATTTGGCCATTTTGCCCTACTTTCAACCAGCCATAGCAATTCAATTTTGCCCTACTTTCAACCAGCCATAACAAAATCAATTTTGCCCTACTTTCAACCAGCCATAACAAAATCAATTTTGCCCTACTTTCAACCAGCCATAACAAAATCAATTTTGCCCTACTTTCAACCAGCCATAACAAAATCAATTTTGCCCTACTTTCAACCAGCCATAACAAAATCAATTTTGCCCTACTTTCAACCAGCCATAACAGAATCAATCATTCTTAACCATTTAATGCTTTTCTACATTAAGAATTATTTCTTTAAACTATTTATGCCCCAAAACATCCTACTTTGTGTCTGTAAGCAATTTCGAATCATGTTAGATTGTCAACTTTCTACTTCAAATCCACTTGGGGTTACATTTTTTAAAAACAATTTGAAATTCTCTCTTTAGTTTTGCCTGATTCATTCCCTTAATATATTTCAGATCAGACCCAGGCTATCTCATTTTTCCCTAAAGCTATGCCGTGTTTTTTTAAGGTTCCTGTCATGGCACTGTATTGCATTGTAATTTCTTGCACGTAATGCAATAACAAATTAAATATTGGCTTTATAGAGAACATATTTTGCTTTAATATCGGTTAATAGATGGCTTAGCGAGATAGAAACACGAAAACAGGTTTATATTATCAACTTTGGTTGCAACACAGTTGAACCCGAAATCTCTTGATTACAAAGCAAACACCGTTACTCCTGCTCCATCGGGGTAAAATATTACCTAAACCAAATTCATTTCGCTATGCGACTTCTACAGATATACGAAACTGATTCGTCTTGCTTATTTATAGATTAGTCATACACTTTGTTTATAATAATAACATTTACAAAGTCAATTCATTGGTGGCAACCGTGAGCATATGCTGCGTGCTTGCATACCGCTATTCACGATAACATTAAAATTTTCGAGCGTTCGTAGTGTCGAAATGAGGCGTCAAACAGAAAAACTCCATTAAGAGAAGTTGTTGGTATATAATGTTTATTGGCATGCTGTATATATTGTTTACACAACATGTTTCAAGACCAGAGATCGAAAAGTTGGGGCCTCCCCGATGGCGTAGTGGTAACGTCGTCGCCTTGTAATCAAGTGGCCCCGGGTTCGATACTCGGTGGATGCACATTGCACAGTGATTTCGATCACAGTTTAAACTGTAGGTTCAGTTCCGATTAGCCTATCTGTGTAAGAAATGGACTTAACACAACAATTGATACAAAACAAACAAGCAATTCGAGACCAAAATTTGTTCTTCCATATCGAAAAAAAGACAGGGATTTTGAAATCAAGACAAGACCAGAATTTCACAGTCTCTCGTCGCGATAATATCCGTATCATCACCGGATCGTGGCTTTGCAAGAGAAAAATATGTTACTTTGAGGATAGGGTAAGACCCGAGTTGTTTCTGCCGAGTCCAGGATAACAACTTCCGGTTGAACCCATCCATGCGATGAACTCCAAGCCTTCTTAATCCGAACATTTGCATGATGGAATCCAGGAAAACTTGTCAGGCTAAAAAACCCTCTCCACCCCCCCGATAAAACCGGCTGGTTACGCAAAAGAGAACATGGAATTTATTCAACCGAGTATAACACACTGGTCTACAGGAATTCGCCGCTATCGATCGCTGGAAACAACACCCTATCCCCTCCAGCATTTGGTGGAGACGAGGTAGGGAGATGGATTCGAGGCCGTCCCAAGAGAACCTCTTCTATCGTCGGGTGATGATGGAGTTCGGGCGCTGGAAGCGATGATTTTTTTTTCCTGAACCGAGGAAAATTTTCTGAGATAATAGCAGGGGAAGGTTTACCCGATTCAGAAGTAGCTGTACCCAGCGACACGTTTAGGAGGGAAATTAATTTTTCGGGAAATTCTGAGCCTTGCCCTGCGGATGAGAACATCAATCATATCAGCGGAGAGGTAAGCGGGATTGAGAAGGATGAGACCGGATAATTGTTTACCGACAGTAAACCCTCCCTCCCAGAGACACACTATCCTTCTAAGGTAATTTGAAAACTGAAACCGGTCTGTGCGACGAGGTGATTTGCTGAGACGCCATAGGTTTCATGTACGAATCCTGGGCAAAGTATGGCTGATACATTTAGTTTGTTAGTTTCATCACTAGGTAGCCGTGGCGGAGTGGTTAGCACAGTGCGCTACGATGCCGCGGGCCCCGGGTTCGAATCAAGGCCTGGGCGTTCTTTGTGAGTCTCACTTGTCCAGTCTTACTGTGGGCGGCCTACATGCTGGCAAGGGAAGTGGAGAGCGGGGAAACTACCAATCCAGCGGGTGTTGTCCTAATTGCGAACAGTCCTAGTTGCGAACAGTCCTAATTGCGAACACTTGCTGCCTGAACAGGAATATACTCGAAGGACTGTGTCCTAATCGCGAACACATTTTTCTGCCTTGGGAACTACAACTTTCTCTCCCACTTACCGAGTCTATTTAACAATTTTTTTATTATTATTTTAAAGGCACCCAGTTTCAGACTTGAGACTGATCAGTGTTTTGTTGGATCATAGAAAATTCGACATGATTAATGTTGTCGCCAAAGTATATATAATTTAATAATGAAAGTGTGGCCTATTTTTTTTTACCTTGGATGGATTTACAAAGCAGAAGACCGCGATATGTCAATCAGGTTGGCTATTGTTGTTAGTCAAACCAGCTGTCTCTCTGCTTCACTATCTTATCTGTTTTTGAAAACAGGTTTTTCAGTTTCATGTGTTCGCAATTAGGACATGAAATTATTTCTCACTTTTATGTGTTCTCAATTAGGACAATTAGGACTGTTCGCAATTAAGACTGTTCGCAATTAAGACTGTTCGCAATTAAGACTGTTCGCAATTAAGACACAACCATCCACCGTGATAAGTAACACAGCAGCCTGTAGAACGAGGTGCGCGCAGCATGCCCTCTCTCGACGTCGTAACTCTCGGCTCCACCGCTGTTGTCTGGTTGGTCTTCCCCGCTCCCAACTTACCTTGCCAGCATGTAGGTCGCCCGCCGTAAGAATAGACAAGAGCTATAGTCGCGCATCGTCTTGAGCTCCCTCGTCTAATGACAATGACGTCACTAAAAATGTTCTCGTTGTTAGGTTAGGCTTGTTAGGTGTAATTCTCCTACCATAAAAAAAAATACATTTTCGATGAAGCCACGAAACATTGGCATAAACATAACATGCCTAATCAAAGAACGCTCTGACGTCAGTGAGACGCGTTCTTTGCGAGTGTCGCTTCCAAAAGTGGCAGAAAAGCGAACTAAAATCAGTCAATCAATAAATCAATATCATCAGCTTATAGGGACGATTGACTAGTAGCAACACTAACACGCGCCACCCGCCACTGCCCACAGCCGAAGAAACAAAATAATTGGAATTACATAATTTGAAACTGCCATGTACAAGTTTCGCATTGAACCTCTGGGAAATGTTTGGAAGTAAACTTCGAAATGACATCACAAGGTGGAGACTGCATATCTACTTTTATATGAGTAAATACACATGTAGGTGTTAAAGAATAATAATTTTCTTCTGATATGTTTCGGTTTCTCTCATAAGGAGCTACAATTAATGTTCGGTGAGTTCATTAATTTTACTTCCATGTTCGTAACCTCTGTGTATTAGTATGGAGCACTATGTAGAACTTATCTAGTCTCGAGTTTAAGGTGCACGATTGAAGATGGCCGGTGCTATTTTAAACTCAAATTGAACTGCAGTGTTCACTGAGTCATATGTTGATTTATTCTGTTAGTGTTTGAGGTCCACTTTATGCACAGTAAGGCTAATCCCGACTGAACCTACAGTTTAAAGTGTGATCGGAAGCAGTGGGTATCGAACCCGGGACCGCGTGATTACAAGGCGAGGACATTACCACTACGCCATCGGAGAGACCCATATTTATACCCTGTCCCGGATTTCTCTGGAGCAAGGGCGCGCAGAGCGGCAGAGAAGGGGAGGAAATCGAGTGGACAGAGCGAAGCAGTGCACACTGATGCGAAGGCTGGTAACTCCAGTCGCTCCCCCCATGCAATCCCGTTCCCTCTCACGTGTTAATTGGTGGAGCCGTCTCGCGTCACTACTTGCGCAGAGCCTTCTTTTCGTTGCTCCAGAGATAGCCGGAACAGGGTACATGTATGTGTATGTTTTGTGTACGTTAACAAATCTTATTGAATAATTTATTTCAACATATTATTATGTACCTCCACCTGCCACTCAGACTTTCTTGCCTCATACCCCTCCACTCTCTCCGACTTTTTCAAATTGATTGAACGAATGCTTAGATGTGAGTGTTTCTTGTTTGTGGCTGGTTAAAATGCCGAGAAACTGTTCAGGAGAGCAGAAACCGTAGCAGTCTGTGCAACAGAGACAACAGCATGCTCATGTCTTCGTCAGTTGGGAGTGTTTCATTTCGATCCGAGGGAGAAAGGAAGGAGGGGGAGATGTCGCTGTGACGGATTAGCACGTCGCATCTCAAGACAGGAAGCGGGAGAAAGCTTTCTCCCCTCCTTCTTTCTTCTCCCACGATGGGGAACCACAAATGTAACAGTCGTTCTTGAAATGTCAAAGTTGTTCTCCAGATGAAAGTAATAAAGAGAAGATGTTGGCTATGTTTTATTTCAACTAAACGTCACCTTCTTTTTACGATTTCCAACGTAACTGTTCAGTAAATCATCCATCTTAGAAGAATCCTGTGTTTATTTCATTGCCAAGTTGGCAACTCTGTTACGCTTGTCATTTGTTTAGAAGTGTATCAAACTTCGCTATCTGAAACTCACAAGCCCAATCTCCTTGGTGGGGCACGTTGTAACAATTGCATGGTTACCTTTGTTCTTTAATTTCTCACAAACGGCTCATAGTTTGTTATCAGTTATTGCATATTTATAAACTAGAAATATGTAGATTATTATGTGTAAAATTTCGATTATGTACTGCCAAGTATACATCGGCAATATACTCGAGAACAAAATGTGTTACAATCATACTTGTTCTACCCTATGTTGTCGAAATTAACAACAGCACTGGAGAAATTTAACTGCTAAATAAACCCACTGAATAAGCCATCTGGCGCACTGGCAGAAAATGTTACGGAGAGATATGCAAGGATAGATCAAAAACTCGTGTTGTTTGCTTAAACAGATATCCGATTGGCTACTAATAAATCATGATCTTGTGTTAATTTGCTGTTTGATCGAAATCGAACCATTAAAGGTAGGAATAATTTATTGTATGTTGGTGATGATTTGTAACATTGCGAGAGATATCTTGTGTAACAAACTTCAGGAACGACATATTTAGATAACCTAAATGATTTAAATGTTGAATTACGTTTGAAAGCCCTACGTCCTTGCACAATATTATTTCTAATGGGTAGAATCTGTTTAAATTATGCAAGAAATAGAATTGTTTTTTCACAAAGAACTTTGTATGTATGCATATCGAATGTAAGTTTATAATCTGAGAGTTCATTTCTACAAATCTCAAAAAGACAAACTATATTTTATACTTGGAATGTTGTTTTCAGATAATTTCCGATAATTTGTTTCGCTTCTCTTGTACAGTGGGATCCATGAGTATTACCGTGCAAATTGTCCATGACTATTTTGATAATTTTTTTCTTCCACCCTGTGTGTGTTTTAAACGATGAATTTTTATGTATGCTGGTGCAGAAGTTGTCAACAGCTTGTTTTGAGTTTTATTTTAATTCTAGAAGCTCTTATTGGGTCAAATAAAGTGTACGAATATGGTGATGGACAATTTGCACGGTAATACTCATGGATCGCAGTGTACATGGTAATTTTCTCCCATGCTTAGAAAACGAAATTATTTTGATATTTTCATTTTAATAGTTCTGCACTTATCAGTGGAAATGTTTATTGAAGTCATGCATAAATTATATTCTATGATTCTGAGCCGGGTCTATGTTGATAAGGAGCAGAAATAACATAGGCGAGGTTTAGGAATACAGAATTAATAATATTGTTCCTTTTCATTCTTGAGGAATCACCGGCTCTTTACATCTATTACAAAATCGGTTTCAATATAAAACTTTAACGGCATAATTTGTATTCATGTCCAGATATTATTAGAATAATTAAATCAAGAAGACTTAGGTGGGTGGATTGATCTTGCCCAGGATAGGAACAGATGGAAGGCCTGTGTTTCTGCAGCCACACGGGTTTAAGAAGGCTAGAGAGTTAGTTAGTTGGGAGTCTTATAGAACAAATAAAAATTGTGGTTAAATATCAGTGAATTAGCATGATATAACATTTCATAAAACAACACATGAGACATTAATCACGATTTAATGGAAATGCTACCACGTCACTTTTATTTTTACTACAAGCTAACTTTAAACCTTTCAGGGCTGAGGCAGTGCATAAATGGATTATCATATATCAGCAACCACAACTGCAGGTACACAACACAGCCAATCAACTAAAAATCTATCGATACCATTATTTCCTAGGCAGAGAGGACAGATTTCCGATAGACAAACTCCCCCCCTATTCCACAAAGGGGTTGGACTAATGGGAATCGGAAACCACATGCTGGGATGGGGAGATGCAACCGGCAACTATCAATTTGTTGCATCTGGTTGCAGAGCGACTCGATGTCCAGAGTGATTCGCGGCCATCAAGTTTAATTACATGAGCAACAAGACCCAATCTCGGTAGGCGCACGTTTCTCATGCTGAGCCATTAATTTCAGCCTCCTGCAACCTTCCTGATGCATTTGCAATCCAATACCGGTGCATCGGGTTCAATTACGGCTAGTTTCAAGGTTGCAGACTGTTTTTATTGCACCACTTTAGTCTCCTCTTCAAAGCAAACTTTAATTTGCTCTAATTGAATGCTGTACATTCAGTATTTTTACGTTACGACATGAAAACATTTTTTTATTTATATTGTATTTGTAATTAACGCTTTTTGCAGTATTTCCCATATCAATGTACTGTACATAAACTTACATATTTCTTTCTTACTTTGTCTACATTATTTTAAAAGATCCACTCTTGATACAAATAACTTACATTTTCTAAAAAATGATAGCAATATATAGGGTGACCCATAAGTCCATACCCATTCATATATCTTATGTATCTAGTGTATAGAGTTTTCTGTGTGCTGTTCTGCATCATATTATGCGATTCAAGGGCCAGTAAACCACATCTCATATCTCAATATCTCATATCTCGATGAACTTGGAATCAGAGATGAGGTTTGGTTTCAACAAGATGGGACTCCGGCTCATTACACCCATTTTTCCTAACAAATGGATAGGTCGTGGTTCTGAAATATCCCGGCGCCTATGTAATGGCTCGCAAGAAGTCCGGACTTGATAACGTTTGAACATAACTGACATTGTGTCGAAACAACGTTATAATTATAACGTTGAGTTCAAGGCAGCTGTTACAGCGGCATTTGAAACAATAACCCCTGCTATGTTGCGAAAAATGTCTCACAGAACATGGCGTCGCATAATATTATGCAGCGAGAATGAAGGACAGCACACCGATACACTGGACACATAAAATATGTGAATGGGTAGGGACTTACGGGCCACCCTGTATATATCCGACTGTAAGGTTAGGTTCACAAATCAAAGATTCCAAGCACTGTGGAAGAGGAATTGCACAGTTTATAAGAGTTTGATAGAATGTCTCTCTTTCTTGTATGTGCCTATTGCACTCATATATAATATTTGTATACTCGTATCTTCCTTATTGCCACATATACAATTTGGGTTTTGTACAATCCGAATCTTATGTAAATGACTCTTTGTAGTTGTATTTCCTGACATAAAACGAATTAGTAATACTATCATATTTCTTGTACTTTTTACTTTTGCAAACCAGGGACTGATTCTATTGTGATCAGCTATGCTCTGATAAAAAATTAAAACATAAATACTTTCGTTAAACCATTTCTCGTTATGCGTCTAAGGTTATCGTTAATAAGAAGTAAGATTGCTTTAAATGATGGTCATGCCATCTGGTGTCGAGAGCGAAGTACACAGTTATGTTCTCGTTCATTTACATAGAATCAGAAGAGCTGGAACCTTCAATGTGTCGTGTCTCTAATATAGTTTTAAGTGTTAAGCAAATTCTTATTAAATGCGACAATTTCACTTTCCGCAGGCAGACTTTTAATCTTCGAAACTGTTTATTATCACCAATTGGAGATGACGACAGAGCTGGTCCCTTCCACCGTCTGTGAGGAAGTTTTTAGTACATTCTTGCCTTTTTAATGTCTTGTGTTTGTGCTGTGCAGGTTCTTTTGCAACTTGTACTTGTAGCCTTTCTCAAGGAACTTTTTACACCCCGTTTCTTAACTCATAGATAAGGATTTTAAATAAGAGGGTATTTCTCCGTATACATTGAAGGTTGCAAAATGGCCATATGTGCAAAGCACCCAACAATTTTACTTCATTTATTAATTCTTTCTATCCTAAGATTTACAGCTTGGTACGGTAGAGTTAATGAATTTAATAGTACCGCGTAATTTATGCAGCACAATTATGATGCAACCATTTCAAAGTTTTGGAAAACAAACAAATTTTAACTTTCAGTAAGAAGAATTAAAGACTAATTACACGAAATTATATAAAATTCTACTTAAAAACAATCAAATAATATCGGTCTAATTAGAAGTTGGACAAACATGCTGTATAAAGATGTGAATTGCTGTATACTAGGTGAGGTGAGTGGACAAATAAAGTGTGTCAAGGTATCAAGTTCTGTGAGAAAGTGATACCTTCTATCATAACTTTAAACGCGCAATAATCTGATAGATTCAAAACTAGTTTATTTCAGTTAAACAAGATGGAGAAGTCATTAAAGCAGTAACTGTCACCAGAAAAATTGCATTTTTGGGTAAAAGTTCGTTTCCTCATTACCATTTCCTTGTTTGTTTCTTTGTGGCCGGTATGGTGGTGGGCGTGATACCGTACGCCGCCTTCCGATGTCGCCACTGGATCTACAGTTTAAAGTGAACACTTGCCTCCACTCTACCTATCTTTAATCTCATTGATTTTTACAAAACCTATGTCAGTGTTGCTGCAACACTACCTAAACTTTAGGCTCATTGATTTGAAAAAAAAAAGAAACAATTTCATTATTGCTTCCACTCTATCTAATTTTTAAGCTCATTGATAAAAAAAAACGATTTCAGCATAGCCGACACTCTATCAAATCTTTAAGCTCATTGATTTTCAAAAACTATTCCAGTGTTGCCGCCACCCTACCTAATATTTAAGCTCATTGATTTAAAAAAAACTATTTCAGTGTTGCTGCCACTCTATATACTCTTTAAGCTCATTGATTTAAAAAAAAAAAACTATTTCAGTGTTTCTGCCGCCCTACCTAATCTTTAACGTCATTGGCCGAAACCATTGCCTGAATGCTCTTCAGTCACTCTAAAGTACCCTTCTAACTCATTGCATTCCACCAATGACTAGTATTGATTCGAAGTGTATCTCGCAGCCATATTTCGATCACCTCTCTGTTACAGTGGTAACGCCAGAAAAAAACGAATGGGAAGGTCTTTGGATATTTTCTGGGGAGGAAGTCTAGTTAACATATTCCTTTTATAGAAAAATGCACATTTGGGCTAAAAAGAGCATTTATTTATCTGTTTCTTTATTGTTTACCGCTCCTCCTGCCTCCATTTAGTAATGTAACTGATCTGTTGCTACATGTCTGTGATAACAAGAACGCGAAGAGTGCTCAGTCTTAAAACCTTGCACAATTGCTCATTATTTACATTCGTCTGTGTTCGAGTATGCAACGCAAATGAGGATTATAACGATGAAGAGATTTTCTTGTTACAGAAGACTGTTTAATTTAGAGGAATTTATAATTTATAAAGGGCACATTTCCCACTCCTTAATTTCGTCAGTGACGACGTATGATTGAGGTTCCACAAAAGGTGATTCGTACGAGAAACATTCAGCACATGCAATTAAATTATATAATTCCCTGGAATCGTACAGAAGTAAGATGTTCCTTTGGGCGTTCTTTTTGCCAGCTGAAGCATCAGGAAAAGAAAACTAATTGCTCCAACTGGAAAAGGAGACTTAAAGCGATGAAACTTTGAGGGAGGAAAATACAATTGTACTTCTGGCGAATTATATTTTTGTTCTTTATTCTCCCTTGCCGTTGACACTTTGTTCTCAAAATAAACTAGCTTATCTCCTCAACTTTCGGAGAAAGGAAGCAATTTTCTCACTTGCCCCGGAGCAAATGTTAAGGATTATTTTCTGTAGACGTTTCTTACAGATATTCTCTCCGCTTTTTCATTCTTGAACACAAGGAGGAAAACCAAGTGACGGAGTTGGGCGAAAAATAACGTGATTGTTAACTGGGAGCAAATCCTCTTACAGCATCCGTGAGATGATGGCGGGGAACTTCTCCAAGGTCGGGATGGAATTCTGGAATCCCATCGTATTTTCACGACGCTCAAGATGAAAGAAGTTGACGATATTTCTTCCCCAGGAGATATGTCTGTGTACTCCCATGTCTTGCTGTAAACGCCAGTGGTATTGTTGAGAACACCTAGGCAATTCGATCAATAGATCACCTTTGGACGAATCGCATTGGGTCTTTTGGTGTGATAAACTGCTTAGAAGTGGTGCAGTATTGGTGAAATTTGTGATGGAGTACTTTGTGCTCGAAATGTACCTTTTAGGCTTAGTACAGATAAAAATTCTGAAATGGATCTGTTGCAGATTAAAAATAATAGAGGTGGAAATGAAATAAAATTTGAGAAAGGATTCGATCAATTACGAAGGTAGAGGAGGATTAAGTATAGAGTGGATAAAGTTATGGAGGAGCTACGTACATGAAAAACAGAGGGAAAAGCAATGGAAAACCAAGAACTAAGTGAAGAAGGAAATAGTGAAGGATATTCGAGGTGAAGTGGAAAGAGAAAGAAATGAAGCAACGAAATACGAATTTACTGCGACAAGTGCTGGGTCCCACTCATTAAGGCGGGTAGTCAGGATTTTAACTAGCTTTCGTCCTTTCTTTTACATATATTTCAATTACTTTTTCTTAGATAATCAGAACTAAAATGAACAACTTAATATATCACTAATAAGTGCTTTGAAATTATGTTAGTGTATACCAAGGAACGTGCTACGAAACTTGTTTGATTTGGTTTATTTTACTTCGTTCTTCTGCCACTTTTGGCTAATCGCGACGATAAGGTTGAGTGATGATATGATGAAATTAATTAAGGGACACTCACAAAGAACACCCATGCCCAGGCCGTGATTCGAACCTGGTACCCCTGGCTGTGCTACGTGACTGTAGCCTGGAAGGGCTTTTTTTGTTTTTCCCCTCATTTCATTTTTTTATCATCCATCATCCCCGTTGGGAGACAACTGACAAATGAGTCTTCGTAAACGTTTCCTAAGTTGAGTTTCCAATGTGTACAAACTTCTCCACACCTGAATTCCCTGCAAACTGACAATTATCCGTAACCATTTATTAAAGTGGCCCGCAGGTTAGTCACATTACTTTCCGACCAACCCGTGCCGCTTCTGAAAAGGCTTTGATATCTCCGATTCCGCCACTCTCCAAAGACATCTCGCACAATTCCCCTTGACCGCTGTCAGAGTTATCAGCAGACAAACTTATATAACGCCTCCATTCAATAACATCCTAGCAGGCACATCCCCGTTATTCATATTGAAGAACGGCATCGCGAGATAAGATAAAACAAGGCAAAGTTCTGGGAACAAACAGAGAAGAAACTTCAGCGTTTCCGAAGGTTATTTATCTTCCATCCATCCGCTCCCTTCTCACGGCGCTCTCAGTTCCACATATTGCTTCCTTTGTTTCTAGATAAGCAGAGGGACCGTTGAAATCCCACATAAATCTCCAGTAGAGCGAGCATATTGCTTTCCCGAGATAAGAGCATATGGTCTCAAGGTTAGCATCCTGAAGGATTATTTCTGCTTCTTTGGAGCATTTCGAATAAAGGAGTGAATTTGCTACCATCGGCTGTTTCCTCACTATGCACTCTAAAATCGCTATACAGCTACAGGTTTTCATCTGTAAATTATCTTTTGAAGTGGAAACTTGAGTTTACTAAATAAACGCTAAGGACTGGATTTGTACAGTGGGATCCATAAGTAATACCAAGCAAATTGTCCATCAACCATATTCACTCACTTTGTTTTACATAATGAGACAAGCCGGCCTCCGTGGCGGAGTGGTTAGCACATGCCAAGGGTTCCGGGTTCGAATCCCGGCCTGGGGGTGGATGTTTGTGAGTGTCCATTCATCGATTTCATCATATCATCACTCATCCCCATCTTCGCAAATTAGCCGAAAGTGGCACAAAAAGCGAAGTAAAACATAGCAAATCAATCAATCAATCAACATAATGAGAACTTAAATGATTGAAATAAAAACACCAAACAAGCTCTTTACCAGCATACATAAAAATAAATGTCTTAAAAACACCTAGGATGCAACAGGAAAAAATCAATGAAAATAATCGTGGACAATTTTCCGAGCAATACTTGTGAATCCTACTATACAACAGCGTATCACATTTTTAAGTTGGGAAACTTTTCTGTCACGTTGATGCATTTAAGACGATCATGGGCTAAAACCGCTAAAATATAACTTTTTTTATGTCGTTTTCTTCTTAATTGAAAAAATCATAACCAAGTCGCAAAAATTGTTAATATTCTGAATGTCCCTATGTTTTATACTATTTTATTAACAGTAAAACTACATCCTTTTCCAGTTAAAGATACACGAACACCAATGCTTGATATTGTAAACAATATATTTATGGATTATGCAAAGAGCCAGGGTAGTTATGCATTTAAAATACCAAAAATATGCATGCAAATATGCACTACAAGATGCAAAATATGCAAATAAATATGCACTTTACAAAAAAACCATCCTTTTTTAAATGTTGTCTTTCAGGTCCTGCCAAAACCTACATGTAAACAGATATTTGTTCCTTTTTCAGCTCGTACGATTTAGCATGTCATGAATGTAAAAGTTGCAGTTCTGATTTCTTCCACACTCTTATTAGGGCCCGGATATGCAAGAAACAGCAAATTGTCCATGATATTTTCATTAATTTTTTTCTTATATCCTACCGGTTTGTAAAGAATACATACATTTTTGCGTATGATGCTGCAGAGTTTCAATTCTTTGAAGCTCTCATTGCATAAAACAAAAAGAATAAACATAGTGATGGACAAATTGCTTGGTAATACTTATGCATCCCACTCTACATTCAGCATGGTTATATTCACATAGGCTTATATAGATGGTTCAAAGTTAGCCGCTGGTAACAATGGAGCAGCAATATATTGAAATAAACTTATGTAATACAAATTCTACCACTACCAACTATACTCACTGCGCAGGCATATGCTCTCGTCAAGCCATATTCTACGTATATGTAGGAACAGAACCTGAAGAGGGTCAACGTCAGTTTTTACACCCTCTTCGATCTATAATGGGTGTCTACCACATAAATTGGCGCATTGGCAAAATATTTTTCACACTAACCAACCAAGATTTTGACATAGCATTTTATGGATTATTAAGCACTTTCTATCTTTGAAGGTCTTGAAACAAGCTGCCACAAGTAAAAGCAACAAGTCTTCTGATCGCAAGCTTTGTTTGTTTGAGTTGGTGTTTAAAGTCCACTTCATGCACAGTAAGGCCAATCGGGACTGGACCCACAGTTTGAAGTGGGACCCGAACCACTATGTGCCTCCACCGGGTATCAAACCCGGGACCCCTTGATTACAAGGCCCCACAAGCTTTCTACATATCTGTACCCTAAGATATGTTCGCGTTTTGATTGATATTACATTCGCCTGTAATATACTAACTTCAATATAAAAATGTATGTATGTGTGTGTGGGTGTGTATATTTGTTTGTTCCGGCATAACTCTCGAACGCTGCGGGACGGCGTAGGTTCGAATCCGGCTCTGGTCGGAATTTATTCGGCCTACGTATAGGGCCGGTGGCAACCCACCATCGTGAGGAAATTGGGAAGCTCCGAGTGAGTGAGCGTAACCTGGTCAAGAAGACCTACAACAACGGCTGGGGGTTCGTCGGGCTGATCACCCGTCACCCCAACACTGGTCTGAGACCTCCACGCTATAACAGGTGACGGCGGAACAGTGTGGGAGGGAGACCAGCAGTCGGTAGGTAAGCCAAGGCCCGCCATGGTGCTGTAGAGCTGTAGGGTTATGTTATGTTATGTATGTGTGTGTGGGTGTGTATATTTGTTTGTTCCGGCATAACTCTCGAACGCCTGGAGCAATTTCAACCAAACTTGGTACACGTATCACTTGCAATCTGGAAATAAATACTGTAGGGGTAAGACACCCTGGCACCCCTAGGGGTGGGTGGGAAAGGGTGACATGTAAAAACAATCGAGAAACACCGATATTATATTCCGCACAAAAAGACATCCGTGACTCTATGCAATCCGCACAACGAAAGTGTTTCTCGGGTTGTCTAACATTCAGGCTGTGTTGCGAATGGAATCCATAGTTTTCGTGACACTCCCAATGCGGTCCATCTCCAAGTTCATCACCTATCGGCATGGCGGGTGAGAGGGGGTGAAAAATAAAATGCCACAAATGACCTAGATTAGTGCGGAATCCATAGTTTTCGGAGTCGCTAAGCTAATTGGTGACATTCACGATCACATTTAAAATTAGTTACATTTTACACTATAGTTAGAATTCATTATTTTCCTGTCTAATACAAGATTGGGATAAATAAACACCCGGGCAACGCCGGGTAATCAGATAGTTTCCTATAAAAATCATCGCAATTGTAATCAACAATGGAATAACGGACATGCAACAAAGCAGTACTTACCTCATTAACCCCACGCACGATAGCCCTCATGGTAGCGTTTCGCGGGCCATCCACTGTCTTCCCATCATCCGTGGGTCCCCATGAAGCGCTGTAGATGTCAATCAGATTCGGCTCATGGCCCATAGAGTTCGCCTCAATCAGGTCTGTCATATAAGGCTGATCTAACATCCTAATTCCTGGAAAAAAGTAATATCACAAATTATTATCCGTAATGTTCCTCTGGCATGATGGGTGTATAAATTTCAACAGGAAATGAAGAAGATGGATGGAGAAAATAGTTTTATGGTGCTGTTACATTTTCGTGACCCTACTAAATAACATAAGAGTAGTTGCATATTTATGGTAACATAAAACTTTGTAATAAAAACCATTATTGCCTTATAAAAGAAAGGTTTTGAAGACAAATGACGTTAGGCTAAATCAAAATGTTCCTTCGCTCATCCCCCTTCATTTTTTTTTTCTGACGACAAGGTCACAATTGCATGACTAAGTGTTGCAGCCTCAGTAATATGTTAATAAGCAAGGGTACACACACTAAACCAGGTTTTGATTCATAAACGAAATCCCTAGGCGATTATATTTTGGTCGACACTGCAATATGACAGATTTGCTTTCGTTTTAAGATAATTACGTAAGCTGTTTCACAAGCACAATAGCTTTAACGCAGTGGCGGCGATTTGGTTAAACTGGGGGCGGGGGGGGGGGGGCAAGGACAGTTTGCTTTTCCTTGGTAGATAAGGTTTAGCATAGCGCGAGAGCAAAAGTGGCACAAAGTAGAGGGGCTACTGCCCCCCCTCACCGCCCCTAATCGCCGCCACTGGCTTTAAGATAACAACTTTTCTCCTTAAAGAAGATGCATTTCAATGTAAGTAGCTAAGCTATGCATAGGCTTTTCCCCAAATCAAAAAAGAAAAACAACGTACGGTTCAAATTAAAAAATAGTTGCATATGGATATTGGAGTAGCTAACTGTTTTACAATTGCTTTGAAAAAGTAATTACACTCCTACACGCAGAGGTGCCAACTTCGAATAAATATTGGTAGTGAAATCTCTGGATGAGAGGTGTGGTTTCTAGAATGGTAATTATCTCAATGATGAACTTGTATAGCTCGAAATAAGGGGTTGGCTTCGACAACAGATCCCCAATTTCTACCAGACAGGCATCCTGAAGCGCTGGGATACATGTCTGAAACGGAGGGCAGATGTAGATATAAAGCATCCCTTTACGTGAGTCAGGCTTTGCATTCTTTCTTTTCGACCATTCCTCGTATATCTGTCCAAAAATCTCACTTTTTCTTCCTTCGTGATTGAACTATTGGCTTAAGCCCAATTTATGCACAGAAAGACTAATTGGGACTGGACCTACAGTTAAAAGTGAGATCCGAACCACTATGCCATGTACTTCCACCGGGTATCGAACCATGGACCTCTTGACTTCAAGGCGACGGCGTTATCACTACGCCATCGGGGAGGCTGTTTCGTCCTATCTTATCAATAAACCCTCATAGTCACGATTCATCTAAAATATACAGGAAATAGCATTAAGTAACCAAGATACAAACCAATACGTAAGGGAAAGCCATTTTAAACAAGTTGCATCTTTTCTTTAAGTGATCTCTCTCTCTCCTAGGGCATAAGATTTAGCCTTCTAGATAAAATGACACACTCTCATATTCTAGACGGTGATCTACTGAGCGCTCAATGTATCATGTCGGCAGTTTCGCATAAATAACACCACAAGCACAGCTGGGGCAATACTATTAACTTGACGCACACCCGTCTGCAAGAGGCCTTGACACACAGGCATATTTTTTGCGGTGATGTTACTCCAGGGACGGTGATACGAAAAGATGGAAGAAAATTCAGCGAGAAACGGAATCAAATACGCCGTTTCTGAGATAATCCTGAAAATACCGTGTTCTTTACTGGGGAATACAATGGCCTAAAATGACAACATCCTATATGGTAAAGCAGGACGGGTTTTGTCTACGAGAACACGACTTCATAACTCTACCGTAAGATGGCATCACTAACAGAGTAAAAATTTTGCAGGTTAATTTTTCCCCAGATGATAGTTTTATCCTGATCTCCCATAATATATTTATTATTAATTTTGTATGTTTTTGAGCAAAACAAACTGATATAATATAATGCTTATAGGATAGATTTTATATATTTGACGTTTATGTAAACACGGTTGTTATTTTTAATATCTAATATAACATCTGACTTAATGGATGTACATTAAGGCTTTAACTCCCATATCACTTAGTACGAGAAAGTCATTCATTCATATTCATTCATACTTTATTGGTTTTAGCTGTTATAACAGCTCTACACCAAGTGTCCTAAAAATATGTCATATATGATACTGTTACATCAAATTACAAATTTTGAATATATATATACAGTTTTCATATAGGCTACATCATATCATGCAAAATCTAAAATTGATTATAAATACGATTGTTATATCTGGTGACTATATCAAGTTACAGATTTTGAATATTTACAATTTTCATATTTCTATATTAATATCATGAAAAAATCTAAAAATGATAAATAGAATTGTTACATCTGGTAACGATATTAAAGAGGCTAAAAAAGTTGGGAGAGATATTCCTTTTCTTATTAAATTCTTGAATAAGATCCCTTTGAGTGGTATAAAGTTGACATTGAAATATAACATGATTAGCATCTTCCTGGTCTAGATTGCACTTGCACATAGGTGAATTAACTACATTAATTTTATATAAATGGTGATTTAAACGTATGTGACCTGATCTCAATCTTAGTATTAAAACTAAAAACTTTCTGGGTATATTAATTGTATAAAACCACGGAGTCTTATTGTTTAAATTTAGTACATTTTTATATGAACGACCCATATATGTAAATTTTTGTTTGACCCATATCTCCCAATCTTGTTGAATTTTGTTTTTAACTCTTGGTAACATATCTGTATATGATAATAATATATTCGTTCTGTGATCCATAATTCTTGCTTCTTTAGCAGTTTTATCTGCCACTTCATTATAATGGAACCCTGAATGTGCTGGCATATATGCAAAATGAATTGTCCTTCCCTCTGTAGTTAACGTATCATATAATCTTATTATGTAAAGCACCAATGCTGATGCCTTATATAACTTTTTATATGACGATTGTACACAGTACAAAACACTTTTAGCATCTGTTAATATTAGTATCCTTTTTTCTGGAATGTTATTGATGTACGTCAATGCACGATATATTCCATATGCTTCTGCCGAGAAAATAGAACACTCTTCAGGTAGTCTAAACTTTTTAATATTTACATTAGAAGAGTCAATAAGAGCACATCCTACTTCTTCTTTATTTTTTGATGCATCTGTGTATATGAATCTATAATTCGACCAATTTTGTAAATATGATTGAATATTTGTATAACTTGTTAATGAAACATTTCTTACTGGTATTTGGTCATATGAAATTCCATAAATTGGATGTTTGCTATGCGTTAGTATTGTTGAAAATATATCTTGAAATTCTATTTTACATTGTAGGAAAGTTGAATATTGTCCCTTTATTTTGTTCTCTTGATATAAAATCCATTGGTCTTGCATAAGTTGATTTACTGAATGTTCTTGTGTTCCCCAGCACTTGAATTCAAATTTATTTGTAATCCATTTGCATCTATACTTAAAAGGTTTCTCTATGGATTCTAAATAAATCCCAACATTGGGAGGTGAATTCATGAGTTCCAATGATCTCCTCAAGACTTTCCTTTCTAAACTATATATTTTGCCTAGAATTCTTTCTGTAGCATTTCCATATATGCTGCATCCATATTCTAACTTAGTCCTAAAAAGGTTTTTGTAAAATAAAAGCATTATTCTTGGGTGAACACCCCAATTAGTATTTGCTAAAATCTATAGCATGCTGAAAAGTTTTTCACCTTTAACTTGTAAATACCTTATATGATCCATCCACGTCAATTTTCTATCAAAATTAATTCCTAAATATTTTATTTTATTTTGAAATGGAATACCAGCAATTTGTGTCAACGTATTTGGAAATTAATGTTCACTTTTGTTATTAAAACATACAGCTGCTGACTTGTTCTGTGATATGATAAAAGTTCATTCCCTCTAGCCAACATTTCACTTCATAAAAAATATTTTCTATTTTCTGAATACCTTCATATGGGTTACAAAATGATCCTAATATACACAAATCGTCTGCATACTGAATTATTTTTATTGTAGAATTATGAAATTGAAATAATCCTCTCATATATATATATTAAATAATAATGGACTCAGTGGGCTTCCCTGAGGTAATCCTTGTGAAGTGGTACGGGGCCCACTAAGTGTATCCTGAAAGCAAAATAATATTTTCCTATTTATCATCAAATTCCATATTATCTTCCTAATTATTTTCGGAGTATTTGTCCGATTTAACATATCAATTAATATATGAGGATCAACGCCATCATATGCACATTGTATATCGTATCTATAAAGTGAGCAAACGTATATTGTTTCTTATACATTGCATTTTGAACATGCAATGTTAATGTTGCTAATGCATCAATACAACCCTTGTTTATGCTAAAACCAAACTGATTTGGATAAAAATATTGTTCCTTCTCAAAATACCACTCTAATCTTTTTAGTAATAATCTTTCAAATATCTTTTCAATTGTAGGAGCCAACGTAATAGGTCGATATGATTCAGCTTCTTTTGGATCTTTATTTGGTTTAAGCATAGGTAGTGTCACATGTGTTTTCTAGTTTTGTGGTAGATTTCCATTTCTCAGAATATTATTATAAATATTTACAAGTACATTTAATGCATTATCCGATTGATGTCCTATGATTTCATATGTCATTTCATCGTATCCTGGGCAGTTGATTTTATATTATTTAGGGTTTCTCTTAATTCTTGCAATGTTATTTCCGAATAAATTCATCACTGGAACTTATATTATTTATAATCTCATTTTTTTTATTTCTATACATAACAAGGTGTTGCCAAATTGTTGTTATAGAGGAAACTCTAGTTTTATGTCCTTTCCTAAGATAATTTATTTTTTTCCAAATTGTGTTTGTTTTAACAGATGGTGATAAAGATTCACAGAATTCTTCCCATGCTTGCGTTTTTGCTTTATTAAATATACGTTTTGCTTTAGCTATTGCTTGTTTTAAATTTATCCAATTATTTGGCAAAGGTTGTTCAGCAAATATTTCAGACAATCTTATTCTTTCTTCTTCTGCATCTTGACACTCATCATTCCACCAACTTATAGTAGGAAAGTTGTTTTTATTATTAATTTTCTTCCGTTCAGCTACAATATCCATTGCAAACGTTATTAATTGTAAATAACGTTGACACGTTATATTTTGTTCCTGTTTAATATCTTCCATTGAGATATAAGAGTCCAAAATTACAGAATATAATTCCCAATCGATGTTTTTAACCTGCCACCTTTAATTGGTAATGAATATATTTTAGGTACTGAGTGAGCATCATTTAACAGTGTATTGAAAATTGGCAAATGATCACTACCCCTATTCACAAAATCTACTTCCAAAAACAATTTATTTATTATATTATTTGACACAATAGTTAAATCTATGGCTGTTGGTGATTTACCATTGCATGGATAATGAGTAGCTGACCCATCGTTCATGAAATGTAATGATCGATCATCAACCCAGTCCAAAATACTACATCCTAATGCATCTCTATAGTTACAACCCCATGCTTCATGATGAACATTCATATCACCTGTGATAATGACATTATCCTGGACATAATATAATAATTCATTAAAGTGTGTTACTTTAATATGTTGAGATTTATAACTCGATGGAATATAAATTGATACTATTGTACACTCTAATGTGTTCATCTTAATTTTCACTGCTATTAATTCTATATTAAATAATTTTATCAACCCTAATGATTCTGGTAATGTTACTATCTTAAATTTTATACTTTCATGTATATATAAAACTACACCTCTTGTATCTTTAGTATGTAAATTAGATATTAACTCGTAATGAGGTATATGATAATATTGATGCTGTCTACCACGAAATTCGGACAGACTCAATATACCTGGATGATGCTCATCTATAATTTGTAATACTTCTAATCTTCTAGCTGTAAATGAATTTATATTCCATTGCACTATAAAAGACATACCTATTGATCCTCTTCTACAAGTTTAACTTTCTGATAATATTGCAATTATCTTTCCTATAATTTGTTGCATTGAAATTAAAATCTTCTGTTTCTTCCTGGAATCATTTAAATCACGAACTGATTCAATCATGTCTGGTAAAAGGTCCAACAATGACTGGTATATTTCCTTTTGTCTACAAGAAACTGATTTACGATCTGAATATCTTCTGCAATTTATATTGTACATATTTTGTTCTTGCTTACTAAAAGGGGATTCTCTCAAATATACTGGATATTTGTATTTTATTTGTTCTTTTTCTGTGTCTGATGAGGATGAAGAATCAACATTCACATCCTTTTTGTTTTCCCGTGGGAGTTGTACAATACGTCTTGTAGCCGTTTTCATAATCTTCTTTGGAGGTGATGTAACAACTTTGCTGTATTGTACTCTCATTTTTTGACCATTATTCTTTTTCGATATTTTCTTCTGTTCCGCCATTTGAGTTACAGAACTCGCACAATAACTCTCTCTGCCCTCCTTGCAACTATCACTTGTTGGTGCATTCTTCTCATTCACATAACTCTTTTTGATGGGAGGGAATTCCAATCCGTTTCTTCGAACAGTTTCATGCTGAAATTGATCCCTAAATAATTTAATTTTTTGTTCACATGATATATTTCTTGAATTATTTCCCGTCACCATACCTTTTGCTTCAAAATATGAGATTTTTTTCTCGGCCATAATAATTTGAATTTGCTTTTCATCCTGATATTTTGAGCACATTTTGTTGCAAGCGTTATGATCTCCTTTGCAATTTATACATGTTTCACTCATTTCGCAGTTTCCTTCATTATAATCTTGGACACACAATTTTTTACCCTTGCACTGTTGACCTGTGTGGGCAAATCTGAAACATCTATTACATTGCAACACTGGTTTTACACGTGGCACTACCAAAACTTTTGTTTTCCAACTGCTATGTATTGTGGTAAAACTGTCCCCTCACACATAAGACTTGAGTAGGTTCAAGCTTAAATGACCCATCATTCCGCCATATTTTCTTCTTCATTCTTTCCATCTTAGTCACTAGCACTGGGCTTTCTATACTGCTTTCCAAATACTGCATTTCAAATTCTGTGGGTATTACAAACACAAGGCCTTCCTTCTCCACTAAAGATTTAGGAATTCTGGCATTTACTCCTAACTTGTCTAATAACACTTTATTTTTCACAAAGTTATTAGCTTCTTGTGACGTGTTGAATAATGCTCGAACTCTATTTCGTCCACTTCGATCTACATACTTTACTTTCACATTATTATCCATCAACATATATCCAACTTTAACTGGATGCAAATTTCCTAACTGTTGGTGTCTACTTTCTATTATCACTAAATAGGGTTCGTTGGCAACTGTGTCATATTGCTATATTTTGTCTTCATGATTGGAAGTGTGTTCCATCCTAGAAGTTTTGTTACCCATTTCATTTTGTGTTGTATTGTTTCTTTTATTCGGCCCATTTACTTTGTGTGAAGTCTCCATAACATCATTTCCATCATTTTCTTCATGTTTTGAATCAGATGATATTATATCCATATTATCACTGGTTATAGTATTATTGCATATCGCACTATGTCCATCCTCAACAATTTCCTTTTGATCCATTATGATAAATAAACGAGACAGTTAAGACACATCTCTATACAATCCAAAGGGATATTGAATGTTTGAAATTGTAATTGATTTGATTATTATCAATCAACTTTTGTCCTTTTCTTTCACAATAGATTATAATCTAAACACTACTTAGTCTTGCTACACAAATCCTTCAATTAAATTCAAACAACACTTGATTCAATCTAGCGAACAATCTTGCTTATTGAACCAATACGCTATCTTTTTTTTTTGCACAAACGTCTGCCAGTTAGTCGTTACTATTGTAGTGTTCGTGTTGTTCCAAATAAATTATAAAAAGGTCGGTGTTGCTGCTACAACCATTTTCGTCGTCTTCTACTTCTAAGAGAATCAAACCCAACAAGCCTAACCTAACCACCACAGATTATTTACAACCTCAAAAAGTTACTAGCCAATGTTTGAAAAGGTTGTAGCAGCAATCACTACCTTATAATAATAACATTATTTATACCATATTTAAGTTTTCTTGAGGGAAAAGTATGAAGCACGTAAACCAATTATAGCCCGTCTGCCTTAAGAGTGACCATCAATGCAATTGCACATGCGCTGTCTGAACGAGTCCAATGGCAAAATAGGGGTGGAAACTGGTTGCTTGAAAATCGTTTGCTGTTGAAACAACACTGAAGTAGAGTGCTGCAGGTTATGGTCAGTGCAGTTGAACGTGAACACCAGTGAGGACAAGTGAAGCATGGTTACTCCAAACAGTGTGTTAAGAGTAATGCTGTATGAGTTTAAACTTGGAACAAACGCAACAGCAGAGGAAGAGAAAATATGTCAGGCTTTTGGCAATAATGTAGTGAATGAGCGGATAGTGCAACGGTGGTTTACAAAATTCAAGGAAAGCGATGAATCCCTGGAAGATGCACCACATGCTGGAAGACCAACAGCCGTAGACAGTGGCTGCGATTAGGGGCGATTCCCACTTTTGTCCCCGCACTATGCTAAACCTTATCAACAAAGGGAAATATACTGTCTTTGTCCCCCCTGGTTTTGGAACCCAATCGCCGCGATAACGACGGGGCTCTGGAGATGGCTATTGAGGCGAACAATGGTCTAACATGTGGCAACTTGCGAGAAGAATTCCAAGTCAGTGCAGAAACCATTCGACAGCGAATCCATCAACTTGGAAAACGGGATAAGGTGGGTCGATGGGTCCAGTATACCTTGGGTGCGAGGCTAAGGTCATCCGTGGCACCATTCTCTGCCTTGGTTGAGGAACGCTGATGCATCCACCTTACTGCCCAGACATTGCCCTATCCAATCACAATCCGCTTGATTCCATGGGTGACCTCAGAGAGCGACGGTTCAGAAACCCAGACGAGGTGCACACCGCACTTGATGACTTCTTTGGTTAACGTGCCGCAGAGTTCTACCAGAACGTTGGAAACAGATCACTGATGCTATGTTTCACCTGCCAGGTTCGTTACATGTCCCTTTCTGGCGTTTGAAGGTGTCGGGTGAAAATCCAACAGAAATTTCTTGGTTCCATAATAGCCTGCCTCAGAGTTACACAACTTTTTGTTTGTTTTATTGATTTGATTTATTTTACTTCGCGTTTTTGCCACTTTTGGCTAATCGCGAAGATGAGTATGTGCGATAATATGATGAAACTTATGAAGGGACATTCACAAGGAACGCTCATGCCCAGACCGGGATTCGAACCAGTTCCCCCTGGCTTCGTGCTAACCACTCCATCACGCGGTTACAGAACGGGTATGTGCATTAAGCGACTTTGCCTGTTACGTATTAGTGCACTTACTTAGGAGCACAAAGCTTCACTAACGGCCTTTGAAACTGTGACGGGGCAAAGAGATAAGCCGAAAAATCCAAGTGTAAAGAAAATTCATCTCCAGATTCCTTTTGTGGAATCAGAGCGGGTTCAGTTCGAAGATTTCTCCCCTTCTTAACTCATTGGAATTAGTTTTAATCCACGAGGCTTATCAGCAAGGAGAGCTTGGGAGTTTCGGGGGAATGGAAATGATCTCTGAAAGCCCAAAGGAATTCTACTTCTGTGTGGTTTTCGCCTTGGGAGTTCTCGAGAGAGGATTCCGCCCTTTCAAGAAGCCCTTTATGTAAGGCCCTTCTCAAAGCTTCTTCAGTATTGTCTCTGGGAAGAATCCCCTAATTGCACCCAAAGAATATAATTTCGGAAAACATTTCAAAGGGCTATAGAGCATTGAGATTAGATACCGGCCAATCGTTAAGATTCTAAAGTTGCTTCTTGCAGAGTAGAGTGCAAGGAAGCATAAGAGAAGTTGAAAGAAGAGATATGGAATGAGGAGCAGAGGAAATAAGAAAAGGAAACAAAGGGAATGGAACGATATGTACGAGAATTAAAGGAAAAGGAAAATAAAGGGAGATAAAGTAGGAAAGATTGGGAAGAGAAAAAATGGGAAAGGTGTAAGGAGAAGAAAAGAGAAGATAAAAGAAATTAAAGGGATAGAAGGAAATTAAATAGAAAAAGGGTAGAGAAAAGTAGAAGAGTAAGGGAAGTGATAGAATGATAGAAAAGAATAAGAGAAGATAAGGCATAGAAGGAAACAGAAGAGAAAAGAAGAAAAGGGAGGAAGGGATAGAAGGAAAGGGAAGACAAAAGAATAAGAAGGGATAGAAGAACATTTGGGGGAAGTGATAGAAGGAAATGAAAGAGAAAAAGTGTAGAGAAAAGAGGAAAGAAAGAAAAGGGGTAGAAAAAGGAAGAGAATAGAAGGAAAGGGAAGATGAAAGAAGTAAAGGAAGAAAGGATATAAGAAAATGTAAGAGACGAAACAGAAAGAGAAGAGGATTTAATAGAAAGCGCTATTGAGCATGTGTCAGTTAAATGTTACATATGACCCTTTCGAAGTATTTTAAGAAAGAATACAATGGAATATGTGCGCATTTTAATCATAAGCAAACTTTTGTATGGGTTATACAAGGGATTGTGGCAAATTACGAGGCAATTGTTTGTTAGATGTTTTGCTAGTTTACACAGCCTTAGTTAAGTTGTTTATCTTAATGCTGGAAAGACTATTTTGTCCTGGAAAACTTAGTGAACAATGTCATTCATGAAGGGACTTTCACAGTGTAGACAACAGCAAAACAAGCATATTTCCTACCTAATGTTTGCCTAGTTGAAATCTCGTTACGACGCTACGAGCCCTCGAAAATAGAAAAATGTTCTATCCTGTATGCCATGAAGTATAGATTCAGGGTTGCCACTGACAGTAATATTTTCTGTCGGAAAACAATAAAATTTTCAGTACGCCGAGGGCAGATTGTGTAACCAATTTCAGCAAGAGGCACCTCCTGGTGAGTGAACACCTGTAGACCAAACTTACTAATCCCTTCTTTAATGCATAAAACATAACATAGGATGCAATGTTGATACATGCATGATTTGTGGGAGAAGTGTTAACCTATACGTACTAACGAATTTGGTGTTTTCAAATAGGAAAAGTAGACGGCAGTGGCAACCATGAGTACTGCGTGGCTGTATACAAGCAGGGTACAAAAGTGCCTATTTTCGAGGGGTTGTAGCTAAGAAACAAGGCTCTAATCTTACTAACAAATGTTGTTGGCCTTAATGTCCTCTACCAGTACACCCTGTATATAATTTAGAACCAATTTTTGGGATGGGTGGTATTGGACCCTTGTATACCCTTGTATGAGAGAAAATGGTACAGCAGTGAACTATCATGGGAGTATTATATCTATGGAAAGGTGCATGAACCTTCCTGTTTGTTATCATCCCGAGAATTTAAACAAAGCGACCAGCTGTGACTGGGCCAGGGGGCAGAGATACACAGAAGGGCTTCCCATTGTTGTGCCCTGACGTCTGGGAAACAATGCCAACTATATTTACCTGCTATTTTCGAGTCGTAAGCGACGCCCACGCCGCACACTCCATTGTCCCTTGCTGCAGCTACCTCGCCGGCACAACGTGTTCCATGGCTGGGGGAAAAAGAACAACAATTCAGTTAATTAATAATGCAAATACCGAACCGTGATGTACAAATATAAACACAGATGGCGCGTGCTATTGACATGCTTCCGAGAATAAATTACACAACTATTATCTCTTGCGTTTAACATTTGTTGTGGAATTAACTCTATGAATATTAATATATTTACATATTGGTTCAATACTCATCAGATATTTATGCATAATCAATACCTATTCGATATTTCATATTTTGCCACATAGATTAATCACTTTTTATGACATGTCGAGCATGCGCAGTAAAGGCGCGCCGTGGTTGCTTGCGCATACTGAGAAGAAACGAATCCGGTGTGTAGGAGGTACTATCTCTTGAGAAACTCATAAAAGACTTATACGGAAGATATAGACAAGAATATTGCGTAGACGCAAAGAAAGCTTGCTACCACATATAACAACATCGATGAGTTGTGATATTGCCTGTTTTCTTCAGACTGTTTGGATGTTTCCGTTCCCATGGAGACGTTATACGTTTATTTCTGAGTCCATTAGCTGTTCGTCGTATTTGTATATCGACCTGTGAGATGCGTTCTCTTCTTAAAAGCTTTCTGTAAATATATTCTCCTGCCAAGACAGTTTGTGGTGTATTGGAGAAGCCATCAGAAACTTGCTATTGGAATAGCTTTTGAGACATGAAAGCGCGGAAAGGAAATTTCAACCAATTTCACTTCAACCAGTCACTTCTGACAAACGTACCGTAAATTTAAGGTCAAGCAGTTTTCTTTCCATTAGTGTGTTACAGTACGGTATGGATTAGTTTTTTTTTCAGTAACTAGCTACATGAAAAAATAACAACAGAGACTGGGGACTGTGTATTTAAGTTATGAATAAGCGCAGTAACTTTAACTTGTCCTGGTTAACTATGTCAGTACAAATCGGTGCCCCAATGTGTAAGCAAAGCGCCCAGGAAAAGCTTCTAATTTTGATCTTCCACATTTCACAAAATGTCATTTAATATGGTCATTCCATGTCAATTCGCCCTATACAAATTTGAAATATTACCTTCGGATTTCAACGAAATTTTGCATTCTTGTAGCTTTGACCTAGATAAGAGACCATATCAATTTTTCTTCTCTGGGCATTATACTTTTACAGTTACAGGAGGTCAAAGTTTTGAGGTCTTGCTTGTGCATGTCGCCCCTGTCTCTTCATTGCAGGAGCGTAGAACGTTAATAAAATAAATATATTTCAGCATTAAACCTTCGTAGGTCCATGAATTTTTTTCTGTAAACCAATCAAAAGTGTGCAGATCAAATTAAAAAATGCCCGAAGACTTACGTCTTCTCCCATTGTTGCAAGAATGAGTTTACATAAACAAAACATCAAATTGTATCAATCAATATTTTAGCAAAAGGCGGTCCTTTGAACTTGTCTGTATTTATGTTTCACTAATCCTCTAAGAATATTCTAGTATTTTATGAATAAAAAGTTGTGTATTTGCGATTGTTTATGTATATAGTTTATGCTAACTTGTGGAACACGCTAATGTAGACTTCAATTAAAAACACAGATATTGCACATTACCAATTCATTATAACTGTCAACAGAAAGTGACAATGATTATATTCATGACTATTAGAGAAAACGTTCTGCATGAATTTTCGTGGTAGAACATATATTTAGAAGATTTACATAGATTCGTATACAGAGTGGGTCTATAGTTTGAAACCAGCTCTTTAAAAGACAGACGAGCTGATACAAACAAATCCAATGTCTCAAAACATGATGTGGTTGAGGGGTAAAACCACTGATGTGCCGTAGACTATAAGTTTAATTCTACATGCGTTGTCTACACGTAATCTACGCGTAGATTACATTGGGTTGTAGTTTACATAGACTACGTAGACAATCTAAAGTGCATTAAAATTAATTTTCAAGGGTTTCATGAAATGAAAGTGACATTTTCAACTATATTGGTTTCTAACGAAATGAAAAGAACCCTATTTACAACAAAATTCCTCTTCTCTTCTATTATCAACTATGGAAGAAGATAAATAGTATGCAAGAAACAACAACAGATGGCAGTCGTGAGGCATGAGTGGTCTTTTCCCCATAAAGCACTAGAATATTTCCTATATTAGGTTTCTTCCTAGGTGAGAAATTGTTCGAATTTGAAAGAAAGAGTATGAAAAGCTCTCCACACACATCAGCAACTGATACGCAGTATAATTTTCTTTTAATTCCACGGCGCTCCTTGCTAAGTTATCACCTTTCGCCATGTTGTTTACATAGAGTACGTAATCTACGTGTATAACATAGTCTACGTGTAGAATGTAGACTATCGTTGTTTACGCGTGGACGCACATCACTGGGTAAAACCCCTCAGGCCATGTTACCTAGATAGCAGCAGCCATCTTAGAGTTAACGCCATTTTTTAAAGGAAAGGTGGTGGCCTGGGCGAATGAACCATGCTAGTGGACCATTTAAAAAAATGCCTTGAACAAAGACAAAAATTTAAACAAAACAGTTTATATAGCGTATCACGCCGCAGGCGTGAATCGAACCTAAAGCCCGGGCATCATAAATAAATAAGCTAATCATGTTATAAAAAGGGTCCTGCTGAAGCATTGAAAAAGAGCTTCTTAAGAGCTTATCGCGACAGCGACCTTCAGCGAAGTTGGTAAAACTCCGCTGACATTGCAGTAGAAAAGGAAATCAGGAATCAACGTTTTCCCTAAGAATTGCCGTTGACAAAGGACGCCATCGAGGCAACCGTCGTAACGGCCGATAGTTCGAATTTCACTTAAATAAGTCGCGTGAGAAAATATCCTTTGTTGTTTCCCGTTTTCCATCGAAGTCAGTAGTTGCAAAAGAACTCCGTTTCTAGTCGTTTTCAGTTTACGTTGAATCCGGTTATCACGAGAGAGCTCCGCAGGCATCATAAGTTCAGAAAAACGAGCGAACGAACGATCGGGAAGTTAAAGTTATCGCTTAGAATATCGGTCTACGAAAGTACAGAGTTTGGAGCCCGGAGTTGCTCCCTCGTCCGTTTTCTTAGAATCCAGCATAGTTAATTCTGCCGTGCGATGCGCGAAACAACTAAAGAAGCAGTGTTGCTAATGGAGCAGATAGAAAAATCGCTGCAGTGCTCCGAAGCACAGCTGTTACGTACCACAATAAAATTAGAGAATTCAGGTCTATCTAACGTTGAGTTTTAAACGTCATGCATTATACCAGGACTAGGATTAATATGTACTAACAAGTGGCTTTGTATGTAGCTACATACATATGAACTAAAAATTCGCAAAATATGAACTAACACATAAGTAAAATTACCAAAAATGCTGCAAAGAAGACTTCTTCATACGATTCCTTATTTGAGTGATTTCAAACAAAAAAAAAAAAAATATATACGTATATATTATTTTTCATTGCATTAATGCACTGGTGGCGTTCTAACTTTTCGCTCCCAAAACCCGTATACACTGGTATGGAACTGCAACGGCAGATAATAACATGCCAACGTGTTAAACCGCTACAATTGCACCATAACACTCCTCCTCAAACAGTATTATTATTTCCTCTCTGAGATCTGCGACAGTCGGTTGCCTTTGTTGTACATTTACAAAGGATGCCGGCTTCGACAACAATAACAAGTACATATACTGCCACTAGACGATGAGCTGCGCGGCTTTTTCTTTTGTTATGAACCAGGGCCGGCGCTAGTCATTTTGCCTCCCTGGGAGGTGGCGGCAGATGCCGCTCTATTTCGACCCCCCCCCCCCGGTCATTACGCAGCAACGGAAAATTGAAAATCAATATATTCCTAACTAAAACATCAAAATATAAAATAAATAATGAGACTTCTTATGCTATTTCAATACTATTCAGCGCAAAAGAATATCTCGCTCGATCACAGTTTTCAATAGGCTTATTTTTTTCTTCTCTTCAAATTTTGCCGCTCGGTTCGCCCTCCCCTTCCGCCGGCCCTGCTATGAACTTGGTCACCCATCAAAGCATGGCAATTTTAACACAGAAAACAATATGTATCGCATTAAGCAGCAAAAATGACAGCCTCATCTATGCAATTTCTACAAGAACACGTGCCGAAGCCAGAGTTGAAATGATGTTGGAGCCACATAATTTATTTATTTTGAATAATTCCAAAATTATGAAATATGAACAATTTGTTGCTGCTGTTCGCTGCTCTCTTGCCAAAATGCTTTATTGGGATGCTAACACCATGACTGGCTTCCTCCTTCATGAACTCGTGCACGTTGCTTAGAATTTCCCGAGCTTGGCTATGCAAGGTTTTTGATTTCAACTTCGACAGAACTGGAGGCATTATGGAATTTAACGTTCATTAGCAAACACACACGCAATACACGCACACAACGTCAAACCGGTCAAATACTTAGTATAAAATAAAAATATGGTGCTTCCAATCCAACAAAACTCACCGCCACTTTACCTGCCTTTTCCCCTTCCGTGACAGAAATAGTGCGTCATTATTACAGTTGGCAACGCTAGTTACTAGCTAGCCAATGAACATGCACTGCATAAAAGAAGCAACCACTACGCCGTGCTATATTGCCATATTAGCGTCCCTACCGAACGGTGGGAACCGCGAGCTGGAGCGCTATTCAATTGTTTTCAATGATGTTTGCGCGAGTGTGTCCAGGAATGGAATGACAATGTGGCAACAATAGCGAAGGTTTTCGAGCAGGGTAGAACACATGATGCTAAGAGAGAGGGAGACGAAACGAAAATTCGTTTCTACGCAACGGCAAATTTACGTGTGTGGCACTCTACAGAGTAGGGCCACATCGCAACGAGGACCAGCGGAGAAGAGATCGCAGCAGAACTTCAGGTAAACGAACATTCCTTATGTCTTTCCTCACCCTGCCTGTTCAGTCAAAGATAGTGTTTTGAAATATATGTCCGTGTATTCTTATTTCACGGAACTAGTCCCCTTGCAGTTTGTGTCAACGTTGCTCTTCAGAGCTACCCCCTTTCTCTTACAACGTTCCTCTCGCTTAGCACGCGAGTGGCTAAAGGCTGTCATAGCCTATTTTCGATCCCCACATATTTAGACTTTATACGATAGTCAGGGAAGTTGGGAATGCATTTTAAAATTATTTTCGTTCATTACTAAGATTTGCATCCATTCCTATCGCTATTCCCCATCACTTATGTAACACCCTGTTCTGCTGACTTCGTCAGATAGAAACTAAAGGCCAGGCAGAAGGGAATGGGAATATTTTCTTGAAGAACATTGAATACTATACATAAAATGATATTTGGATTAAACGTGAATATTTCTTATTTCTTGGAGAAGATAAATATATGAATTTGTATTTTACATAATTTAGATCGCTTTTCTGCTCCTCTCGGCTAATCGCGCCGATGATTGGTTGATTGATCACATTAGCACACAGAGGCTATTTTTCCCGTTGTACAATACGGGGAAAAGCCCCTTAACTAACACAAAATTGATAACGGGCCCCTAACAAGAAAAATATGTCTGTTAGCAAACTTCAAACTCAATATTTAGAGCCGGATCCCGTGGCGGAGTGATTAGCACATCGCGTTACGACGCTAGGGGTCCCGGGTTCGAATCCCGTCATGAGCGTGGATGTTTGTGATTGTCCATTCATCAATTTCATCATGTCATCACTCATCTCCATCTTAGCAAATTAGCCAAAAGTGGCTCAAAAATCGAAGTAAAATAAAGCAAATTAAAATAAAAAAACCTCAATATTTAGAACTAATACATTCAATAATTACTTAAGAAGAACTAACTATACTGTCTCCAGATAAAATCTTCATACACTAATAAAAATCTGTGGCTGTAAAGGGGCACTCAGCACACACATGGACAAAAACAGGAAAATATTGGCCCTGGTCCACCATAGACTTTTCAGGGTCTCTCCGATGGCGTAGTGGTTACGTCGTCGCCTTGCAATCAAGGGGTCCTGGGTTCAATACCCGATGGAGGCACATGGTACAGTGGTTCGGATCCCACTTTAAACTGTAGGTCCAGTCCCGATTAGCCTTCCTGTGCATAAAGAGGACTTACAGCACCAAATAAAATTCAGAGACTCGTTGGTATGCAACTTTGCAGTTACCGCCGTGCACTACGGGAAAGTTAGCTTGAATTACGAGTGTAAGACCACCCTTTATATCCCAATCGCGACGATGAAGATGAATAGATGACATTGATAAAGGGACACTCACAAAGTGTCAAGCACTCAACGCGCTCGGACAGCAAGGTGACGAGGGGGTTGGCGCCACTGTTCTGTTCAGTGCCATACGTCACGATTGTGAGGAAGAATCAGGAATAGCAATATGCGCACATACTTACCATTGACCGATTCTTTTTTCAAAGGTAGAAAATTTTCGCCTTGAAAACTCTTTCAAATTCTTTGCAATTATAAATTAACGTCAGCAAGAGGGCGATTCCAGCATTCCAAACGACTCATTCCGATCGTTAAGATAGCAGAAAAAGAAGAATGAAAAGTTTGGTTTTCGATTTATACTAAAAGCTCAGACACATTTCGCGAAATATAAAATCCATAATTGCCGTCATGAAAATTACATGTCGTAACTTGTCGCTAAATATAGATGCAAAATTAACGCCTTTTACGTAGGAAGACGGCGTAAACTTTATCTCGGATGAGAATTTCTCTTTTCTGCGATTTTATTACATCCCACGCGATATCGTTTGACGCGCAGTATTTCCATACTGTAGAACCAGAAGATTTTGTAGGATCATAACTTTTGAAAGAAGCGTTAAAAGCAGGTATGATTAAATCGACATTTGAAGATGAATTTTTAATGATCCACCTTTCCGTTCCGCTTGTTGGGAATACCATTAAATTCGTTATGGAATTAGTAATTAGATTCAGAGCGTCATGCTTTGTACGTAAAAGATTTACAACTTTAAGTAAAAAAGTAACTTCCCAATTTGCCGAGAGAGGGCGTTGGGATAAGTCGGCAACCAAAATGGTTTGTTGATGAAAATTTGTGCAAGTTATAATTCGGCACTTCCTAAACTTAACAGATAATCTATATAATTATCGTAACTCGTGAAGTAGAGATTAATTTTATTTCGGCTTTCTCTAGTGTCTATTTCTCCCTCTCAACTCTTCTTGTCTCTTTCTATATTTCTTATTTGTTAAACCCTACTTCACTTCTGTATTTATATTTTCCCCTAAATTCTTCTCTCTTTCTCCTTTCTGTAGTCACATCTCCCCATTCCTTTTCCCCTGTCTCCCCTCTTTTTGTTTTTCTCATCTCTCTTCTTCAGGGGTGTAGGAGGTGACCCTTCCACGTAGTACACCCAACTGTCAACCTCACTTTCACGTAGTACACCCTGGACTGCTTTATGCATATTAACGAGGCTCTGGCGACTGGTCCTAGGGCCAGTATAATTCCGTGTGTTGTCCTGTTCCTTGTCCATCTGTGTGCTGAGTGCCCCTTTACAGCCTCAGCTTTTAACAAGTCAAAATGTTTTAGTATTTTAGTAACACGACATTGCAATTATGCTATTTTAGTTATGGTATGGAACTGAATCCTTTATAATGTGACGGGTTTAAAACAGCCTAAGTGCTGTCTCACCCATAATTTTAAATTCAAATCAAATCAAATCATCTCTCTTCTTTTCTATCTTTCCTTGATTCACACCTTTCCACGTTTCTCATTTCCCCTCTCTGCCTACATTTTCTCTCTTCCTTCCTCTCTCTTGACTTTTATTTAACATCTGATAATTAGCGTCGCTTTTCTACCTCTTTTGGCTAATCGCGAAGATGAGGATGAGTGATGATATGACGACATTGATGAAGAGAAACTCATAAAAACACCCTGCCGGGTTCGAATCCCCGCCTTCGTAGCTGTGCTAACCACTCCACCACCGAGATCTGCCTCTTCCTCTCTTTTTCTCTTTTCATTCTCTCTTACTCTCGTTCGATTCTCAGCGGACGCACGCTCCAGTGGTTCAGATATCAATTTAAACTCTCGGTTAAGTCACGTTCCGTCTTAATATGCATATTGCATAATATGGCCTTTGAGTGTGTTGACCTCACATAACAAAATGCACGTGTATTGGATAAAATGAACAAGGCAGCTCCATAGCTCACAGACGTTAGGAAGATACCACGTCATAGGTCGACCCACGCACACGTGTTTCCTCCAGACTAATCCCTACCAACGCACTTTTTTATAGCCTAATCCCTTCCCACTCACATACGCATGCGTTCCTTCCTTTCCCTACTCGCAGTTTATGGATTGCACAATTTAGGCAACCCAAATAACAGTAACGTAAAAAGGGTTGCATAAGGTTCAGGATATAACTCTTTCTTTTCTTCCCTTCGAGCAAGGTCTTGAAAGGGAGCCTTTTTTCTTCATACTTCCCAGTGAAAACACAACAATGCACCACCGTTCCTAATGCTCCAACACAGACAGCTTTTATCAGGGACAGAGTTATTTTGGTTTCTGGAGTGTTTTACATTGCTTTTGATAAGTAGTTTAGTCTTTAGGTGTATTTTAAATCGTTCTTGGTAATGAGTTTAGCAGATGAAGTACCGAGTATAAACTGGACTTGTAGCAAAAATCAAACTCAAATTAGTTTGTTTTTAAGGTACATATGCTTCCATATAAGGAGAAGGTCCAATAGACTCAGTGCTAACCCACCCATTATGATTTTCAAACGTTAATCAACAGTAGCTTATGATAATGTTTCCAACTAAATTTACCGGTTGCATTAATACAGCGAAGTTGAAATATACGTGGACATAAACTGCCCATTGCCATAACCCAGTAACCTTGTTTCAAGGATTATAAAATTAAAGGATTGAAACAAAACTGTAGGAAAGGATATCCTCATTAAGGCCACGAGTGCAGAAAGTTAGTACACAGGATGAAAAAGAAAAAGCGAATGAAAGTACTGATGTGCTTGCCTTTGATTGATGTGATTAATTGACCAAATTCTACCTTCTTTCTATGAAATGCATGTTTTCAAATTAGCTTTAGTTCCAAAGAACACTTGTAATTCAAGTATTTGGACTATCTGGCAACAAAGAATACCAAAAATCAAATTTTATCTCTTTTTCAAGAGTTGCCACTAGCCTTCCAGCTCATCTGCCAAACTGGGTAAAATTTTCTGGGACACTCTGTATAACAACTGACTGAGGAGACTTTTGTAAACTATATGCACTAATTAAACAAGGCAAGACGTTCTCTGAAATGCAGGGAACGGCAAACTGCGAGAGCAAATAGAATCCCTTTTCTTCTCTAACGGGCAGAAACCCCCAAGAGATTGAACGAGGGATCGAATATCCAGCAATGATTGGTTGGTAAAGGGTCTTTATCCTTCATTAATCAGCCCAGAGGCAGGGGAGGAAGATTAAGTGACTCCAAGAGACCTGATGACTGTAAGTCGATTCCCGTCGAAGCATCATAAACGTGATGACTTGGGAGCAAATTACATAGAATATAGACGAGGTGGATTAAAACGGATCAGAATAAACATTAAAAGGGATTAAATGTGAAAGTGTAAGGAACAGCCTTGCAAAGGAATAAAACGCTATACCAAAATCTAAAATATGGTAATATGTAAAAAAGGTGAAGAAATATGGAAAAAGTAGAAGTTTTAATGTCAGTATTACATTGTTCTTGATAAGGTGTTCAGTTTGTATGTGCGTTTGAGATTATTCTGGACAATGAATTTAGCTTTTGTGTGTGTTTTAGAATGTTCCTGATAAGAAGTTTAGTTTTAAGATATGTATTACATTGTTCTGGATAAGAAGTTCATCCTTAAGGTGTGTTTTACATCGTTCCTGATAAGAAGTTGAACTTTAAGGTGTATATTACATTGTTCCGGATAAGAAGTTTAGCTTTTAAGTATCTTTTACATCATTCTTGCTGAGGAATTTAGGTTTTAGGTGCATTTTACGTTGTTGTTGATAAGGAGTTTTTACATTATTATTGATAAGAAGTACATTTTTAGCAGTGTTTTACGTTGTTGTTCATAAGGAGTACATTTCTACAAGTGTTTCACATTGTTGATAATGAGGAGTACATTTTAGGAGTGTTTCACACTGTTGTTGATTAGGAGTACATTTTTAAGGAGTATTTTACATTGTTTTACATTGACCTTGACATGGAGATTATTTTATAAGTGAAATGAACGAACGTAATAGCTATTAAAGATTGATTGATTTCTTGTTTTATGTCCATTTTATGCACAGAAAAGGCTAATCGATAATTATTATAATGTACCTACAGTTTAAAGTGGGATCCGAACCACTGTGCCATGTGCTATTTTATTCAAGATGATGGAAACTGAGAACTTTAATATACACGAAATGTGTAACAACAAGGAGAAAAACTAAAAATATTTTACATCAGATGATGATGAAAAGAACTACAGAGAACCTGATTGTGTGCGAGCATAACACAGACTGCCGATTAAACTAAATGCGAAATACGATATACGAAATACCACAAAAGAGCTACAAGAAACGGAATGGACGTAAACTCAACCCAAATAGTGATGTAGCCACAAGGCAGTCTCGAATTCCGTCTCCAGAAAGAGGCAAACCTCCCCACACAAGAGACGAAAAACTCCCAAAACAATCCTTACACGAAATGAATAAATGAGTACAGAGTTACAAATGACAACAGCAGAATATGTGCGAAAGGGACGAATAAGAGTGAAACTAAACTGAGAATACGAGCTAGTACTTGTACAATAATAAACGAACAGAAATAATAAGAACAATTGAAGGGTCAGGGGAAAAACAGTTAAGTCAATTTTCTGTATTAAGCTAGGTAGTGGTGTTCTTATCTTCTTATTATGAGGAACGTTGTAAAACATACCTTAAATCTGAACTTATTATGAGGAACGATGTAAAACACGCTTTAAAGCTGAACTTCTTATCAGGAGCGATGTAAAACACACCATATAGCTCAACTTCTTATCAGGAGCGATGTTAAACACACATCTTAAAGCTCAACTTCTTATCAGGAACGATGTAAAACACACCTTAAGGATGAACTTCTTATCAGAAACGATGTAAAACACACTTAAGGCTTAAATTCTTATCAGGAACGATGTAAAACACACCTTGAAGCTCAACTTCTTATTAGGAACGATGTAAAACACACCTTAAGGCTGAACTTCTTATTAGGAGCGAATCAAAACACAATTTGAAGCTCAACTTCTTATTAGGAACGATGTAAAACACACCTTAAGGCTGAACATCTTATCAGGAGGGATGTAAAACACACCTTAAAGCCCAACTTATTATCAAAAACTATGAAAAACACACCTTAAATTCAAATTCAAATTCTTTAATTCAAATTCTTTATTTGCGTGGGCGAGGTTCAGCCTGAGGCTGTTCTGCCACCTAACCCGTGTCATCGATTACATTTAAATTTACATTTCTTATACATATGTTATTACAGTATTAATACAGTGTGCAATAAACTGTATGATTTAGTTACAAAATCTATTGATAAAGTAATTGTAATAAATGTATGAATAAAATGATATAAAAATTGTGAAAAGACAAGTACATAGAAATAAAATAAAATGAATAAAAAATAAATAAAAATAAAAACATGTAGACAAAATACATAACATAAACATACAAGTTACATCATAGTATTTGAACACAATCTCTGCTCTGCCAAAAGAAAATTCTTTACTTCATTTCCGAAAGATTCTATTTTAGATATGCTCGACATGGTCCTAGGTAGGGCACTCCATATTTTTGCAGCAAAATATGAAAACGACGACTGATATGCCTGTGTGTTGCAGAGTGGAAGGTTAAATTTGAAATTATTTCTTGTATGGTGGCTGTGAATACTGTGAATACCTTAAGGATGAACGTCTTATCAGGAATGATGTAAAACAAACATAAAAAGCTAAATTCATTATCAAGAAGAATCTCAAACAGACCTGCAAACTGAACTTCTTACCAAGAACAGGCATCGCTGAAAGGTGTGAAATCGGAAAAGAAGCAAGTTGGTAATGATGTTTATGCTTCTTTCCCCATTTCATACATTTCAGCGATGCATGTTTTCATCTTTGATCGAAAGAACACCACAACGTAGCATAAAACAGAAAATTGACTAAACTGTTTTCTTCCCATGTCCCTTAAATTAAGAACGGCGTAATAACTTGATACTAATAAGTATGAAAGAGGTAACAATGCTATGGGAAATAGCATGAATGCACTGGAAAAAATGTAAAAAGACGATATTAGAGGAAGAAAAAATAACCTGTTCCCTTCATCTCATGGCATCCACACTCGTGGAAGATGAACATTTATCGAGTAAATGACCTGTAAATCATGACCAGCTATCTCCAACGAACACCTGCTCAGAAAATAACCAATTTTACACTCTAATTCACACATTCCTCCCTAACGGTTCTCGACGCAGCATCCTGTTGGGTGAAGTCGTAGTGGGGGATGACATAGTGTCAAAACCTCCAGCGCGTAAATCCCCGATATTTTAACATCGAAAATGAATCGTGAAGGGATAATGTTTATTACAATGGCAGGAAGCACTTTGAAAACAAATGGTAATGTGTATCGTGAAGTAACGTAAACATTAGGTCCTTCATATAATTTTCGTTCTTTACAAATGAGGAGAGACAATGGATAATGGATAAAAGGTGTAAGGAAATTCGGTATTTTCTTTTTTCATTTTCAAAAAAGTACTTGATTTTACAGATTCTTTACATACTAAGCCTCCCCGATGGCGCAGTGGGGGATATTGACCTCCGTGGCGAAGTGGCTAGCTCAGCGCGCTACGAAGCCAGGGGTCCCGGGTTCAAATCCCGGCTAGGACTTGGTGTTTGTGTTTGTCCGAAATTAGTAAAAACGAGATTACAGTAAAAATTGACATGTGTGAAAGTTTGAGAAATGTGTAAATGACGGAGGATACTACCGAATAGGGGTATTCCTTTAAATAAAAGTGGTTGCGTCCTCGCCTTGTAATCAAGGGGTCCCGGGTTCGATACCCGGAGCTGGTACATAGTGGTTCGGATCCCACTTTATACTGTAGGTCCAGTCCCGAGCCGAAAATAAAATGCTGTGTAATAAAAAACGACAGCAGTCCCCGGCTGACGAGAAGTCGCCGGGAGGAGTCTTGATCGAGAGAGCGAATTGTGTTGCTACTGACCGTGTTAAGTTGGTTCATCTAAAAGGTTTGGAAGAACTCACCGAGGACACCTTCGATGGACCGACACAGTGCCACATCGTGACTCAGCCGAGGAACCACGAAACAGGTACAGTGGTGACACTTTGGTTTCTCATTATCAGTGTTTAGATATCTTGCTGGCTCGTACGTGATCATCCTCTCTCGCTTGTGCGAATTCTATTAAATATTGGTAAAGGGCAATGAGCTTAATTTATTTCACCCCCCATACATTCATCCTCTCGCAGCTAAGCAGTTTAGCCGACGAACGGCCTAAACGTAACATGGTGGAGGTGCGGGGCTTAAAACACAAAATCAATCCAAAATCTTTAGTTACTTTTTTATATACATGTTATAAAGGGTAGGGAATTTTCATAGAATGAAGTCACACTTTGCTGGTGCATATCCGTGCGACATGATCTCGTGGTTAGAGTAATGTGCTGGAGGCCAAGGATTCTAATAATGCATCCCGGATAAAGCACGTACAGTCTCGGCCATTTCTGGGTTGCAACGTTACAACTTAGTAGTGTTTCTGGCTGTACGTTCCCTTACATTTGATTAATCAGTACTCTACATACACCATAAAGAGAGAGAGAACAAAAAGTTTTACACAAAGGTACAGGATGAGCAAGTCCTGTTCGAAAGACACGCTACAAACCACTTACAACCAGTGATGTGCCGTACACTATAAGTTTACGTCTACATGCTTTGTCTACACGTAATCTACGCGTAGATTACATTGGGTTGTAGTTTACATAGACTACGTAGACAATCTAAAGTACATTAAAATTAATTTTCAAGGCTTTCATGAAAGAAAAGTGACAATTTCAACTATATTGGTTCCTAACGAACTGAAAAGTATCCTATTTACAACAAAATGTCTCTTCTTTTCTATCATCAACTATGGAAGAAGATAAATAGTATGCAAAAAAAAACAAGAGACGGCAGTCGTGAGGTAAAATCGTATTTTTTTCCATAAACAGTAGAATATTTCCTATGTTAGGTTCTTTCCCTAGGTGATAAATTGTTCGAATTTGGAAGGGAGCGTATGAAAAGTTCTCCTCACACATCAGCAACTGATACGCAGTATAATTTTGTTCTAGTTCCACGGTGTCCTTTGCTAAGTTATCGCCTTTTGCCATGTTGTTTACATAGATTACGACATCTACGTGTATAAAATAGTCTACGTGTAGAATGTAGACTATCGTTGTTTACGCACATCACTGTTTACAACTCACTAAGAGACGCTCCGGGCTTCCACTTATGAAAGCAGACTTACAGAACGGCGTGCATAAAGCAGCTGTAGTGTAAATAATATTCTTTTTGCCCTATTTGTTTTATTCTTGTTATATATGTATATGTGTGTGTGTATGTGTCCATCTTATTATTTTGTTTATTTCTCTTCCGGTTGATATCCTGATGTAAAATGTTTTTTTTTCTGTATACAGGACTTTTCAAATAAATAAATAAAGAGGAGTGGGAAAAAGAGCAATGTGGGGGAAGTAACAATATAAGGAAACATGTAACACCTATTTTTTTAAAAAAAAAACTTCAATAAATCTTCCTTGTTATGTGGCTTTAAGTAAATCATCATAGTTTCCACAATTTTTAAATATAAAACACTGTAATGAGTAGACCTCGTATTTCAGGTTTTTAACCTATTGTTTCCTTCCTTTGCAGGTAAATAAGAAATAACAAGTTACGTCAGCGTTTCATTAAAAAACCGTACCAACTGATGAAGTATTACAGTGCCTAAAATAACCTATTTTGCTTGACAGAACCTATTTTAGGTTTTTGAGCTTAAATCAAACATCTTTCTTCGGTCTTTATATATTTTGTAAGTATATTGAGGATTTTTACATCACACAGAGCTATTTGCTTGGTGAGGTACCGAACAAATTCAATCACTGATGTGTTTGAAACGTGCTTCCTGTCGATGTCCATGATGCTGTCTTCACAGCTCTAAACAAAGCAAAATGTCTGGTGCCACTGTTACCTGTACGGCTCAGAGTCCGTGTGGTTTTGCTCACTTTTGCGTCAGTTTGTTGTTTTGTGACATTCACGCCTTGCAAACTAACATTTCAGCATTCGCGTTTGCACCACTGTCTATGTTTTGTTGAAAGATAATTTTCAGCATATACGTAAGATGTTCCTCACAGACAAAAGTGGGAGTTTGACTGTGGATAACATGAAAAATAGATTGTTATGTATACAGGGTGACTGACCACTCTGGGACTGTGATAAAATTCGACTATAATTCCCGGTTTTCAAGGGGAACTTGCAATTTGGTTAGAAAATTAATAATTTGGTTGTTATATATACCTATTAAAATTTCTTACTGTTCTTTTGAGCTTTTCTAACGATTGTACGTAATCAGTATTTTTCAGGAATTTTGAACCATTTTAAGTTTTTTGGAACCTAAATCAGGATTTTTCGAGCCTAATTTAAGATTTTTAGAACCTACTTTAGGATTTTTAGAGCCTATTTTAGAAACTTAAAAGCATACTTTTCAGAACCTAAGAATCCGAAGTCTAGTAAATCGACTGCTTTGATGATTCTAAATCTTCTCCACAATCAGCTTCCAATCCTCTCTTATCATCTCTACTCTATAATCTTCATCTCGTCAAATCCTCAATATTATTCATCTCAGTTTCATCTTTTTATCCTTCTTTCATATACTCTTTCTCTTAATAATCGTGATTATTATGATCATGAAAAGGAAATGTATAACAATCCTCAAAATAGCCTTGAAATATAAGACGTGACGTTCAAATGTATAACTTGTCATCACTTTCCGAACCTTGGTTACGACTTTATGCTTCTAACTAAATTATGCCCCGAGTCCTATAAATTTACATTATGTCCTATGCTCCATATAAAAGAAAAAGTTTGTGTGTGGATATCCAAACTAGAAACCCAGGAGCAATTATCAAGGGCTAAAAGAGTTCGAAAGGAATAAAGGAACACGGTTTCATATTTGCAGAAAAAGAACCACAAAATCTGCTGAAAAGGCAAAAAAAAGTTTGAAGAAGAGCAAAAGGATGCAGAGAGAAGGGATAAAAAGAGATTGAAGGACGCGACAAGCATTTGGAATGGACAGAATGAGATGAGGTTTTCAGAAAAAAAAAATGCGCATGTGTATCGTGAAAGACCGTTGATGAGAGATAACCACTGGCTTCCACGGGGCGACACTTGGTAAGACCGCATTCATTAGTCTGGAGGCAAACAAAGAGGAAACCAGGAACGAAAATAAAATCTGACTATTCCCAAGAAAAATTCTATCCATGAAAACCCTCTAACGAAGCGGGTTTGCTTTCGTATTGGTATCCCCCTTTTCTCGTTCTCTCCGATTGAAGTCTTTCTACTTCCTTTCCTTTTATTTCTTCGTTTGAACAGCCTTTAGCTGAAGGAAAAACGAAAAAGTGAATTTCTGTAACTAGCATCAGGTGAATGAATACTTACACACACACACACACACACACACACATTCTCACAGAGTGTCCATAAGTTCTGGTCTCATTTTAAACTGTCTTAGCAAATGACACAACAAAGTTTAAATTTTGTTATTTGCGTTTGATGTACTACATTAATTTCCTTCTTAATTTTCAAGTAGTTCCGCGTACAAGTAGTTAGCACAGCATGCTACAATGCAAGGGGCCCCTGGTTCGAATCCGACCCGTGTATTGGTTTTTTGTGAGTGTCCCGTCATCTATTTCATCATATTATTCATCCTCATCCCGGTGGAAAAATGGCAGAAAACCGATGCAAAAAAATCTAATTTAATCAATCAAGAACTTCCTCAATCATTGTTGGGTTAATTTTTGCATACTGCATTCGCTACAATGGATTAATTTCTTTAAGAAAAATCATGTTCTTCCATTATTGTTGGGTTAATTTTTGCTTACTGTATTCGGTACAATGGATTAATTTCTTTAAGAAAAAATCAAATTCTTCCATTGTTGTTGGGTTAATTTTTGCTTACTGCATTCGCTACAATGGATTAAATTCTTTAAGAAAAAATCAATTCTTCCATTGTTGTTGGGTTAATTTTTGCTTACTGCATTCGCTACAATGGATTAAATTCTTTAGGAAAAATCAATTTCTTCCATTGTTGTTGGGTTAATTTTTGCTTATTATATTCGCTACAATGTAATAATTTTATCTTTTAATTTTCAAAGGGTACTTCAATTGTTGTTATTAAATTTTTGATTCTTGCATTCGGTACACTACATTAATTTCATTTTTTTTCATTATAAAGGAATTCAGTCATTGGTGTTGTATTATGCATAATATAACCTAAAAATCTTAGAAGTAGAATATTACATACCCGTTTTGATCATTTAAACGAGACTTGCCTTGTTATATGTATATTGTATAGTTAGGGACATTGAATTTTCGCGATGCGCGAAATCGCGAAATGTGAGAAAAAGATGCAATTTTGAACATTCTGCACGTAACTACACCCCCGATGATGAAATATGCATGAGTTGTATTCGCGAAGTAATGCAAAATGTGTGCTTTTCCACGAAATGAACGCTTTTTCGAAAAATAATCGTGAAATATCATCAAATTAAGTAGAAAACGTAAAAACCGGCAATCGAGGTTGTGCGCACAAACTTGTGATTTGTAACGAAACGTTTGCCTAAAGTTTCCTACCACTTGCAGCTGAAGAACGTTTCATCTTCACATCAGGAAGACGGTGCAAATTGGGATTTCCCATGCACATAATCTCAGTTCGAAAACTTCGCCCCCTTCAAGCTGCATTCCTTTCTTCCCCCAAATGTCTACTCAACTTCCAGTTTCATTGAACTTGAAAGCTGTAGCAGCGATAAGATTAGTCTGTTCCCGCACATCAAGGGAAACAATGGTGTTATTTGTGTTCAGTCATGAATGAATTTTGTTTATCATCATGTGATTTTCAACATGTGTTTGTGTATGTGCAGTAGTGATTATTTTATTTGTTGGACAGCAAGGATATCCTTTAAATACATACAATGAATAAATCACTTGAAATATATGAAATTTAGAAATGAAGTGATTTTGTGTTGATGTTTTCTTTTTGGTTGGACAGCTAAGTACTTGTGTATGTGTACAGTATATAAAAATGAAGTAGTTTATCAATTTATAGCTCTTTTGTATGTTGTTTTCTCTCATAATGAAAAAGTGTGTGCCAATTTTTTTTTTCACCGCTGGTATATACCGCTGATCTAACATATTATTTACCGCTCTTCTAAGTTTTTATTTTCCATAAATTTGTGTCCCTATTTATGGTATTTAGAAAAAAAATTAGTTCTGAATCCTGTGCTAAAATATTAAAATAGTTGAAAATGTTTTGTGTTTGGTTGATAATAGATTTGAGATTAGTTAAAGTAACAGGCAGCTATATTCAGATCTTTCTTATTCGATTGCAAGAATCTATAAATGCACGTCATAATGTGAAAAGCAGTGGCGGAGATTGGGTTCCAAAACTGGGGGACGGGGTGGGGACTTTCTCTTCGTAGGCAAGGTTAGCATTGTGCGGTGGCAACTGCCCCCTCGCCCCTCCCCCCTATCGCAGCCACTGGTGACAAGTACCAACAAAGCTCTTCCACATGTAAACATCTTGGATCCACGTGACGTATCTGCATAATATATTAAGTACACCAGTAATTCCCCTTAAGCTAAGCTAAGTCTACCAGACGAGTTGCCTCTACCAAAGACACCCGTTCGTCGCCTCGGACAACGTGAGCGTTCTTGGGAAAGAGACAAAGGAACCTTCCGAAAAAAAAGGCGGGAAAGTGTGTCTGTTAGATTATCCCTTCTCCCTGAAGAATAGCTCTTTACTTCCGAAGTCTCTACGAATTGTAGATTACGTGTCTTTGTCGGGGAAGATTTACGAGCTGGAAATCTGGTACTTAGAAGCCCGAAAGAGCTGCTTTACGTCCAACAAAAGAAGAAATTTATGCGCTTCCCGCTGCCTCCCAGGGATCCGTTGCCACATGGGAAAAACAACCGCAGCTCCAGATGTTCCATGGGGAGATTGGAAAGGTCACGTGGTCTCCGACGCCCTTTTTTCTTAATGCATGAACACACAAGAAAGAGGAAAAATTAAGGAACGCAGCCGAGACGACATAATTAGCATTATGCAATTGCTGCTGAACGATATGGATCAAGGACGAACTAAAGGCCTGCAGGCTCTCTTTTGCATATTACTTTCTTTTTTCGTTTTGAATTCCACTTCCATGCACTTTCTACAAATTAGTTTTTGAAAAAGGTCCTTCTGCCAGTTTCACTGAAAGGAACTCGTGAAGCACTTCACTAATTTCAATTAAAGTTATGGCTTAAAGCATAGGGGTATCTAAAATCACTGTCTTTATTACAGTGGTGGCCTCCCGGCCTTCCCCCCAAAAAAATTCAAATGTAGTTACAATGAGTTGCAAACTTAAATGGGATATATGTAACATGTTTTCGTGAAATCAGAGAGAGAGAGAGAGAGAGAGAGAGCGTAAGAAGTGGTAGAAAATGATAGAAAGGAACATAAATAAGAGTCCAGACACACATAAACAAATACATATAGAAGGAGAGAGAGATGAATTTCAAGTCCATTTTATGAACAAACAAGCTAGCCGGGACTGGACTTTTAATTTAGAGTGGGGATCCGAACCAGTGCAACCACCGAGTATCGAACCCGGAACCCCTTAATTACAAGTGTTATTTGTGACTGTCCCTTCATCAATTTCATCATATCATCACTAGAGGCACATATTTTTGGTAAATAAAAAAGCAAAATTTCGGTACAAAAACAGAGTCGATTTCGGGTTCAAAAGCGGTAAATAAAATAAAATTTCGGTGTTATAGCGGTGAATAATCACACCAAAAGTGCTATATAAGATGACATTTTGGTTTTAAAATTGTGAATATAATCCTAAATTTGATTTTAAAACTGCACTTATTACACAAAATAAACGTATCCCTTCTAATAGTACATTTATGTAGTTACCAGAGTATTAAGTTTATTCCTGTGTAAAGGGGTCCATTTTTGCTTCTCAAATATTTACAGCAGAATTAATCAATATTCCTTAAATTGCATAACTCACAGGATATTTCAGACTTCAGAAAGTGTCGCGTCGATATATATACGGTAAACTTCGTGTTTAAGAGTATATTTCGCATTTTGTAGTTCATTTCGCATCATTTCGTGACAAAACAGGGTAGGAAAATGCACCTCACACCTTTCAGAAACATGAAAAATGTACATTACAGCAAGTTATTTCATATTTCGCGTTTTCGTCAAAAACGAAATTTGCATGCCTCTAATCATCACTCATCCTCATCGTCGCAAGTAGTCAGAAGAGGCAGAAAAGCAAAGTAAAATAAACAAAACCAATCAATCAATTATAATAAATTACAGCGAAAGCTGAGTTTTCTCAGGATTTACCTCTGCATCTTGAAATATCGGAGTAGAGAGTCGAATGCATGATGAACTGCGGTCCATGAATCTACTATTCTGTATTCAGAGCCTATTCTCCCCTTATCAGTCAAAAAATAAATGTGAGTGGCAACCCTTACTTTGCAACGTTAGTACACAATAACAAGGGGAATTTTGAAGGTTTCTAGCAGCAAAGTCTACCACGAGTGTATTGATGTCTTCAAGAGGTTGCGAAAGTAAGCCAGAGCTTTACGTAAATGGAACAGGAATAGACCTTGACATTAGAGGCATCCTGAGAGGTCTAAACAAAGTCCAATGACATTTGCGTCTCTCAATTAAGGAACACACAATTGGTTGGGGGAATTAATCTCCGGCTGCAGATTGACTCACGACTTAATTTTATCAGCCTAAACGGAAATTACACTTCATAACGCCTTAATAGCGGAAAGGGGTCAGGTTGAGTCAATATCTGTCCTTGGGTGATTGTATCAAAGGCTTTATCGAAGTCGAAATTGTCACTAGCCAATCATCTTTGGTGATTTCATTCGATTGGGGTGACGTTTTCGCAAGATACTCAAGTGGTACCCTCTTTTCCAGGAAGTATGCCCTCAGGACTGCACTCTTGCAGGCTAACTAGGCTGTGGCACCTGGACCCCATTGTCAGGATAATCCTCTCTGGTGCCATGAAGTGTCCTTTGATTTGTCTATTTTATGTCGCACTTGTGACAATGAGGGTGGTTGATGATTGGATTGATGAAGGGACATTCACGAAGAACGCCCATGCCCTGGCTGTGATTCGAACCCGGGAACTTTTGCCTTGTCCTCATTCTCTTTCAGTTTTCCCAAGGGTCCCGGGTTCGAATCCCGGTCGGGCTTGGTTGTTTGTGAATGTCCATTCATCAATTTCATCATTTCATCACTCATCCCCATCTTCGCAAATTAGCCAAGAGGCACAAAACGCGAAGTAAAATAAACTAAATCAATCAATCAATCTTTCACTTTTCTTATATTTTTGTATCATATTTTGCGTCACTTTTCTGCAACTTTTGACCAATCGCGGTGATGAGTATGACTGATGATTGGATGAAATTTATGAAGAGTAACTAGCAACGGAACACGCGTACTCGGGCCGGGACTCGAACCCGGATCGCAAGTCGACCACTCAGCCACCAAGACGAGCATCTGCCTCTTCACAGACTCAGCTTGACTGCCGTAGATATGGAAAACGTTATCCTCAGATATGACTCTCCGTTCTAGTTTATTCTTAACAATGAATAACCTAACTTAATCTTTGCATAAGACTTCATCAAAATCTTTCACCCGCACTAAGTGTGACGCAAAACTCACTGGAAATTAAGTTCTGCTGTTCTTAAATATATTTAACGTTTTCATAGCCTAGTGAAGGTTATTTGTTTTTCATGTTCTTAATGATTCTGTTTCTGAGGGTCATTTGAAATTCTATCTTCTTAAAAAATAGATATCGTTCTCTTTTGTGCCTACAATTTCCTCATGCCTAGGCCATTGTGTCTAAAGTTCAAATCACCAACCCTGAGACCTTCTGTAAACAAAACCACGTGCATGCAGAAAGCATTGCAAACTCATAGAAGTAAAATAATCCACACGAAAATCTAGCGTTGAACGTTGAAATGTAGTACAACAGGGCATGTCTTCTTTTTTTAAAATTCTCTGATTGATTGAGTTTGTGTTTTAAGTCCACTTTATGCACAGTAAGGCTACTTGGGACTGGACCTACAGTTTAAAGTGGGATCCGAAGTTTGAAGAGGGTGCTAATTCGTGAGGTCGTGTTGTATCTGGCACCCCCTTGCGACTTCTGCGGGAAGAGTAACGGAATGGAAGTCTTGGGGGTTTTCTGCCTCGATGCTACGCGACAGCCTGGGAGAAGGTGTAGGGTTATTGCCCATCCTTTTTGTATCTAAGAAAAAATATGTTTGGTGCAGTGTACGGGGTTTCACGGCGTAGAGTGGATTGCGGTTAATGTGGCGTAGACGGGTGCTGTTGCAATTTGACGGACAATGGGGTTGCGGTGGTTTGGGAGGGACTGTCAGAGCTTGTGGGTGTGCACTGCGTCGGATAGCGGTTCCGGTTGCATTAGGTCCTGCGGATCTCCGGTCTCAGGATAATCCTGGCTGCCTAGTTTGAATGACTTTTAGGCGTTTCACTTGCGACGGAGTTGAACGATGCCACGTATCAAGTGTGGTGATGTTAAACGAACCACAGAACCGTGATTCATCGATCACAATCATAACTGTGATTAACTGTTATTTCTTCTTTTCCCTCATTAGGGGAGTAAGGGCGTGCCTTTTCCAAGGGCGCTTAGTGATGAATTCAAGGGTGGCCCGTGGGTAAATCCCCCAGGAAAATAAAAAGTCCCTCTAGAAAATTTCGGCAACCCTGGCATTCGGACAATAGCCAAGAAATTTTACAACCAAATTCACTTTCACTTCCTGTTTAACTTTTACTGTTGTTTTACTGTTCACGGTTTCAGCCCACTTTGCAATTAAAAGTCAAAATAGTGAACACATTTAAATTATCGTCCGCTTTGATAAGCTTCAAGCTTGTGTGAAGGCGTCATCTGTTGAGGAGAACGAGGAACCCACGAAAAGTTACATGGATGATGTCATCCACAGATATGCTGTAGAAAGACTACACGCCTTAGTTTTGCTGCAAATTTAAATTATTGCATGCTATTGTTATTTCTTTATCGATTCTCATAATCTCATTCTTAAAATGATTATTAATTAAACTTAAGGAGCGAATGTAGAATATAGAAAATGTCTCTAATTTCGTTAATATTTCGTATACTAACTAAATTTGGCCTTCTAATCACGAATCTGTTGTTAAAATGCCGCGGACACGTCTGGAAATCGTGAAAAAAGCGGATGTAAGTTGATTAATTTTTTTTTAAAAAAAGGAAGCTTTTTCGCATTGTTTTACGAACAAAATTTTAACTATGCTTGCCTAACCTAACCTAACCTTGCCGGAAATGGTTCGTGGGGCTATCTGTCAATGGTTTGTGGGGCTACCCGTTCATAGTTCGTGGGACTATCCGTGAATTTTTACACGGCATTTTAACAACAGATTCGTGATTAGAAGGCCAAATTTAGTTAGTATACCAAATATTAACGTAATTAGAGACATTCTCTATATTTTTCATTCATACCAAACTTAATTACACTTAATTTAATGTAAGTACATATTAAATGTAAGGAACAATTGAGGGGGTCTGTGCAACAGTGGTCTAACCCTCTCCAACAGGCAAAATGAGATAATGCTGCCATCTGTTGGCAATCGAGGTGAACTATCTTCCTACCATGTGGATTAGACCAATTCACCACGTATATCCTGATCAGAAGCCACTTATTTTTGTCCCGGAACAAAATTCCGTGTTGTTTGAGTGCAAAATTGGTCCAACCTCAAACTGCCAATGAGAGGTCAGTGTAATAACATCAAAGATGTCTGACGTTCAGGGTGAAAGTGATGTCTCGAGTAATGAAAAGGAGGAAAATAATGTGTCAAGTATTGTCATTCAGATGCTATAGAGCAAGGTACATATGTGAATATTGTTAAAGGACAAAAGAGTAGGGATAACCACACTCTTGAATTACAAAATGTTCAGCTAATACGAAATATTCCAATCCAAGACCAATAAACCCAAAGAAACTTAAAGATATTCATGACCTTTTGAAATATGTTCCACCCATTCATCATTCATTTTACAATAGTCTGGTATCTCAAAATAGAACTGAGGAAGATGAAAATATAGAACATATGATGGTGGATAATAGTGGACATTTTTGACATTCCTGATTATGTGTAGTACTGTGTAATCATGCATAAAACATACTGGAACAGTATACAAAACTGTTATGCTTTTGCTCCTAATGATACAGTGTATACTCTAAACATTTTATTAATAGAACCACATTGTGTACTATGTAATCACTTTAAATAATATTAAAACTTATAAACAAAATATTAGGATGGAAATATGTTTCTTTGCACTACATTTCTTCAAATATTTATTTTCGTTTTTCTCATGTACAAACACATGTCAGTGTAACAGTGGTCTAACCAAGGAAGGGTGTTGCAGGTTCCTCATAAAAATTACAATATATCTAAAACTACTTAACAACACACTATATATCATTGTAGTTAAGTTAGCACTACCGCTACCAAAAAAATTGGGATTTCCAAATTCCAAGAAAAATCACAATTGTCTAACTTTATCTTGCAGTTTCTCTATTTTTTTAAAATGTGGCTTAGACCACTGTTGCGCTGACCCGTTCAATTTTAAAATATTAGTAATATAATTTGATGCCAATGACATCCCGCGTGAAGTTTGATGTCTCCCTTGGAGGAGAGCGGATGGATTCAACAGTGCGCTCAAATGTCAATCTCCCTTCCACTCAGTACACCATGGACTGCATTTTGCAGACTAAAGAGAGACTGCATTCATGGCCAGTATAATCCGCGTTGGGGCTCATGAAGTGTCGTCCATATATGTTTCTGGTTGTTCCTTCATTCATTCGTCCTCATCCTCGCGATTACCAGAAGTGGCATTTCTCGGAAATTGCAAATAACCGTGGCGGAGTGGTTAGCACAGCGCGCTCTGACAGGGGTCGTGGGTTTGAATCTCGGCCTGAGCATGGGTGTTGGTGAGTGTCCATTCATCAATTTCATCATGTCATCACTCATCCCCATCTTTACAATTAACCAAAAATGGCAGAAAAGCGAAGTAAAATGAACCAAAGCAATAAATAAGTCACACTGGGCATAGGTGCTCATGACTTTCATCAAATCATCACTCATCCTCAGTCGCGATTGGACAAAAGTGGCAGAAAAGTGAAAATAAATAAATTACAAAATCAAATCAAAAGGTGCAAATAAATAGTAATAAGTAGGTCTCGGAAGTTGAGGAAAAATCCTTTTTTTTCCCCTAGTGTCCGAAGACGAGGACCAACATAATATATGTTCATTTTGGGTAATTGTAGGCCAGAAAAAGGTGGGTTTTATTTGTCTTTTTTTGCCTTTTTCGGTGTTTTTTAGCTTATTGGTTCTTTTTTAGCCTTTTTTATGTCTTAACGGCCTCTTTTGCAACTTCACCTTCTTTCGACTACGTTTTTACAGCCCATTCTCAATTCGAATCATCATCAGTTCATCACCTCTTAAACATCCTTTCTGTAGTAAAGAAATAAAGAGATAAAAATAAATAAATATATTTGAACCATCCCTGAAACAAGAGAAAAACATTTTTGCACTGAAAGAAGATTCATTTCATTCATATAGTCTTTTCGCACTGTGTTCCATACCACCAGAATTTTGTATTTTTTAAATCATTAAATATATAATTAAAACTGAAGTTATTAATTAATTTGGATCACATTTATAAGTCCTTTTTTCCGTTTTTAGGTCCTTTTTTGACATTTTTAGGTCTTTTTAGGCAATTTATAGGTCTTCAATATCCGAGCCCTAGTACTATTCGCAGCTAACACAGACGATACTACGATTGTTATTGTATAGTGCCAATGGTGAATGTATATCGTTGAATATTGAAGAAAACGACAGAAAGAACCTTAAAGAATGATCTGCACACCTCAGGCCCATATGTGTATTCTGTGTATAATATAAACCATATTGATAAACTTCTTAGCTTACTTAAATCTTGTTTCTGTACACAATATCCAATAATTCCAGTTCAGTTCCTGGTACAAAATGAACGGAAATAAAGAAATGACAGTTGAATAAGAACTATGATTGTGACTGTCAATGTCGCCGTAACTGTGCGATCTTCCGCAATTATAATTTTCAATAACTCTATTGAGAAACACAACACAGTCTTTCAACAATCGTTTGCGAAAAAGAATCTAGTGTTTTCATTTTTAGAAAACTTAAATTTATGAAAAACTACAGAAAAGCACCTACCTGTTAAACCAATCATCCGTGTAGCGAGGGTACGGGTAAGGGTCGTTACTGCTGAAGTCGTAACTGGCATGTGCATTCTGAAAAAGAAAAATAATCCTAAATGAACTTACTCCTAATTCATTATCCTTACACAGTCGACAACAATTATTTGCAGTTTGGTTTTAGGCAGGTTCTGCTGACCACAACTGGAAATTGGTATCATTCATTTCAAGTTACAGTATTCGAATGACCAAAGTAAAAACTGCATTAGATCGATAAAATTTAGTGTAAAATACGGAAATCATGTTATATTTTCATAGTGTACCATTTAATTCATAGAATAAATGGTTCCACAATTTTCAAAATACAAAAATGATAGTTTTATGTAACAGCCAACACAACATAAAGTTTATGAGTAAAATTTCTTGAACGAGCTATGTTAAAAAGAAAATACAATAACAATGACATTCAATACACTTACTGTACAAAATATTTTTTTGAAAAAATAATAATGGTGGATTGAGTAGCAACGTTCCACACTTATAAAATAATATAAATATAGAATTTGAAAGACACTTTTAGTTTTTTGTTTACAATAGTTACTATTGTAAAATAACAATATGATCGTAATAATAATTATTATTGTTTTTATTATTACTACTAGTCAAGTTATATCAGTAGCCTAACCCCCCCCCCTACAAAAAATTCTGGCGACGCCAAAAATGTCTTCTACTACAACTTGCTTTATGAAATGTACGAGTAGGAACCAACTTTTCAGGGGTAAGAGCTTTTTGCCCTTAAAAAATGTCGCAAGCGGTGATAGAGTGCCTTTTAACCGCCCCCTCCCCAATATCAAATCTCTCTTAACAGTATTTGAAATGTGAATAAAAATACATAAAAGTTACAATATATATTATTAATTGTAAAGAGTGATGAATTCAGGGGGATTGCCGTGGGGGAATCCTTACAAGAAACAGAAAATTCCCCTCGAAAATTTCAATAACCTGGCAAAGCATTCGGAAAATACCTAAGAAATTTGGCAACCATAGCTATACATTGTGGCTTTCCTTAATTCACTTTTATTTAATGTAGAACGTATTATTTCTGGCTTTTTCATAATATAAGCACTGATTCAGTCTTCTTTATAATTAAAAAAGTCGAAATAATGAACGAATTTAAATATCGTCCATTTTGATACAGTAACTGCTAACTAGTAACATGTTACAAAATTCAATTTCACTGAAACCCAAACGATGGACTCGTGTAAAGCGACAGGGTTGAGTAGAATGTGAGCTGCTATTGTGGTAACGAATTTCAACTAAGTCGAAATTTGCCTCGTGTATATTTGTAACAAATTGTTATTTTAAAAAGAAAGTGTCGAAAGGATCAATTGACTAACTACAATTTTACAATAATTTAAGGGCTGTCTATAATCCCGACAATCATCAGAGCTCAACGAAAGACATATCAGCCGTTAAATTAACAAAACAGTTATTTAAAACTAATGTTAAACATCAGTGTAAACAATATTTAACGACAATATATTTTTTTAAATTCCTAATCGATTCGAGGAATGCTTAGAAAACATATGCGCCTATTTACGTACATCTCTTCATATGATAATTGAAGTAATTTAAATAACTACGATAGATTATACGTATTCTTATTCAACTACTAATACAAACCATTATGTATATATGGGGGTATATGTATGTGTAGGAGGAGTATTGTAACAATTAAAGGGATGAGCACTTGAAGAGCGTATCACACTCTCCAACGAAACTTCAGATTCGTACTTAAGTTGGAAACTGGTGTGATCTCGTGTCTCCTGTGAAAACTAGAATGCACATTGACATCTATTCTGATACTGTTGAGAGTCAGATGTTGAGAGAGATTGATGTCTGAGTGTAAGGACATATGGGCTATGTCTTTCTTGTGTTAACCCCTACAACTGCGAAGCTGTCGAACGTCCTGCCTATTTTCCTCCTGTCATAGATCTGATTGATTGATTGATTTGGTTCTTTAAGTCCACTTTATGCACAGTAAGGCTAATCGGGACTGGACCTACAGTTTAAAGTAGAATCCGAACCAGTGTCTCCACCGGGAAACGAACCCGGGACCCCTTGAATTACAAGGCTGTGCGTCTACACGTAAACAACGATAATCTACATTCTACACGTAGACTATTTTTATACACGTAATGACGTAATCTATGTAAACAACATGGCGAAAGGTGATAACTTAGCAAAGGGCGCCGTGGAAGTAAAACAACATTAGACTGCGTATCAGTTGCTGATGTGTGAGGAGAACTTTTCATACTCTTTCTTCCAAATTCGAAAAATTTCTCACCCAGGAAGAAACCTAATATAGGAAATATTCTAGTGTTTTATGGGAAAAAGACCACTCTTACCTCACAACTGCCATCTGTTGTTGTTTCTTGCACACTATTTATCTTCCTACATAGTTGATAGAAATTTTGTTGTAAATAGGATTTTTTTCATTTCGTTAGGAACCAATACAGTTGAAAATGTCACTTTCCTTTCATGAAACACTTGAAAATTAATTTTAATAAAAGTAAAGGTAAAGTGCTCCCCTGTGCTTAGCACCACGCCATGAAGGCGCATAGGGGGTGTGGGGGTAACGCCCCACACTTTCTTGATCCGGTCATGAGTGGGGGTGATGTGATCAGCATCACGCCCCTGACCGCCTTTACCCCCCAGGGTTTCCCCCAGGTACCCATGTTATTCGACGCTGGGTGGGCGCCGGGGCCGCTAGAAAAGTTAGAAAAGTTTCCGGATTTGAACCGGCCGGAAAATGCACTTTAGATTGTCTACGTAGTCTATGTAAACTACAACCAAATGTTCTACGCGTAGATTACGTATGTAGACGTAAACTTATAGTCTACGGCACATCACTGGCTACGACGCTACCATTGCGTCATCGGGGAGGCCTCCTGGCATAGGTGTGTGCAGACTTTGGGTTCCTTAAGGGGAGTTCCAATTCCTATCTGGACAATGTCGTAACTTCAAGTTACTTGTCGAAACTTCAAGTTCCTTTCCCACAGAATATGATAGGTACATGAAGATAAAATTTTAACTTTGTAGTCTGTGAGAGTATTCGTTACATTACACACGTTTTACTATCATTGTGATGATATTTATATTACTTAAATAATGAAAATAAACAACCGAAAATCAATTTGCCGTTATTGAACCACTATTATAATCACTTTATAAGTTGCACAGAGCTCCTCCATTGCATTTATTTTTATTGTGGGTGAGGTGTCTATTGCTACTGCGATCTTCTTGTTATGAAAATAGCAACATGCAAATAAACAACTAAACCTTGTGAGTTGAAAAAGGATGCATTAGGAATCAAGGCTGTGCTCGGAAGATGGATAAGTGTCGACCGATTTATAAAGTGAACAATATATTGTTTCGTGCGTGATTACTGATTATAAGAGAAAACAATATAATTTTGTTTTGGGGGTGATATAAAGAGAGAAAGGTGGGTGGGCATCTCAAATGAAAGAAAATTCCTTATTTCTTTAACAAGGACATAACTAACTCACTCTCTACCCTTTTTAAACCCGAAGGTTTATGGCTGCAGCAAGAAAAGCCTTCCATCTGTCCCTATCCTGGGCAAGATCAATCCAATCTTTTTCCATCCTTACCGATTTCCTTTAGGTCCGTCTCAACGTTATCCCTCTTACTGGTCTCCTACCATCAGGTTTCCCAACAAGAATCCTGTAAACTGCTTTCCTCTCCCATTCGTGCCACATGGCCTGCCCACCTAAGTCTTCTTGATTTAATTATTCTAATAATATCTGGACATGAGATAACACGGATATTAATTTCATTCTTTTTAAGGGTAGTTTTTACATTTTTTTAAATTTTTTGAGGAGGCATGAGGAGCTACCCAGGCCCCCCGTCCCCCCGTGGATACACCTATGGTTTCCGTGCATAAATGGGACAACCGTGAAGAAAGGTTCGCTGTTTTCAACTTTGAGGATGGGGAGATATTCTTGAAAAGTACTAAGCTACAGTTTTGAGATTAAGCTGTTCAGTACACAGCCTTATTTAATGTATTCCATCATCAGTACAGGGGTAAGCAGTTATAATACCCCCGTCTCAACGGTAGAGCACTATGACCTCGAATCGAACCAACGGACCGTTATATCACGGCTTTCCGAACGGCCAGCAGGGCGCGTCGATTTGCAACGGGTCACTTTGATCCAGCATTATGTGCTCAGTTGGGCGAATTCGGAGTTTTTAGTGAATATGTTGTTGAAGTCATGTCGCTCATCAGCGTTATGTTTGTTTTGCCACTTCACCGTGATCAGCGAGAGAGCTGTGATTTCCCAACGCACAGTATGTTCTATAGGATTCCGAGGTTTAGTGGGACTGAAGCCTAGATTATATATGCCCCGTTACTCAATTAGACTAGTGGTGTGTCTAGGAGTATTGATGAGGGTTTTGTGGATTCCCAGTGCGTCGAGAGTCCTGGGGAAAAAGTTGAATGTGTGAAAGGATAGGCTATTATAGAAATGGCAAGGTGAAACTGATACTCGTCTACAAGCTAAAGTTAAGTCCCCCCTATGGCAATGCCAGGGTGCACTCAGTGATGTGCCGTAGACTATAAGTTTACGTCTACATACGTTGTCTACACGTAATCTACGCGTAGACATTGGGTTGTAGTTTACATAGACTACATAGACAATCTAAAGTGCATTAAAATTTTCAAGGGTTTCATGAAAGGAAAATGACATTTTCAACTATATTGGTTCCTAACGAAATCCTATTTATTACAAAATTACTCTTCTCCTCTATCAACTATGGAGGAAGATAAATAGTATGCAAAAAACAACAACAGATGGCAGTCGTGAGGTAAGAGTGGTCTTTTCCCATAAAACACTATAATATTTCCTATATTAGGTTTCTTCCTAGGTGAGAAATTGTTCGAATTTGGAAGAAAGAGTATGAAAAGTTCTCCTCACACAGCAGCAACTTATACGCAGTAAAATTTTATTTTAATTTCACGGCGCCCTTTGCTCAGTTATCACCTTTCGCCATGTTGTTTACATAGATTACGTTATCTACGTGTATAAAATAGTCTACGTGTAGAATGTAGATTATCGTTGTTTACGCGTAGACGCACATCACTGGGTCCACTGGTACACTGCTTAAAGACAGACTGGCAGTGTTATGTCACGGCTGGCGGTTCCTTCAGCTGTCTACTACTTTTCCCTTTTACTTGTAGACAGTGATGAGCGTCTGCTTGTAAACAACGATAATCTACATTCTACACGTAGACTATTTTATACACGTAGATGACGTAATCTATGTAAACAACATGGCGAAAGGTGATAACTTAGCAAAGGGCGCTGTAGAAATAAAACAAAATTACACTACGTATCAGTTGCTAAGTGTGGGAAGAAACTTTCATACTCTTTCTTGTAATTTTGAACAATTTCTCACCTAGAAAAAACCTAACGTAGGAAATGATCTACTGTTTTATGGGAAGAAACTACTTTTGCCTCGTGTACGCCATCTATCGGTTTTCTTGAATATGATTTATCTTCTTCCATAGTTGATGAGAGAAGAGAAGAGATGTTTTGTTGTTCTTGTCAGTTTGTTAGGAACAAATATAGTTAAAATGTCACTTTCCTTTCATTAAATTCTTGAAAATTAATTTAAATGTACTTTAGATTGTCTACGTAGTCTATGTAAACTACAACCAGTGATGTGCCGTAGACTATAAGTTTACGTCTACATGCGTTGTCTACACGTAATCTACGCGTAGATTACATTGGGTTGTAGTTTACATAGACTACGTAGACAATCTAAAGTGCACTAAAATTAATTTTCAAGGGCTTCATGAAAAGAAAGTGACATTTTCAACTATACTGGTTCCTAACGAAATGAAAAAAACAATATTTACAACAAAATTTCTCTTCTCTTCTACGTATTATCAACTATGGAAGAAGATAAATAGTATGCAAAAAACAACAACAGATGGCAGTCGTGAGGCAACAGTGGTCTCTTCCACATAAAACACTATAATATTTCCTATATTAGGTTTCTTCCTAGGTGAGAAATTGTTCGAATTTGGAAGAAAGAGTATGAAAAGTTCTCCTCACACAGCAGCAACTTATACGCAGTAAAATTTTATTTTAATTTCACGGCGCCCTTTGCTCAGTTATCACCTTTCGCCATGTTGTTTACATAGATTACGTAATCTACGTGTATAACATAGTCTACGTGTACAATGTAGACTATCGTTGTTTACGCGTAGACGCACATCACTGACTACAACCCAATGAAATCTACGCGTAGATTACGTGTAGACAACGCATATAGACGTAAACTTACAGTGTACGGCATATCACTGCTTGTAGATCACCCTTTTCTCCTCTCTATTTCTTTCTCGTTATTTCTCACTTCTCCCTCACACCCTCTTCCCTTAATCGTCTCGAATAACTAATCTCCACACTTCTTACTAGAACTTTACTAATTCATGGTGATGAAGAACTTTTAACAGATAAAAATTAACAACAAATAGAGGCTTTTAAACTTCCTACTACTCCCAATTAATAACTTTCTCAACTTTAAATCCCTAACCTATTAACTCATTTATTCCATTTCATACACTTTACACTAGTGAACCTTCCAATTACCAACCTTTTCTCACTAACTTTAAATCTTTAAATTAATAATTGCAGATCTAACACAATAATATTTTAACCCTACTAACACTTTAATATAAACCAATGATTATTCTGGTTTCCGAATAACCATTGTTCCTTTCTCTAGTATGATATTAAATCATACCATCATGTAAAGAAAATGAAAAACAAAAAACAAATGAAGGATAAAGAACAAAGATAAACGGGGGAATCCGGTTAATATTTTGCATAAATGAGGCACCGGGACAATAGCTCATACCTCAGAATGTATGAGGGTGGAGCATTTTTCTGGGGTATTATCCTTCTCCCTCTCTTCCGCTACCTCTTCTTTCTCTTTACCTCTGTCTCTCTCTCTTTCTTCACTTGTATCTCTTCTCTCACACTCTTTTTCTATTTATTCTACTTTTTCCTTTCTTTATTTTTACCTACCATTTTCTATCTCTCGCAGTCTATCTTTCCTCCATCTTCTCCACTACATCTGTTTCTCTATATTTATCTTTATCTTCTCTCCATACTCTCTTAAGCATATTGACATCACACCCATAAGCACTTCTTGAGCGAACAAGGTACTTTCTGTTCCCCTTCCCAAGTAACTTCTAGAGAGCACAGTACCTTATTACTCACCCAACTATTCACTGAGTGTAATGAATTTTAATTCAAACGGATAAAGAAAACATCATCATGTATAAAAACATGAGTAACCTATTCGTTCAATAGATAATCTCAGTGAGGTCACTTACTCAAACAAAAGGTTGATTAGAGATACACAAAGGAGAATATATAAATATGTTCATCTTGCTCCCACCACAAGAGCCAGCCGAAGTCAGCACCACCGACCACAGTTCTTAATGAAACTTCTCCCCCACAACAACCCTCGAAGCTTTATTGTCTCCTTAACCGGGCAACCAGTGTCTATCAGACACTGTTGGTTATATTTTTTTGTCACATACTCCAAACGATACTTCCTGCGAACATGATATTTTTTTTACTTTGTTTGTTTCTCTTTTTTTCTCATTTCACAATATTTGACTATGTTTGATAAAGAAGGTAATAGCCGTAAAAAAATATTTTCCTTTTCACTTACGTAAACGGGCAAGCAGTGTCTGTCGGACGACACAGTGTACAAACAAAAGTTGTAATATTACTTGAATATGTATTAACAAATGTTTAATAAACTATTTAATAAGACACATCATAAATTTATTATTAACGCTAAAATAGAAAAAATGAAAAATAAAGCAGCAAATAAAACAATTTCCTCACATCACCTTTCGGCCTAACATACTGCAAAAAATGCAATTACGATGATGATGATGATGAATACAAGAATACGAGAATTATGGACATACCAATGATGATTAGGTTAAATATCATGTTACTCGCTTGTTTCCACAGCGATGAAATATAAAAATTTCGCATTAGAAGGGCAAGATCCATTTCAAACAATGCAATGTCCGACAGACACTGCTTGCCCGGACACGTTACAAAATTAGCTTGCCCGGAAAAGGGTTAAATCCTCAACGTAATTATCCTTCAAAATCAGTTCTCATTATACGTCTCTTCTATATTATTTAACACATCCTCTGCCTCGCTCTGTATGTTATCATTCCCGTCTATGCTTTTCTGTTGAAATGCGATCGCGCAAGTGGCCATATGGCTGGAAATTAAATTTTATATACAGGGTATTTTTTAAAAATAATATATTAACTAAATGTAAAATTTATTTTAAATTAAGTATTTATGATAGAGTCCTCCTCCGTAGCCGAGCAGGTTAAGGCGTTCACTCGTCTTGAGATCGTTCGCTGCGGGACGGCGTAGGTTCGAATCCGGCTCTGGTCGGAATTTATTCGGCCTACGTATAGGGCCGGTGGCAACCCACCATCGTGAGGAAATTGGGAAGCTTCAAATGAGAAAGCGTAATCCGGTCCCGGAAACCTACTATAACGGCTGGGGATACGTCGGGCTGACCCCCCGGCTATTCCAATACTGGTTGCAGATCTCCACGCTTAGAGGTGACGAAGGAAAGCGTGGGAGGGAGACCGGCAGTCGGTAGGTAAGCCAAGGCTATTGCGCAAAGGTTTATTTATATATATATTTATGATAGAAGATAGATATGATAGTTAGGTGGCCAGGAGAATAGAATTGTAAAACTAAAAATTATACTTTTTTCTATGGTGGTACTGAAAATCATAATTTTGGAACAGGCTTTTTTATAAATAATAGAATTATCTCGGCTCTTAAAAAATTAATGATAGGATATCATATGCAGTTTTACAGGGTAGGTGGTGTAAAATTATTTTAATAAACATACATGCACCAACGGAAGATAAAGATGATAATACTAAAGATGATTTTTATACAGAGTTAGAACAGGTCTTTGATAAATTTTCTCAGTATGATATGAAAATTCTGTTAGGTGACTGTAATGCACAGATTGGCAACGAAGAGACATTTAAACCCACGATTGGTAAAGAAAGTCTTCATGAATTAAGTAATGATAATGGTATAAGATTGATTACTTTTGCAACCTCAAAGAATTTAATTGTGAAAAGTATCACTTTTAAACATAAAGATATCCATAAATATACCTGGTCTTCTCCAGATGGTAAAAATCATAATCAGATATATCATATTCTCATTGATAAGAGAAGGCATACTAGTATAATTGACGTTCGTACACATAGAGGTGCTGACTGTGCCAGTGACCATTATTTAGTAATTGCTAAATTAAGAGAAAGACTCTCAGTGATAAATCATAAGCAACAAAATCTAAAAGTTCTAAAATTTGAACAGGAAAGTTTACTGATGAAAGAATTAAGAAAGATTAACAAATTAAACTGTCAAATAGATTTGATATTTTGCAGGATTTAAATGATGATGAAAATATAAATGAAACAGACTTAAATAAGAATTGGGAGCACATACGTAATGCAATAGAGTCAGCAGCTAAAGAAAGTATGGGATACCATAAACCGAGAAAAAGCCATGGTTTGATAATGAATGTCATAATCTAATAGAAATAAGAAATCAGGCTAGACTTAGGTGGTTAAATAACTCTGATGATACAAATCTAAACAATTACAATAGAATAAAGCGAGAAGTTAACCGCACGTTTAGAAGTAAAAAAAGAGATTACTTGAAAAGCAAAATTAACGAAATAGAAACAAACAGCAAAAATAAAAATATCAGAGATTTATATAAAGGTGTAAATGAATTTAGAAAGGGGGTGGCAACCTAAAGTAAACTTGATAAAAGATAAAGACGGTGATTTTCTAGCTGACCCAAGCGATATTCTAAATAGAATGGAAGAACTACTTTAATGACCTTTTAAATGTCCATGTAGGAGATAAATCAGAAGTGAATGAAGTCCACACAGCAGAACCTTTAGTTACAGAACCTAACTTGACTGAAGTTAAAGATGCTATTAAAAGGCTAAAGAATAACAAAGCACCTGGCAGTGATTTAATACCAGCTGAGTTAATTAAATATAGTGGAAATTCATTAATATGTCAAATTCATAAATTAATTTGTTTAATATGGAATAAAGAAGAAATCCCTCAACAGTCGAAAGAATCCATAATTGTTCCTGTGTTTAAAAAAGGTGATAAAATGAACTGCAATAATTACCGTGGAATTTCTCTACTCTCAACAACATATAAAATATTATCTAACATTCCTTTAACAAGACTAACCCCATATGCTAATGAAATTATAGGTGATTATCAATGTGAATTTAAACGTAACAGATCAACTACAGATCAAATTTTTCACATCAGACAGACATATATAATCAAAATGTCCATCAGCTATTCATTGATTTCAAAAAAGCATATGATTCGGTCAAAAGAGAATATATTAGTAGAGTTTGGAATACCTAAGAAGCTTGTTAGTATGATAGAAGTATGCACCAGTGAAACAGAATGTAAAATTAGTGTGGGTATTAATATGTCTGACAAATTTACAATTCATGATGGGTTAAAACAAGGAGATGCATTATCTTCATTGCTCTTTAATTTTGCCTTAGAATATGCTGTTAGGAAGGTAAAAGAAACTAAAGAAGGACTAAAATTAAATGGTGTGACTCAGTTGTTAGCATATGCAGATGATGTAGACTTACTGGGGGATGATGTGAATACAATTAAGAATAATGCTAAAATATTTTTCAAAACTGCTAAAGAGATAGGTTTGGAAGTTAACAAAGAGAAAACTAAATATATGCTTACAGGCCGAAACCAAGTGTTAGGTAATAATCAAAATCTAATTATTGATAACAACTCGTTTGAACCAGTTTCCAAATTCAAATACTTAGGAGTAATATTAACAAATGAAAATTATATTAAAGAGGAAATAAAAAGTAGGCTTAATTCAGGAAATGCATGTTACTTCTCTCTTCATAAACTTTTGTCTTCTCGTTTAATATCTAAGAAACTAAAAGTTAAAATATACAAAACCGTAATTTTGCCTGTAGTATTATATGGATGTGAAACTTGGTCCCTTACATTGAAAGAGGAACATAAATTGAGAGTATTTGAAAATAAGATCCTTAGGAAAATCTTTGGACCTAAAAGGGATGAAGAGAAAGGTGAGTGGAGAAGGTTACATAATTTAGAACTACATAATTTGTATTCATGTCCAGATATTATTAGAATAATTAAATCAAGAAGACTTAGGTGGGCAGGCCATGTGGCACGAATGGGAGAGGAAAGATGAGTTTACAGGATACTTGTTGGGAAACCTGATGGTAAGAGACCTGTAGGGAGGCCAAGACGAAGATGGAGGGACAACGTTGAGATGGACCTAAGGGAAATCGGTAGGGATGGAAAAGAGTATATAGATCTTGCTCAAGATAGGGAAAGATGGAAGGCCTGTGTTGCTGCAGCCATGAACCTTCGGGTTTAAGAAGGCTAGAGAGTTAGTTAGTTAGATAGAAGAGTTCGATACCCGGTGGAGGCACATAGTGGTTCGGATCCCACTTTAAACTGTAGATCCAGTCCTGATTAACTTTACTGTGCATAAAGTGGACATAAAACAGCAAATCAATCAATCAATCATTATGATAGGAGAACTTGTAGGACATCAATGTATAGGTAAATTCTTAAAGTTTCAATTCGTCCTTGGTGTGCGTGTGCTGTTGCTCCGCTACTCCGCCAAAGGCACTGGTGTAGCAAAAGACGAGTCAAGGAGAAGACATTACTATCACTGGGAATGATTCACCCATTGAATCATTGTGAAGTTAGTAAAACTTCCAGACTTGGCCTGTCCATTTATGCCTCACACGTTCTTCTGCCAAGTATACTTGATGTTATGTAAATTTGTTCATTGCTTATTGACTCGCCCTGTATATATATCGTTACCAAGGACATTTGAACGGCATTTTCGCAGCAAGGAGCATGATTTCCGGGTAAGGGACGAACAGAAATTCACATTCATACCACGGATAATGTTTCCTGGTGAGCTCCACAGGTGGAAATTTAATTCCCATACCAGGGGTGGCGTTTCCTCGTCAACAGGAATATCGTTTTATAACCACAGTAGCGCATGACGGAGTAAAACCTGCCTGCATTCTCCACCCAAGGCCGAAAGAGCCGTTACCCAGGGAAATACACAGCTTGCGATCTATCTTATTTCCTCCGGGTAAAATTCAAACCCTTCGATTCATGAATCTTCCATTACAGCCTCGTTTGGGAAGACGCGTCGTTCGCTTTTCCCCTCGGGAGGAGAACAAAAGGGAAGTATCTGGCGGCGACATAAAAGGTGGATTTTCATCTGTGGAGATAATGGTTGCCTTTTGTTACCGCTCGTGTCTTTCTGCTCATGTTAATAGCCATTTCCTCTGGTGTATCCTCGTTTCACGAGCCCGACACTCGCAAGGAAGATCGGGTGGAGACGGCGGTTTGCGAAATCTTCCACAAATAGAAGAGAGTGGTAGTTTGTAAAAAGCACTGCGTCAATCATGAGCGTCGGCAGAAATTTTTGTAAGGGAGGTGGAGGGGGAGTAGGCTATTTCTTGAACCATTTCTCTAAAAATAAGTACATAAAATAACTACGCATAACAGTGTAGTAATTGTATCGGGCAAGGCAGTCAAACGGGAAGATTTAAAAGATTCACAAAAAATAGATTGATTGATTTGGTGTTTTAAGTCCATTTTATGCACAGTAAGGCTAATCGGGACTGGACCTACAGTTTAAAGTGGAATCCGAACCACCATTTGCCTCCACCGGGAATCGAAACCGGGACCCCTTGATTGCAAGGCGACGACGCTACCACTGCGCCATCGGGGAGGCTCACACAGAATAGAGACAGCAAATATTAGTTAATTTTTGAACATGAATGTACTGTACATGAGTTGAAATTGCTAGTGTACCTGAAAAACGTTGTTATTTTTTAATATGGTGTGAGTAAGATGGCGTCCTAGGTTTTGCACACATTGTCGGAGTCTCAGTAAATCCGCCCATGACGTTATGCTGACATATTGGTATCGATTACTATGACCCAGATGAAGAAACACTCTTCCAGCAAGATGGTGCAACTAGCCATACTGCCAGAGTGTCTATGGATGTGCTTAGACTCGCATTTCATGGTCGCCTCATCAGCACATTCGGCGATATTCCGAGGCCTGCCCGTTCACCCGATTTAACATCTCCTGACTTTTTTTCCTTTGGGGTTACCTCAAATCCAAAGTATTCAAGGACAACCCTCCAAGAACCAGGGATAATTTGAAGGAGCGAATTCGGCAAGAGATCCACAACATTCCGTTGGAGATGCTACGAAGCGTCATGGGCGGATTTACTCTGAGACTCCGACAATGTGTGCAACACCAATGGCGCCATCTTACAGACACCATATTAAAAAATGAACATTTTTCACGTACACTAGGAATTTCAACTCGTGTACAGTACATTCATGTTCAAAAATTAACTAATATTTGCTCTCTATTTTTTTAAAAAAAATCTTCCCGTTTGACTGCATCACCCTATATAAAATATATATTATATCCATATGACAAATGAAACAGTTCAGCTAGACAATCACTCATCGAGTATGAAAGTCTCCCATTTATCTATCGAAATAGTTATTGCTTATTGTTTTCATGTTCATCTAGCAGTGGTTGAAACAATTTCTTCAATTAAACTTTGATTGATTGAGTGAATGATTGTTTTGGCTTATTTTACTTCGCTTTTCTGCAACTTTTTGATAATCGCGAAGATGAGGATGGATAGAGACAATCACAAACATTATAGGTGCGGCACAACACAAGTCCTGCAGAGGATTACGCTGGCTGCAAGTTCAGGCACCGGAGCCTCGTTAGCCTGCAAAATGCAGTCCAAGTCACGTACAAGTGAGGTTCATATTTGGGTGTCTTCATAAAGGGTCATACTTTACACCCCAATTAAACTTTAAGTCTTTTAACTCAGACCTTCATGGAAAGTGAACAAATACATGTCAAGTGCCACAGAAAAGAAAAAATCTTCAAAGTACTTTCTTACTTCCGTCATATCATCAAAAACAGTAAATTCAATCAACCATTTTATTACTGTAACGGCCTTGTCAATAATCCTGACAGAACGATACATTTCTAAACATTTGTGGTTGACGACCAACCTTTATGTTAACCTCTAAAAACAAAAATGTGATAATGAAGAGATTGGTCTATTGAAAAAGGATGCAAGAAGATGTAAACTAACGATTTAACAAACACTATATATATATATATATATATATATATATATATATATAAATTTTTTTGTCTATCTCTTTCTTCCTTGTGAAAAACAAGTGCATAGTGAACTACATTTATTTTGTCAAAACATTCAGAAAGATGACCAAAATCGACTAACAGTTGATAGGGTCAATAAGATGAAGAAGAAGGAGACTATTGGAAGAGGTAGTAATATTGAATGTAACAATTTATAAGTTACATACTAAGTATTTTTCAGTGTTTTTATGCGATTAACGTTGATAAATCTTAATATTTGTGGAAATGTGTAGGTTTCTTAAGATCGAGGAAGATAAGAATTGAAACATATCTGAATTTTGTTATTTGTGAAAGTGAAACACATACGAGTCATTCCATGCCAAATCAACACAGATAGGTGCAATTTTTAACCTGACCATCTCCAATTTTCATGAAATTTGGGGAATTGAAACTATGCATAGAACTTAGTAACTATGAAAATATTTAGTCTCGTGCGTCTTGAAATTGTTAAATTATTCAAGGTCAAAGTTTGCAGAAATTGCCTCTTTTGAGCCCGCTTAGCTATACTAAATCTGCTGTAACTCCGCCCCTATTTACCTAGGAAACTCAAATCAAGCTTATTGTATAGGAAATTGAACAAGCTTTCCAGTGATATATAACAAGCCTATCTTTGGATAAAAATATAATTTTGTCATGTGACCTTGACTTTTGACCTTGAATATCTCAAAACATGTCATCACCAAAAATCGTGAAAAAAATATATTTGGTCCCTCATACCATACTCTAAAACATATCAAAAAATCATTCTGGGACTGCAATGGGATCAGAAGATACAAAATAATATGTGTAACTATGTGACTGATAAAAGCCCCATTACATGAACTATGAAGAGTCAAATGTCCCTTAACACCGCCTACAAAATGTGAAAGAGTTATCCTGGGTATAATTGGTCATAAAATAAATAGGTTAGGCACAGGGAGATCCCTAGCCGTGTGTGTCAAGCGCAGATCCGGCATATTGTTGACCGCCATATTGAATTCAACGCAAAAATTTCAAAGGAAAGGGGGTGATGTGATATATCAAATGAGGCTAGAATTTCACGAGAAATGAAGTGACGAAGGATTTTCCAACGTATCTTACGCCAGCAAAAAGTTATACACATATCTTTCACTTACGATATATGCACATTATAATGTTGTCAATGTTCCTGTGAGCACACTCGTTGACGTCTCTCACACTCGCATAGAACATTTGGCAATGTAGCATGTGCAAGCAGCAACTATGCCTTCTCTCAGATGGTCAATATCAGGGACTTTTAGTGCATGCATCATTCTCTTCAAATGTTTCTGAAGGTAAAAGTCCTCCTAAGATGTTAGATCTGGGGAATGTACAGGCCTTTTAATAGATCCCCGTGTGCCCATCAATCTACCTAGAAAATTACCATGAAGAAATTGCGAAAATGTCTACATAATGTGGTCACACTCTGTCCTGTTTCAAAACTCTCGAAAAGTGCAATATCCCGTAAGCAAGGGTGAAAAAACCTGTTCACTTAACAAATCCAAGAAGCCCTCACCATTTAAGGTTCCGTTGTTGAATATGGACCAACCATTTCCGTTCGCCATACATTATACCACATAATTAGCTTACCAGCAACAACCATTCGACTGAGCAAATCACAGGTATTGCATATTATTTTTATTAACTTCACCGTGAACATAAAAATTTGCCTCGTCCCTGAAGAATTTTTCATTCCAAAGGAAGTGTCACGTAATTGTTTGAGATACTTTTCCCAATATTCTTCACTATTCAACTATTTGGTGAATGTAGCTGATTAAAATCATATGCAATGGTGCGTATACTTCTTTCTCTCCCAAGATGTCAGCGTGATCTCGATGAGTTCCTAACACGTTAGGAGCATTCCAATGCTTTGTTTTTAACACCTCGAAAAGGAGAAAATGGTTACAAGCATGCAGTAATAAATTTTTGCTGGTTAAATATATGTTGGATAAACCTTCGTCACTTCATTTCTCGTGAAATTCTAGCCTCATTTGATATATCACATCACCCCCTTTCCTTTGAAATTTTTGCGTTGAATTCAATATGGCGGTCAACAATATGCCGGATCTGCGCTTGACACACACGGCTAACCTATTTATTTTATGACCAATTATACCCAGGATAACTCTTTCACATTTTGTAGGGAGTGTTAAGGGACATTTGACTCTTCATAGTTCTTATAATGGGGCTTTTATCAGTCACATAGTTACACATATTATTTTGTATCTTCTGATCCCATTGCAGTCCCAGAATGATTTTTTGATATGTTTTAGAGTATGGTATGAGGGACCAAATATATTTTTTTCACGATTTTTGGTGATGACATGTTTTGAGATATTCAAGGTCAAAAGTCAAGGTCACGTGACAAAATTATATTTTTATCCAAAGATAGGCTTGTTATATATCACTGGAAAGCTTGTTCAATTTCCTGTACAATAAGCTTGATTTGAGTTTCCTAGGCAAAATAGGGGCGGAGTTACAGCAGATTTAGTATAGCTAAGCGGGCTCAAAAAGGGCAATTTATGCTAACTTTGACCTTGAATAATTTAACAATTACAAGACGCACGAAACTAAAAAAATTTATACTTACTAAGTTCCATGCATAGTTTCAATTCCCCAAATTTCATGAAAATCGGAGATGGGCAGGTCAAAGGCTGTGTTGATTTCGCATGGAATGACTCATATATTTTTCTCTGCGCGCGTAGAGGTTAGTGTAATCTAAGTAGTTGTGGTTCCTTGCCGTGTTAAGCAAAACCTGAGAAGTCCGAAGATGGGAAATTAGCTAACTTGGAACATTTACAAACAAATCTAAAAGTACGTATCATTACCTTGTTCTCGTCTCATCTGAGTATATATTAATGAACACAAAGTGTTGCATGAAAAAAACACAAATGAATTTTATTGCAGAATGATGACGCACAATTTCCACTTTAATCTTGCACATAATCAGTGTCGGTTCTAGTGGCGGAGGGGAGCCCACACTAGGCTCTGAGGGAAAATTTTGATTTCGATTTTCACAGAAAGCTATTTTCTTTAATCTTTAAAAATTTCAGAAACTGTTCATAATGTCGTTAATTTACCTTCAGGTCTCGGGCATATGCACCAGGACCCTCACACGGTTAGGGGCAAATCTGCCTCATATTGATTGAAATATGAGTGAATTATAACAGGAAAGATTAACTAAAAAAAGCGATACTTACATAATTAAATTTCAAGTCTGGATGCATGTAATCGACACCTGCAAGAGAGTAACATGACTTTATAAATACATGTAACATTTATTATTAATCAATAATAATAACAATCTTTCTTCATGGATAAACACAGCACTACATCAATCATCTTTAAACAACATATTTATAGATACTAGAAATCGGTATTAAGCACTATAATATGTAGAAATTGAAACAAAATACATTTAAACGTGAACATTGAAATTGAAAAAGTAGATACTAATATCTGGCAAGGGAAAAAAATGACTGTACAATAGGCAAAAAGAGGCTCTGAATTAGAGAAAACATTCAGTATGTGGACACTTGGTAACTAAATTGGGGCAACTAAATTTGAGTATTAGAATTTTTTTATTTCACGTAGTTTCCTGACACCGGCGGCTAATCGTGACGATGAGGATAATAGCGATAAAAAGAAATAGTGAATGTGCGAGTGTGAGAGAGCGGACAGAGAGGAAGAGAGAGAGATGAAGCGAGAATAAAGATGGGAGAGAGAGATGAAGATAGGCAAAAGGGGAGAGAGGGAGAGAGAGAGAGAGTGATGAACAGAAGATAAAGAGAAAAGGTAAAGAGGAGAGGATTGGAGAAAAATAAAATATAATGTAGAAATAGTGATAAGCAGAGAGCGTGAATAATAGACAGAGAAAGGGAGAGGTGGAATGTGTCAGAGAAATTTGGAAAAGAGAGCGGTTTGAAGTTGAGTTCCCCATCGCTACATCCATTATCCAAATGCCAATTTGCAATTCAGTTGCAATTTCGCTCTGGGTAATCTGCGAAGTGCATATACTCAATGAGCCGGAGGGTCCTGAAACTTCACCCAAGGCATCGGTTCATCGATTCCAAACACAGGCACAAAGCATAGTTTTGTTTTAGCTTCACGCGTGCTAATTCAGAGCATTGATGCTCGCTAGCTACACCATAAAGTAAACAAGAAAACACACCTCGGGTGACATTTGCAAATGCGAATGTGTGAAGGGTGTCTGCGTCTCTTTGTCTACAAGCCGGCCCCCCGTGGCGGAGTGGTTAGCACATCGCGCTACGACGCCAGGGGTCCCGGGTTCGAATTCTTGGGCAGGGATGTTTGTGAGTGTCCATTCATCAATTTCTCAGTGGCGGCCGATAAATCAAACATATTATAGTTTGTTGCCATAGTGCAAAAATTAACTAATTATACTTCCGCTATCTTACTGCGTCCCGTTGCGCTCACTTAGCGCGCGACAAGCGGCAAACTGGTATATGAAGCCGCTTCCCTCTCGGGGACTGCCAGTACATCTCCATGTTAACTCTAACATAAGCACTGCTTCCACTTCCCTCCCTGCTAGGCCCTTGTCAATGCTAAAAGCGGTCTGCATTCAACGCAGCCCAATGTACGGTGGCGCTGCCAAGTGGTAGAAATAGAAAGCTCTCACTATGACGGCGGCCACCACGCATAAACATACGATAACTGAGAGAAACAGTGGCCGGCCTGGTATCGTGTCCGTTTCACTTGTCAGTAAGTGCGTGATAGTTTAAGTTTTCGAATCGATTCCAGGAGTTATTTGTTTTGTGGCAGTAAGTTATATAATCCGGTGTTCTGAATGGTAAATCGTACAAGTAAAAGTGAATAATTCAATAAAAGACCGCCGCATGGAGTTCATCTTCAAATAGTTAAGGTAAGGTATTTCTGGTTTTCTTTTATGGATGCAGCCCTCCTAACAATAAGTAGCATGAGCCGACACAGAATTTCATCACGTCATCACTCCTCCTTATTTTCGCAAATTAGCCAAAAGTGTCACAAAAAGCGAAGTAAAATAAAGCAAATCAATCAATCTTTCTCTATAAGCATGGCAGTGCGTGAGCTTGCCATCTCTAAGCAGAGCCAATCCTAGGGAGGGGCAACTAGGACACTCGCCCTAGGCCCCGCGCTTGAGGGGGTCCACAGCAGATGAAAATAATTGTTGCTGTTTATTACGAATTTATAACTGTCTGGTGCTTCCAATTCAGCAAGTGATTTAATTTTTTTTGACTTCATGGATTATTTTAACATATTTAACAATATCAAAAATTACTCAAATCATATTATCAACAAAGTAAAACATAAAAATATCGTGTTCAAATTTTTCAATCAAAAATAGTTAATACATACCAGGATGTTTACCAAAATAACAAACACAAAATTCTTGACCTTTTTTGTTTATCTTAACCTTTATTTATTCAATCCCTACTTAGGTAGGATTTGATTGATTGATTGATTGATTTGCTTCATTTTACTTCGCCCTTTTTGCCACTTTTGGATAATTTGCAAAGATGGGGATGAGTGATGTTATGATGAAATTGATGAATGGACACTCACAAACATCGATGCCCAGGCCAGGATTCGAACCCGGGACCCTTGGCGTCGTAGCGTGATGTGCTAACCACTCTGCCACGGGGGTCGGCTTAGGTAGGAAATTAACAATTAAGAAAAAAAATATTTGTTTAATGAAATCTCCTACCAAAAGGCCAATGAAGATGCATTTAACAAGAGAATTAGACTGGCTATATCTATTAATGCATCCTGGGCTGCATTTGGCAGACTGGCTCACAGCCATTAGAATATCATGTGGGGTTGCTGTTGTCATCCCTATATATTTGTAATTATCTCGTCATCCATCTTATCTTACCATCATTCATCCTCATCTTCGTGATTAGCAAAAGGGACAGAAAATATAATAGTCAACCAATCAATCAGTCATTGTATTAGCATACATTCTTGAACACAAAAGTTTTTATTGACTTCTTCACCTACCTGTTGATTTCTTTACTTTTTCTTAACTTTCATGACTTTCCTGATTGCTAGACACCCTGACTATCCAATATTAGTTTAATTAATTATAGAATGAAGTCACGAAGTGAAAATATTATTTTACATGAAAATGTAAATTCAATACAGCGTCAAAATTCATTGAAAAGTGTACAAAAGGGAATTATCATGGATAATGTTGTTGTATATCATTAAAAACTGTCACTTTGCTAGATATTGAACACACCCAATTTTGTAATTAAATATAAACGTAATGAGCAACACAGCAGCAGCATATCGAAATGAAAATAAATACTCATTTAGAAACCCTTATTAGCCCCACAATTCAGCATGCATTGCTTATTGCTCTTAGCTAATAATGTGAAATATATAAATTAATTGTTTATTAATTATAATAATGGTCAAATTGTGATTATATGGGACACACGTATTTTAGACTAAAAAACAGAAATCTCTGATTTTTTTTAAAACCTCTGAAAAATGTTGGTTATAGGTTACGCGTATACTTTAAAAAAGTTGCCTTTAAAAATAATGGTCTAAAACCGTCAACTCCTGATGCCATTCAAATGAAAAGTTTTTAAAGTATTAACGGCCATTACATATTTAGCCTAATTGTTATATTTTTAATGGTTTAGTTTAAAAATATGCACAGTGTGTCCAATAGAATTACTACCAATAAGAAATTAATATATTTTTGAAACCAATAATGGTAGAGTAACGGAATTGTATTTGCAGGACGCGCCGGGTAAATTTTACGCACAAATATAATTGTTTTTTAAAATTTTGAACATTTTTATTTCATAACACAATAGATAAAAATGAGAAAAAAAGATGTCCTTGTTGATGTTGATGTACCAAACAAACGTGTGAGGGCGCGTTGGGTGAAATTTACCCAGGCAGTGTTTCTACGGTCCTTGCGAGAGGACCTTACGAAGTCTCCCGGCTGATTTAAGGTCTCGAAAGTCGAAAGGGTTTAATGGAAGGGCACTGGGAAGGGTAGCCTCAGGCACTCATTGGAAATGATCAAAGGATATATCGCAAAATCACCTGGGTAATTTTAACCCATGCGCGTCCTTACGGGTTAAGAAAACTTTTCACATTCTTTGTGTTTACTCATTGGACATCATTACATGTCATTTCCTTTCCTAACTAAGTTTGAAAAAATGCAGTCAAAATTACATACGTCCGACCATGTAATAAAGCGTTCTATGTAAAACATATTCCTGTGTTAACGAAATATGAAGTTAATATTATTACATATGTCTTCATCCTGTAACAAAAAGTGTGATTCGCGCAGTACATCTTAAACAATCCTAGCTTCAGGATTTGATGCGAGTACATTCAGTTCGCTTTCTGTAAACAAAAATTACGTCACAGTTACTGAATAGCAGCGCTCCATCTACCGGATTGAAAACAGAATACACAAAACTATTATTATTTTCGCTACAAAATATATGTTGACAATGGAAAGGATTATCCCTTTCCTACTACTTCAATTTACTGATTGCAGCTGCTTACCGTCATCCATGATGGCTGTCGTGACGTTTTTTCCCGTGACCCCTTGCGCCCACGCCGCCTCCACGTTCAGGTCCAGCTTCGGTTTCCCGCCATTTTGACCGGTGTTTTTCTGTGAGCGAAAAAGAAGAAGAAGTAAGCCACAAGAACAAGGGATTGGTATTACAATGAGATACATTAATAAATGACTACAAAATCTTTTCGAATATATTACATGATTTGACTTAGATATCTTACCTGTAGCTACCACTTAAATCATGTAGTAAGAGATGTATTGATTATATGATTGCGAGTTTTGAAATTTTGCATTTAAAAATTCATTGAGAATTAAATTTTTTAAATCTGAAAAGTGTCATATTTAACTACTTTCTAACGTGTTCTATAGAAATATGTATTATTTATTGAGAATGTGTTGTGTCCTACATTTTGACTTAATGTCCTACATTTTGGGACAGCATGTCCTACATTTCCTTTACAGCAATTTGGTAACCCTAACTTTACACATTTAGAGGGCCAAAATACTGAAGAAAGAAGAGGAGTTACTTCTCTTGTTCTCTCTGTATACTTTTAGCTTTTATTTCTAATATCCGATGATAATTGTTGTAGCCAAAGGTGATAATTTTGGAATCTATCCGATGATAAGTTACAACTTGTATTCAGAGGAGGTAATTTTGGAATTTAATATCCGATGATAAATTTACTAGTTGTAAAAATGTACGAGGGTAGTTTGAAAAGTAAGGTAATCGAAGCAGAGATGGCAGCACCATAATCGAAATCGATGCACGGTCGATAAGTTTGATCCTTGAAACGAGCCCTTGCAGAATTTCAGCCCAGTGCGTTGTGAGGTTATTGTTTGATCACGCGAAGTAGGTGAACGTGCAAGCGTTTTCAAAATTGATGGACAAAACCACCCGAACAATGCACCTGTTCACACGTCAATGGTTTCTATGGCTAAAATACATGAACTTAAGTTCGAATTGTTGGATCATCCACCCATTTAGCCCGATCTAGCTCCTTCTGACTTACATTTGTTCCCTAACCTCAAAGATGGCTCGGAGGACAACGATTTTCCATAACGATGAAGCAGACCAGGAGAAATCATTTTAAAAACAAAAAAACTCACAACGCACTGGGCTGAAACTCTCCAAAGGCTCGTTTCAAGGATCAGACATATCGACTGTGCATCGATTTTGATTATGGTGCTGCCATCTCTGCTTCATTTACCTTACTTTTCAAGCTACCCTCGTACAAGGGAATGTAATACTGTTAGTTTTGCTGGAAAAAGAATTCTTGTCATTTAATATGTAGTGTAATTTTATGCCGAGTCTCTTGTACAGTCACCAGCAATAAAAACGAGCAGGGGTGCCCATCCCCCCCAAGGCCAATGGCGCATCCCCCCAAATCATGTCATAATACCCATAAAGTATTTAATTACGACAGCGTGTCTACTAGAAGTAACTTTTCCTTAGCTTTACTGAATACTATACTTGATCTACCCCTCCTCCCTAAACAGGAGTGCCCATCGCCCTCAAGATCGTGGATCCAATACCCCCCTTCAAAATCGTTCATCACCCCGCCCCCCGAAATAGTTAGGATGAATTCGTAATAATTGATGTTTATTTGAATACAATAGCATGTTAAACTGTCCACGTTTTCTTAATTGTTCAAGTTTCGAAATAACGGAAAGCTAGCACATTGATTGGTTATATGTAATAAATTACGTATATACATATGTATTCAAACAGTGTTTGTGAGTGGAGAATAAGATTTATAAAACCCACAATTTGAGTATTTAACACAAATTGTTTCACAACTTAAGATAGGAAATTCAACCTGGGAAAACCAAGAAACATGCTGAAGCCATGTGACCGATTCAATTATTGTTTGACGAGACATTACAGAACCCTAGCTAGAAATTTCTAATCTCAGGGCGAGAATATAATACGGTTTCTCCTTCGAAGAACTCGTCCCCTCTGCTTGGGAATAGAAATATATACTTCAAATGATGTATCTGCTTTAAATTAAGCAGTACACCAACGCTAAGCATTATATTCCTAACAAGCGATGTTACTAATAAATATCGAGAATATCGTTCTTGTCTTGTAATGCAGCTACAGTACAAAACGTCACAAGAGCTTCATATCTCCCCCCTTAAATTTAATACTCAGTCCTCGCACCAAAATTTTCATGCCAATTTTACGCTTACTGTTGATATTGAAGAGTGGATATTGCCTCCTCCAAAAAAATTAATTCTCAGTCTCCACACCAGAATTTCCACAACAGTCTAAGACAATAATAATACACAATAATTGGATACCACCCCCCTCAATTTAATGGTTAATGCCCCCTAACTAAAATATCCGCCATAATCTAAGACTGATATGGATATTGTCCCGCCAACGTTTACTTCTCAACCCCCCCCAGAATCCACGTGTCAATTTAAGTAAGACCTAATATATAATAGTTGGATATTGCCCACCCCCTCTCGATAATACATATTACCCGTTACAATTCCCTTGGAAGTCTACAGATTGCTATTTATATAGCAACAATGGTTAATTGATAACGTAATGCAACTTGTGTCCAACATTATATTGTTCACGTCAAATTTCCATCACAGAAATCCCAGCAAAGTTGGGCGGACGCAACTTATGTCCACAAACCCACCTGTAAGAACCCTTGCCCCAAAATATTTTATTTTCTTCATGTAATGGATTAAATATAGTGCATTTAAGGTGTATTTTTTAAAATATATTTTAGAAAAATTATAGTATAAATGTTGAATTTTATATTATTTGAAGGGGAAAAAATCCCCCCCAAAATCTTGATGACGCGGTCTGCGCCTGTGGGGCACCCCTGAAAATGAGGCACGTAGATCCCAAAATACTCGCTTCCCTGCAAGGCGTTATACGTGTTGCCTAACTCTACGGTGATAGGTAGGATTAGCAAAATTTTCAATTGCAACTTCTACCACCGCTGTAGAGTTAGGCAACACACAATTGCCGGTGACTGTACAACTCTCGGTTGGAACAACCCCACTGAAAGAGGAAGTTACCAACCACCTTGAAATGATTTGATTTGTTTTACTTTGCGTTTGTGCCACTTTTGCCTAATTGCGAAGATGAAGATGAATAGTGATGAGATGATGTCCTGTCCATAAATGTTTGTGATATGGACAGGACACAAGTCACATTGAGGTTTATGCTGGACATGGGTCCAGACGCCAAAGCCTTGTTAGTGCAGTCAAGGCTGTACTATGTGGATGTGAAGTTGACATTTGGGTATCTTGAGAAAGAGGCACCTCTACACCCTCGAAGATGCATTAACTGTACAAATATCTGAAGTAATATATGTTATATTGTAGGTGTGTCTGTGTGCGTGTGACGCTGAAAACCCCTTTTAAAATTAAATTAAGTCACAACAACGTGAACTAATTCCTAGCTCTACCAGTTCGCGAGATATTGCTAGCTAACGAGAATAGGCGGATCGAATTCGGAAATTATTTTTCAGCTTTGGTGATTAGCGTTAAATACCACATTGCTTTCAATAAAAGTCGCAGAAGCAGAATGAAACTCTAACAAATTGTTCTGACAAACTGGCTTCATTTAATTTTTTTTTAACAACATTAGATGGCTCTGACAGCCAGAACTGGATTACTTTCTATATGGCTTCTCCATGTCAGACAACTAATCAAAAATTAAAACTTCATTTACGAGCAAGGTAAATTGCATTAATATCCAATTAATGAGTTAACGATAATGGTTGTGCCGTGTTGGAGTAGAGACAAAACATTCAAAATTAATTAAAGTGATCTCTCGCTGGAAGCTATTTATTTTTCATACATTCATATCGATCTAGCTGCCTACTTTTATTATCAAAAACAGCCCTTTTCAGGGCTAGGGCTTGCCAAGTGGCTTTTTCACTGGGCGAAGCGTGGTCGAGTCTCATGAATGCTGTTTTGTGACTTACCGAGATCGGAGATTCAATGGTCAGCAGTGTTTCAGGCTTGTGGCGTCCCCTTGTAATCAAGTGGCCCCGGGATCGATGCCCGGTGGAGGCACATGGTACAGTGGTTTGGATCCCACTTAAAACTGTAGACTCTGTACCGATTAGCCTTGCTGTGCATAAAATGGATTTAAAACAAGAATTCAAACAAACAAACGAAGGCATGTCTTAACCAAGTGTGACAAAGCAAGAGTATTAATTTATTTATTTCCCTTTAACAGAGACAAGTCTCCAATTCCAGAAAGTAATATCAAAATAGTGTAATAGTGATTATACAAGGGCGTACTATCGCATACGATAATGGGGGAATATGTGCAGACCCCACCCTGTGATAATAATTTTCGTCCCCTTCTTATCTATACATTTGAAAAATAGAGGATACAAAACTGACATGTGACTACTGTAAACTTTGTTAGGAAGTAAAATACGATAAATACTTAATAGAAGATTGTAGCAAAATTGTTATAACATTATCATGATTCCATAGAGAATTTTTGGACTAAAATTCTGAAAGGAAGAGAAGTTTTGAAATTATAAAATAGTGTAAAAATACGTAAAAAAACATACCAAAAAATAACGCTTTCCGAAATAAGATTTGGTTTAATTTTTTACATTTAGGGTCACTCTTCTTTCACTGTTGGCTTATCGCGAGGATGAGTAATGATGAAATTGATGAAGGGACACTCACAAAGAACACCCATTTCCAGGCCGGGATTCGAACCCGGGCTCCTAGCGTCGTAGCGCGTTGTGCTATCCACTCCGCCACGGAGGTCGGCCTGAATACGAGTAGGATGCATGACGAGAAGGAACAATATTGTACCGGCAAGCTAAAAATTGTTAACCCATATACAAAACATGACACTGAAATTATGCATTATTGTGTATTGATGGTTGTTCACGGAAATATGATTAATTCTGCATTTATATTAGGACCCTACATGCTTGGATGCTACTAGCTAAGACAGTACGCCACTGGCTCGAAGCCAGCTTCAAATTTCGTCCAAAAGAGTGTTAGTAATAATAAAGTTAAAAAATATTTCTGTCATATGTTTTCATACTTCTGTTATATCGAGTTGTTAAATCAGAACGCTTTCCCTTTCCTGCCAATAGATGTCTCTGCACGTACTGAATCAATACATAAGTTTGAATGTCACGGTGTCCTTCAACTAATGTTGTAAAATTGGTTCATGAAAAACCTATATGTAGCCTGGTGGAAACAACGGAGCACTTGCCCACTCAAAATGTTCAGGTTTATTAAAATTTACAGTTTGGAGCACTTTTGTTAACCTCCTGGTATTCATGTGTATTACCGTGCAAATTGTCCATGACTATTTTCATTAATTTTTCTCTTACATTCTGTGTTTTTAAGGGATGGATTTTTATGTATGCTGGTGCAGAAGTTGTCAACAGCTTGTTTTGAGTTTTATTTTAATTCTTGAAGCTCTTATTGGTTCAAATAAAGTGCACGAACATGGTGGTGAACAATTTTCACGGTGATATTCATGGTTCCCACTGTACCTGAGGGCCAAAGTACTAAAGAGGAACATTTGAAATTTTGGAAATTTAACAGTTATATTTTAGCAAATAATCCAAATCCACGACGCTATTTTTATGAAATAGAAAACCTTTCGAGTCCTCCCCCCCAAAGTTAAGCCCCCAACTTCGATTCTGCCTCCTCAAAATTAGTTCCCGAGTTACGCCAGTGATGGAAATGATTTTTTTTGCATTTTGCAGATATAGTTCGGAGCGAAATTATTAATTATTTGATACAGTACATAGCATCCCCAAAAATTACAATTTCCAATTTATTAATAATGAAACTACATGAAAAGTTTACTGGACTAACCTCTATGAATTCTTAACATAATGTGAATATTGTCGCGTAAAGAATACTAATCTGCTTCGAAAATATGGCTGCGTCAACCCCCCCCCCCCCCACAAATGTTAACAGGTACGCCTCTGAGACGACATGTAATATTAACTGAGATTTGAATCTTTGAATCTAAACCAATTAGCCTACTTCTCAGAGGAGACAATTTTTATCAAAATTTCAGGTTTAGTCAAACTATAATTATGTTAATTGGAATTATAGGGACCAGTACCAAACATTTTACAGACTTTATGAAAAAAATCATTTCTCTCGTGAGTCTGTTGTGCTGATGGTAATGAAAGTACTCACTCAACGTTTGAATTATGACCTGTAATGGCAAACAAATATTCAGCAATTACTGTAATTTAAAATGGTTTCATATTGGGTAGTTTTTAGTTCAATAACAGGGTGTCTACCAAAATAACACATCCAGAAATCTTGACTTTTTCTGGACTTTTCTAGACCATTTTTTCCGTTTTTCTTAACGTTTGTTTATTCGACCCCTACTTAGGTAAAGTTGGAAATTAGTAATTAAGAAAATACATATTTATTTAACGAAAACCCCTACCAAAGGGGTCAGTTAAGATGAAAACTGAAGCTGAATTTAAGAAGAGAATTACATCTGCTTTCTCGTATTAATGCATCCTGAACTGCGTTTGGCAGACAAGCGAGGCTTTGGCGTCTGGACTCACAGCCAGTGTAATCTTTTGTGGGGCTTTTGCCGGTTGTCCCTATATGTTTGTGACTGTACCTTCATCCATTTTATCTTACCATCATTCATCCTCATCTTCGCGATTAGCCAAATGGACAGAAAAAAGTGAAGTAAAATAAACTAAATCAACCAATCAATAGCAAAAATTCTTGACCACAAGAAAAATGTATTGCCTTTTTATTGACTTCTTGACGTACTTGTTGATTTTTGACTTCCATGACTTTCTTGACTGGCAGACACCCTGAATAACTTTGTTCTCTATACCCCTGCTTTACAATCAAATTATATTGAATAAGAATGGGCAACATCTTGTTCCATCAGTATAAACCCTAAGGCAAAAAATTCTCAGGCATTGAACAGTGACGTTATCAGAAAGTGGTCCCAAAACTTTGTTCATTAATTGCATCCGTTTTCCCGTTTGTTTAATAGCAGGGCAATTTTTTTTCTTTTTGTGCAATGACTGAATCAAAATAAATTTCACAATTGAGTTTGGAAGCGCAGTCCATAGACTTGTAATTTGCATGACTTTTTTCTGTTACGTATTTTCCTAATTAATATTATGTGACGCTCAAAATGTAGGACATTTATGATATTTGTGAAATTCCTCCCGGACGCCGGACATGAGGCTAAAATGTAGGACATGTCCGGGGAAAACCGGACGTTTGGTAACCCTATGGAAAGTGAACTTGACCAAAAGGCTTTGTGGACATCTTTCTCTCCCAACCCTGGTCTATCTGATGCAAAGTCGTAACAACCCTTTTATGGATTTTTTTTTATGCAAGCCCTCATTAAAACTGCTCTCGGCGGTCTGGGAATTCCGTCCGAATCCAGGAGTCACAAGGAAAGTTTCCACTGTGACCTCTGACATTTTTGACTCCCCAAAACTGGTTCCTGCGAGCTGGTTTCCTGGCTTGTTATCTGGAGTTCCTCCAGGCCTCTCGTTGATGGGAAACGGGGAAGATGGGAAGTTCTTGAATGGCTTTGGGGGGAGAGGGTGGGGAGGCCAAGCGGAACGCAGCCCCTTCCCATTTCTCCCTTTGCATAGGTCTCATCAATGTTCCACATGAGCACGTCGAAGGTGGAAGCAGTGTTTCCAACCCAGCAGCACCCGGAAACAATGTTTCCAACTAACAGTAAGTAGAAATTTCCTTCTTCTTTATTTCAATCCCGGCATTTACCCTGGTGCAATTTTCTCACTGCCCTTGCCTACGCTGTTAGGACAGTGTTGCTAGGATATTGTCAGCTTAGTGATATGGTATTTAAATCAACAAAATTCGTAGTCTAATAAGAGAGAATCAAATCTATTACCAGGATACTTTCTTAGTCCCAATAATAATAATAATAATAATAATAATAATAATAATAATAATAATAATAATAATAATTTACTTTTGTGGAAAAAAGATAAAAGCATGTGCTCCAGGATCATCTTCCCCTGTGAAAAAATCAACGGGCTTTCTTCACGACAGACGGCAGCGCCACTGCTTCAATAGCAGTCGAACTGTCCGTTGCTATATTTTTTATCTTTTGGTTTGTACCCTGAATGTTTCTGAGTGAAGGAAATGTACTAATGCTAATGATCTTGATGGTTCCTTGTAATAACTAATTGTAAAATCTGTTATTGTGGAGAGATGTTTTAGAAGAAGATGTAGACTATTTTATACACATAGATTACGTAATCTATGTAAACAACATGGCGAAAGGTGATAACTTAGCAAAGGGTGCCGTGGAATTAAAATAAAATTATACTGCGTATCAGTTGCTGATGTGTGAGGAGAACTTTTCATACTCTTTCTTCCAAATTCGAACAATTTCTCACCTAGGAAAAACCTAATGAGGGAAATATTCTAGTGTTTTATGGGGAAAAGACCACTCTTGCCTCACGACTGCCATCTGTTGTTGTTTTTTGCATACTATTTATCTTCTTCCATAGTTGATAATAGAAGAGAAGATAAATTTTGTTGTAAATAGGATTCTTTTTATTTCGTTAGGAAGCAATATAGTTGAAAATGTCACTTTCCCTTCATGAAACCCTTGAAAATAAATTTTAATGTACTTTCGATTGTCTACGTAGTCTATGTAAAATACAACCCAATGTAATCTACACGTAGATTACGTGTAGACAACGCATGTAGACGTAAACTTATAGTCTACTGCACATCACTGCTTGTGAGCAGAGGCGTCTCGTGAACGCATGCGTCAATTGTGGGAAAAAGGACAGCTTGCTCTGCGACGACATTCGTGAGCATTTCTACATTCTAATTTCTTCATATAGGAAAAGTATCTATTTTACACGAGAGCGCTGAACTAGGCTAAGCTTATATTACATTTCTTGGATCTGAAGTGACGCATGCATCAATTGTGGGAAAAGAATTATTACTTTCTTTCACTTCGGATCCAAGAAATGTAATATAAGCTTAGTTCAGCGCTGTCGTGTAAAATAAATACTTCTCCTATATGAAGAAATTAGAATGTAGAAATGCTCATGAATGTCGTCGCAGAGCAAGCTGTCCTTTTTCCCACAATTGACGCATGCACAGCATGCACCGCATGCGTTCACGAGACGCCTCTGCTTGTGAGACCATCTGAAGTAAATAAGATCTTAATAGTTTTAGATATAAACTTAAATTAGTACATCCTAAACCCACATTAGATAAGATAAAGGGAGAAATTCCAGCATTTGCCTGTAAAGAACTATGAGATCTGATCTAAGAAGCTAATGTAAGTATCGATATTTCGTAAATCCCTTTGCATAGACCACCAAAGACGTTTCTACCCTAGACTATGTTGACTCCTAAGCAGGGTAATATTGGGGGGGAGGGGCGTGAGGAGGAATTTTCCATCTGGTTTCTGCTTGCCAAGTGTTTGCTCTTGGTATGAGGTGCACCTATATGTAAAATTTATATACTATACAGATGCTTCATGAGTAATTTACCCTAATTGGAATTGTTTTTGAAATACCACACTGCTACTAAGGTACCCGTATGAATAAAGTAATGTCAATTTATCACAACTCGTTTATTTTCGCCAGCTTAAAATCAAAATTCTGATTATTACCAATCTACTAATTATTACTACTAATCAATGGCGTACTTAGGGGTATCCAGGGGGGTCCGGACCTTACCAAAAGACTTATCAGGTACTAAAATTAAATAGTGAAAATATACTTGTTTAGTATTTGTTGTATAATCGTGGGTTATTTAATTACATCGAACTTACACGAAGGCAAGGATTACATTGGGATCATACGAATTTCAATGACAGTACCAAAGAAGAGTTATGCACACTCATACTTATAATATGCATAAAATATGTATGCCCAAATGAAAAGGAGACCTTTGCTGTAGCGGCGTTGTATCTAATCGAAGAAGGTAAATATGTTTGCCGGTAGATGGTGCGGTTCTTGTCCCAGTTTGCAGGTGTAGTGAACGGCTTCTTCTGTTGTTTCCTCAGTTGGCGAGAGTTGTTTTGCGCGGACGGGTGCATTATGGATTCCTCCAGATCAGCGCAGAGATGTAATCCAATTTCTTCGCTCAGAAGGCGAGCATGCTTCACAAATGTATCGCAGGATGAAGGACGTTTACGGAGCAGTGTCTCGCATGTTGCACCATATTCCGTTGGTGTCAGCATTATGAGGCGGGATGCGAAAGCACAAAGGACTTGCCACGACCAGGGCAAGTACACGTTGCTGCTCCAGGACAACGCTAGGCCACATGTTTCCAAGAAGACCCTCGACCTGCTGAGACCATTTCAATGGGAAGTTCTCACACATCCTCTGTACAGCACAGACATTTCCCCATGTGATTACCGTATCTTCGGCCCCTTAAAACAATCACTGAAAGGTCAACGGGTCACCTGCGATGAGGAAGTGCAGAACACCGTGGAAAACTGGATCTGTAAGCAATCCAGGAGTTTCTACACTGAAGCCATCCACTCCCTTCCTACCCGCTGGGATCAGTGCATCAATATCAATCGCAATTATATGTAGGTATCATGTTACACATTAACTGTAATTCACATGTTATATAATGCCAATATTCTGTAATATAATATTCTTCAGATATAACTGTACTCTCCTTTTCATTTGGGCATACCTATATTAATTAGGAACTTTACTTTTCGTCAACTGGATATAACATCCTATTTTGTTATTCAATAAACATCCAATTCTTAATCTTTTTGACAATTTCCTTTACAGGATATTTTTTATACAAATTTCGGCCATCTTTACACAAGCTAGATAATTAATATCTCCATTTTTATACCGTCTTTTTGCCTATTCACGTAATAATAATAAAATATTAATCTAAATATTATGAATAGGCATATACATTATCCGAATGCATTAATTTGAATATTTACATTATTGTTATTATTATTTCTGAGAAACTTGTTTCGGACACCCAGAAATATATTTCTAGATACGTGGCTGCTCCATATTGCATATATGCCAATTCTAAACGCTTGTTGATGCATACGTTGTCGCTTGCAGTTTGTGTACGAAGCGTGGAAACTGCATAAACACTGCGAGTTCTGAATTCGCGACAAAGCCAAGCTCGTTACACACTCGCGCACGCACCAATGGAAATCGCTTCGCCGGGAGCTGTGCGCGTTGCCAAACAGCACGCCCGACAGACCACAGCAAAGGGCCTGACGTGACGTTGCGACCGTGGACTGTCCATCGCCTGCTCGCGGCAATGGCAGAGCTAATCCACCGTTTCCTGCATCCCCTCCCCCCTTTCTGCAATACATCGAGCCCAGCCACATTCTATCGTAAACAAGCAACGGATATACCTGAATGGACGAGACTGAAATGATTTCGATAATAATTTTCTATCATCATCATCAGTTGATAAGCACCTCCAGCCACAACTTTTTACATAAAAAAAAACATTTAATTTAAACTCTAGAATTTGGATAGTCTCACTTATCTCACACTTCTCAAACACCTTTTTTTTTCAAGCCACGTCCTGCATCATCAGACGTCAGGCAAAAAATGCCTTCGCTGTTAGTGTAAATGTCTGTTATATCTGAGACACATTTCTTCATTTTTACAGAAGCTTGAATGAGTTTCTGTAGCATTTTGAAAGTTCGTGGAGATATTTTCTCACCGTAGAATGCTGCACAACAAGAAATAAGCACTTTTGATATAATAAACTTGCAGTTTGTGCAAAGCGACAACATTATGCCGTTGTTTCCATTATGTACCTGCAGATGGCGCAAGCATCGAAAGTCACGCGGTCTCGCCTGTGTTTCCAAACGTGCCTTTTTTTACGAGAATTTTTCATTTAACTATGCTTACCTAACCTAACCTTGCCGGAAATGGTCCGTGGGGCTATCGTGAATGGTTTTTGGGGCTATCCGTCAATGGTTTGTGATGGCATAATGAACAAGAAAGTAAATATTTTTCGGTTAAGAAGGTTGAAAAACTCCATACCCCACTCCAAATTGACAAAACACAAGCACGACGTGTGATGATCCACAGCTGTGCGCGTCATATTGTTTGTTCCGCAACGGAAGAAAGGACCCAAAAGAATTACTCGTAATGTGAAAAATCGAAGTTATTTTCGTGTAAAAGTCATAATGGCACCTTCAACTATGTTCTGCAATACACAATTGGGGCACAATTGGTAAGTACGAACCATTTGAAACTGAAAATATCCGATAGAAATGTGTCTCCAATATAACAGACATTTACCGTTGTTAGTTTAGGCTTGTCATGTTCACGTCTCTTAAAAATAATACCTTTTTGGTCAAGTCCAGAAAAGCAGCAGTGTATTTACGTTAAGTGAACTAAACCTAAGAACGATGGCATTTTGCCTGACGTCAGAAGAGAAGGGACGAGGCTTGACAGAAAGTTGTTTAACAAGGGTGCAATCAGTTACACCCACCTGGATAATAAAATATTCTGGAAGATTCGTGAACATATATCATTAATCCAGATGCATCAATTCCTAATTACAATGTGAGCTTCACTAAATCGACTAACCGACACCCAATAATCGTGAATGAGGTAGAAATCCGGCGGGAATGTTTTGTGTGTATGTAGCTGCACACATCCTTAATATCTTTATGTCCGAGATCAGGAAGGAGTGGGACCCTGCGTGTACCTCAATGTGTCTTCAGGCATGGTACTTAAATAGGCATGTCATATGTAAATTGTGTGTTACTGTTAACTTAATGTCTATCAGTGAGTTAATATTAAAATATATTTATGTTCACTTTATGCTCAGATTGACTAATTGGGACAGGACCTACAGTCCTTCTTACCTCCATTCTTTATTTGAGGCTGTGTGAACACCAGAGGTGCTCCATTAAGGGGCGTTGATAAAAAATTCCCACATGAAATAGTCCATCCCGGGAATCGAACCAGTATCTCCTATCGACCGGGCCACGGCGGCTCTCAACAGTAATAACAAATGATGATTTGATAGGAAATGCCCCGAACATTGTACACGTATATCCTACTTTCCCTATGCTACTCATATGGCTGGGGGAAGCTTTGATTTGCGGGGACAGAGGGGTACGTTACTGAAAGAGAAAATATGGAAGGAAGCAAAAACAGAACATAAAGAGTAAAGGAAATTGTAGCACCCCATTTCTCCTAATGGCTTATCAGCACCCGTCAATCAGATCTGACAGCTGTCAGCCATTTTAGAGGAAATGGGGTACCCCATTTCGCCGAATCCCATTTCGCCTAAACCGGTTGGAAGGGAAATATTGCAAGTTTGGAAAATTTTGAAGGTGATCAACGTAAACAATTCGTAACATGTGTCGATGTTAATTACGAACAGTCACATGAGCCAAATAGTCAGCAATATAACAGCCTATTGGTTGTATGCTAAGCTACAAGTAAGGTAAGGTTCGGCTAGACTGGGTTATTGTATTGTGTTATTAACCTAACCTTAAGCGTTAATTAAAGATGAATTAACATGACAAAACAGACGACGTAGAGACCATAATTTCCCTACTTTCAAATATTTTCCATTCAACCAGTTTAGGCGAAATGGGATTTGACGAAAGGGTATATCCCAATTCGCCTAAAACGGCGGCCACGTCACATTATCTTGTACTGATAAGCAATTAAGCGAAGGGGTATTAGGCGAAACGGGAGTATATTAAAGAAAAAGGGAACACGAAAGGAGTGAGAAAGTGGAACTAAAAAAGAAGAAAGAAAAGAGAAAGTACAGTGAGAGAGATGGAAGAGAAACAGTCTCTCCAAGTCACCAACTTACTTTCCAAAATCCACTGAAACTATAATTAAAATCTTGCACGGATGGACCATTCTTGGGTGTTTGCAAACGTGCCTCTTTTGCATACTTCTTTCCAAAAAATGCAAATGGAAACTATAAAAAGACGCCATCTCTCGGCCCGTTCTGCAGATGATGTATTCGGAACACACCTTTTTCATCACCCCCTGCGTGTAATTTCCCTCTCCTGATGGGAGACTGAGGAAAAAGTTACCGGATTAAATCCCGAAATTCCCAACGTGTGACCAAGCAACCTGGAGGCGTGAAGTATGATCACCCTTAGTCAAAAAGTTTCTCCTGGACTTTTCCAGCGAATCTGCACGTACGGCTTCGTAAACTTCATCTCCAGCTAAGCCTCGACTGAAAAGTTGATGGCGAAACTTTTCTCCAGTTTCCAAACAAGAAGAAGCCTTTAGCGGACAAACAAAAGGGAGAAAGCACAACTTCCCCCCCCCCCTCCGCCTGCCCCTTCTCTCGAAGAGATCGACTTCCTTTACCGTGGGCATCTTCCGAACAGAATAAAGGAAGTATGAGTGGAAGCTCTGCCCCAATAATAGCTCTTTGTGTTCCCAGTATATATAGGTTAATGGGTATGATCATAAAGTGCGTGGACTGGTTTATATGAAAGGGTTGCTTTGATGTGGAAAGTCCTTGTGGGCGTGTCGCTTCTTTTGAGAAATTCTTCCTCATACTATGCTATTCTTATAGACTGTAACGAAAATACTCTGCGTAGTTGCTGATGTAGCTATTATTGCTCTTATAGAAAACCCCTCTTATTACTACGACCTAGTTTGCTATTAAGAATGCAAAAATAGAATTTCCTGGCATTTATTGACAACGACACTAAGCAAAAAAATGTTGGCATGCACCTTCTGCCATCTATCGTACCTCTCATTAGGTACACCGAACGGCAAACTGGTAAATCGAGGTAATGTTTATGAGGAAAGGTTTCGTGTTTTTATATCTACCAGTACCCAATCGTTGTTGAAGTTGTTTTAGGACACCCTGTATATAAATAAATTATAATTACATCTCTACATGGGTTAGTTACTACACATAAGAAAATTATCTGTCCATATTTGTCCCTTCGGGAAATACAATCTACTTTGAGAAGCAATTTCCATAGGCTAATCATGGAACAGTGATAATATATAGAGACGGTACAGGATATTAAATATTTCAAATTAAATACTTATAAGTCCATTAAACATTGTAGGAGAGACTGTAAACAGCTCAAATTTACATGAGGTATCAACTGTTATTTACAAAACGACCTCAAGGCTGTAACACTAATCAAATGAGCTTCAAAACGCCATTTTTGTCATTTTAAAGATGGCGCCTCCTCTACACACTTGCACCAATGAAGAGGAGTGGTTTCTTACCCTCTGTCAGCCTAAACTGCACAGACATTTCTCGGCAAATGAAAATTCAATATATCTGTGCATGCTCACCACACCATCAAGTTTACTAATGGAGGAGAAATTTCGACAATGGACTCAGATCGCAGGCAGATGGGTGGAAAGGCCTTCGCAGTGGGACATTGAATTTTCGCGATGCGCGAAATCGCGAAATGTGAAAAAAAGATGCAATTTTGAACATTCTGCACTTAACTACACCCCCAATGATGAAATATGCATGAGTTTTTTTCGCGAAGTAATGCGAAATGTGTGCTTTTCCACGAAATGAAAGCTTTTTCGCGAAATAACCGTGAAATATCATCAAATTAAGTAGAAAACACGCAAAAACCGACAATCGAGGTTGTGCGCACAAACTGTCGATTTTTAACGAAACGTTTGCCTAAAGTTTCCTACCACTTGCAGCTGAAGAACGTTTTATCTTCACATCAGGAAGACGGTGCAAATTGGGATTTCCCATGCACATAATCTCAGTTCGAAAACTTCGCTCCCTGTCAAGCTGCATTCCTTTCTTTCCCCGAATGTCTACTCAACTTCCAGTTTCATTGAACTTGCTAGCTGTAGCAGCGATAAGATTAGTCTGTTCCCGCACATCAAGGGAAACAATGTGTCATTTGTGTTCAGTCATGAATGAATTTTGTTTATCATCATGTGATTTTCAACATATGTTTGTGAATATGCAGTAGTGATTATTTTCTTTGTTGGACAGCAAGGATATGCTTTAAATACATACAATGAATAAATCACTTTAGATATGTAATTTAGAAATGAAGTGATTTTGTGTTGATGTTTTCTTTTTGGTTGGACAGGTAAGTACTTGTGTATGTGTACAGTATATGAAAATGAAGTAGTTTATCAATTTATAGCTCTTTTGTATGTTGATTCCTCCCATAATGAAAAAGTGTGTGCCATTTTTTTTCCACCGCTGGTTTATACCGCTGGCCTAACATTTTATTTACCGCTCTCCTAAGTTTTTATTTGCCATAAATTTGTCTCACTACTCATATGTGACAGCACGTGGTCCCCCAAAGACTTATTCTTCTTAAGGTATAAGGCACTAACTCAAACTTGAAAATATATGCAGATCAGCAATAGGACTGTGCTAAAATGCAGCAAACTTGTGAAACCCTACATACAGAAATCTACTAAGAAACACAAACAAATGAAGGTCTTCATTTGACTCTCACTTGTATAGTTATTTTCAATTGGTCCAGAATTTTCGCATCATCTTTCTTACACACATACACACAGATAGAGCGAGAGTTTCTGGCCAAAATGCTTACAGAAAGCCCCTTCTTCGTCTTCCAAATACTGTATCCCGTCGAAGTGCATTTCTGAATTCTCCCCTAAGATATATATTGAGCGTGACATTCAGCTAGTCGTTTGTGAGACTTTGTCGCCTACCATATTTCAGTTTTCTGTCTGTAGCAGTTCCCGAGGCACAAAGCGTGACTGACGGAGAAAACAAACAGAATTGCTTTTCCCTTTCGCAACCACGGCTGAAAATTGGTGATGTTTCTCTGAAATCTAAGAAGGTTACGAGAGGAACGGAGTCAATGCGTTTCCAGACACTTCGAGATATTCGAAAGCGGATTTTTTTTATGCTTTAGTGTTGCGATACCTTAATTTTATATAGACTAGTTTTTTTTTTTTTTTTTTGCGGATATACCCCGAACATTTGGATGGTGGATTTTTTAATATATTTTTCACTATACCATTGTGCACAATCGAGTACAAAAACCATGTGTGTTATAATTGTTTCCATGGTAAACCATTATTTTCCCATCGTCGCCTCTACTATTTCCACCACTCTTCTGTTCGTCGTTTTTAATATTCCATATATCCCTTCATTTTCATCGAGTACTTACATACATAGTTGTGACTAAGCTATTCATTACAGAGGAGTCGACTTCACAGAAAAAAAATGTTTGAATGAAAAAAACACGTTTGGTAATAAAAAAATGGCAATTATGACCAAATATTTTGGTAATTCTAAACAAATGTGTACGGTCAATACAATATTATGCTGCTGGTAAAAAAGCACCGGTTTGTCATATTTATACAAATGTTTTGTTCGCCAGAAACTAAATTTTACATGTCTAAAACAAACCTTTTCCCTCTGTAATGTCTTTTTTTGGGGGAGAGGCAAGATTGATAAACTTTATATTTATGAATCCACAGTTAATGTTTTCCTAAATGAGTATTTCTGAGAAACAAAAATTGTTTATTTATTTCCATCTCCTGCCTCCTGCTATATTCTATTTTAGCCAAGCTCTTTTATCAACAACTTCACTGAGAGTATTTTTCTCTGTCTATTAATAAAAATTAAAAATATTGACTGAGAGTGACTATTTGGAATTGGAGGAAAAGGGGACTTCCCTGCCCTCCCTCCTCCCCGGCAACGTCTGCGCTCATGATTGGCCAAAAAATGTATCCGAAATAACCGAAAGCTTCAAACATTTCCTGTCGCGCTAAAGGGAATGAAGAAAATATGCCAAATTTCCATCATAGTTTGCAAGGATCAGAACTGCACTGGCGCCAAAAATGGCGACCTGATACATTCTGCTCGGCTCCAAAATAAAAGAGAGTCTATACTTTCGAGTAGAAGCCCATAATAACTAAGTGTTCCATGCTCTACTGCTCTGACAACAAGAATTATCCCGGGACGTCTAAAATTGAACACTACTCTCCTAGTTGGCCCATGGCGTATTCTTTAAGCGAACCTAAATTAACCATTGTTCGCCATCGAACTCCATCTCGAAAACCTGAAGCGAACTCCTTCATGCTAAATATTTAAACTCCTACCCACTGACGCAAGCAAGCCAGTCGGCTTCAATTCTCTTTCACAACAATCGATAGCAATGGAAAAACGAGCGATTATTTCAGGAACTCGCTTTTCGATTATCCCCTTGCGTTACACTGAGAACTCAACTCTTCGTTCTCCCTAATCCAAAGTGGTGTATTATCCAACACTCTCTCTCTTTGCTTCTCCAGCCAGTTCAATACGTTATGCACCAAAAACTTGGTCGGTATCAGTTCTCTATTCTTCACAGTTACCCTGTTAATTATATATGGTTTGAAAATCCCTGTGCATTTGGTACAAGAGCTGTAAGCATCATCATATTACTGTGAAATTTTATATGGTAAAAGTTTGGATGGAGGCCTTGGACAAAATTATTATATACGTATATTAGAGTGCTGCAATGACAAGATTTTGCTCGAGCACCAAATAGTTCGCATGGACGACACTAGATAGCGTACGGAATTGGGAGCGGTATACACACAGAAAACTAAATGCATCATATCGATTGATGTACTAAAGTGTGTATTATGGCTTCTTCAAAGAATCAGATTCGCATTTGATGCATTTGGGTGCATTTTTGTATGTCGTGAAAGAAACACCAAAGTGCATCATTTGATTCAAGTGAGGATTTCTTTCAGTCGACATGCACTTCAATGCATCAGTTCATGTTCCTTGATGCACCTTCATGCATCTTTTTGGATGATGCATTTAAACGTTTGGTCTGAGCTACAGAGTTTATGTAGCTCAGACGAAACGTTTAAGTGCATCATAAAAAAAGATGCATTCTGGTGCATGAAAACGCATCAAGGTGCATCAAAACGCATCAACTGATGCATTGAAGTGTATCTCAACTGAAATAAATCCTCACTTGAATCAAATGATGCACTTTGGTGTTTCTTTCACGACATACAAAAATGCACCCAAATGCATCAACGGTGAATCTGATTATTTGATGAAGCCATAAAAAACACTTTAGTACATCAATCGATGCATTCTGGTGCATCAGTCGATATGATGCATTTAGTTCTCTGAGTGTACGCTTGAAGTCGAATAGTACATGTACCTATAATTACAGTATGGGGTGACCATAATATTTTGACACCAAAACGGGACATCCCAAGGAGGTGAGTTTATATCCCTTCTGAAAATTTGGTTAGGCCAAATTATTTATTAAAGTATGGATCTCATAAATGATACATACAATAAAATGAAATATGATCTCCCGTTTTCAAAAGGTAATAATTATTATAATCTCGGTGTAACTGGTCCCTTCTGAACAGCCGTTGATGTTTGTGCTATGCTGAAAGAAAATGAACATTTAGTGATGGTCTAGGACATGGAAATACTGGAAACAGGAAAAAAAGAAAATGAAAATTTTCTTTTTTTCCTGTTTCCAGTATTTCCATGTCATAGACCATCACTAAACACACCTTTTGTTGCCTTCAAACATCAACAGTGTTGCCACTGTACCTCATAATTTTTTTAAAACACCCATTTGGACCGGTACGCCTTTACGAGGCATTTCAGGATTGGCTATACGCAAAAACGATCGGTTTTCTTCTCTGAACTATAGATGGCGAAATAGTCCACATACCCAAGGTGGAAATTGACGTCCAAATTTCCGTACGAATGTTTGACATGCAATTTTCCATGCTTTGTGGAAAAATAAATTTACACTTTCACTTACATTTGGCAACACTGCATGAACAACACTGCACCCCGTTTGTTGTTTCTATGTTTAAAAATATCTACTTGGACAGGGCTAACATTTGGTGTATGACTTATGTATGTACAGGTTTCGGTTACAAAGTAACGCCACTCTTAATTCCCAGTTGCGCCGTTCGTGGGACACCCTGTATTATTCGCGTATTTTTTCAACATTTATTCAGAATTTATATGCTAATAAACCCAAATAATATATGCAACGTTTTCATTGCTTTTCAAATCCAAAATGGCTAGGATTATTACTATCTTTCACGCAAATTTTGTTGTTTAAGCACAAGTTAAATACATTTCTTCTTAATATCGATTTTTGTTCAACAATGTACAAGATTGAAGTAATTTGTCTTCGTTATAAACTAAATCTTTATTTAATCATTTTTATGTGCAAGGGCAATTATGAATTATTTGATAAAATCAGTTTAGTTATTTCTATATAGTTTAATATTGTAATATTATAGCGAAGTATTTCTCCCTCGTTTTCAATAAAATATCGTTTTCCTATTGGCTGTTTATGTTAGGAGTGGGGGAACCACGCTTCGTGTTCTTGGCGATGTAAAAACTTCCACGTTGGCATTTTTAATTGTTGCCAACCTGAACTTTAGCTTACTATGGCTAATTAACATTGATCTGTTATATAAATTATCAGTTTTTCTTGTGTTATTTTATGTTATGAGTTTGTATTATTGTAAGATAGAGCAATCTGTTATGCTGCGCCTCGCGCTTGAGGTAGGCAGTTGAGGTCTTGCTATTAACTGTGAAGGCGGTGCGCGGACTCTCGTGTTAAATAAATTGCTTATGACTGCCTACGAGCGTGCATGACCCAACAAAATATAATTTTAACTTGTGCGAATCAGTATGTACGCGCGCGATTCGTGATTAAAGATTTCGGACATTTTAATTATAAAGCATTTGAATTTTATTTACTGTCACGTGTCGCAATTCGGTGCTTTCCTTCCTGGAGGAAGGGTGGATCGTCTTAATCCCGATCCCTGGGCGAGAACTGGTGCTTCCAACTGACCAGCCGGAGCAAGGAGCGGTGTGTTGCCAATTCGGATCTTCATACCCTGGAGTTACGACTGGTGGCATGTAGCAGCTTCATACTGGAACAGCTAATTTTTTCCATTTCTAAACTGCAGTACTGCTTATCTTTGGATCGTCTATATCTAAATTTGATGGCAATTCATTCTCATCAACTAAGTAACATAGAAATTTTCATCACTCCTGCTCTTTTCAAAGTGCTTTTGATATATTTGCAAGGAATATAACAGCATCTATCACATCGAGATTAATGTTTTGTAGACATTTGCTCACTACATTTTTGTTGAGTAATATTAAGCCTATTCCGAACAAGTTTTATACAGTAATAATATAACTTCCAAGTTTTCCATTTTTTCTGATTTTCTCTTCTCTTCCAATTTTGCCGCCCTGGGTGTAGCACGGTTTGATCCCCCCCCTATTCCGCCTGCCCTGAGTCAACCAAGTAAATGTGAAATTTGTGTTGCCATCGTTGCGCCGGTAGATAGCGTTGCATATTAGATAGAAGACATGCATTGATATTCCTGCATATAATTAAGTAGTTGAACATAAAAGTACTAAAATTGAAACATAATACTGTGCTTATGTTACAACGTCAATTCTAGTATATGACCTAATTGTGTAATTTCACATAGCCTCTAGATTTTGGGATGCTCACAGATAACAAATTGATGTTTTGGAAATTAATAAGTGCGGGCAGCCCAGTTTATGTACTATATATGATTTCTGTATGAATTCTGACTATTGTTTCAGTGTTAGTAATATTATTATTATTTCCTTCAGTGTTTCCTTAAACGTGTGACGTATATGAAACGAATATTAGAGTTAGTTGTATTGAGAGCTGAATTAAAGAAACTATGTACTGTGGTGCGGATATGAATGCATTTGGCCTTCTGTTGAATAGTTTGCCACTTGTCTGAGGTAGTCTCAAAATTTGCCGTTTAAGTATCAATGCTCGCTGCTAAGTGAGAGATGGATCACTATATACACTATACAGTATATTGACTGACAACCGGAAATAACTAACGGTAAATTTCTTATATCCTCAAGACGGATGAAATTTGCTAGTTCATTTAATTTGAATATTCGTACTTACGTATTCTGCATTGAGAAACATTGCTGAAGGTGGCATTTCGCTTATTTCACGGAAATAAGCTCTATTTGCGACATATCGAGCAAGTTTTCTTCGTTTCTTTTTGCCTTCGGTAACACGCAAAATGGCGGTCACAGTTTCACTACCGTACTCGGCATGCAGTGTTTCCACCCAACTGCACCCAAAACAACCTACGTAGCCCCACAAACCATTGACGCATAGCCCCACGAACCATTTCCGGTAAGGTTAGGTTAGGTTGGGTCACGTTTAGGTTACAATAGTTAAAAATTGGTTTAGAAAAAATATGCGTAGCCCCACACACCATTCTCGCATAGCCCACGAACCATTGACACATGGCCCCCACAAATCATTTGCGGAAACGTACCTTCTTCAGTTACAAAAACACGTGTTTGGAAACACTGGCCGGCATTGACCGTGATTACATCATCACACACAGGCAACATCCGGCTGGAAGGAAATGGATGCAACAGCTTTCGTACATCGGTCATACATTTATATCGAAAAATAGATGATTTACCGGCAAAATGCAATGAACATGCGAGAAAACACTTCCCCGAACTTCCACAAGAAACTGCATTGTAATTTCTCCTGTAAATTTGAAGAAATCCGTCTTGAGGATATAAGAAATTTGCCGAAGTAACTGTATAGTTATACATAAATTTAGTTACACCAGAACCATTGACGTCAACAGGAATGGCCAGAAAGAGTAAACTGCTTCTTGTGGTACGAAGAACTACTCAAATATTGCATGATATTCTTGCTCGAGTTTTCATTGTTGGAAAGATACTACTTTTCCCCCCCTCTTTCCATGTACTCTTGATTTTATCACTTTTTATCACTCTCCATGTTCTTTTTTCAGCTTTTACTTTTCTGCATCTTCTCTTCCTCTCTCTCTCTCTCCATTATCGACTTTCTTTCCCACTTTTTTAATTGTCCATTCCTTCTCTTGACCTTCACGTCGATGGAATATTTCTTTCTCTCTGTCCCCAGTTTTCTCTCTCACTCTCTCTTTCTTGTTTCTTTTATCGCTTGTACTTCTCCATCTTCTCTTTCTCTTAATAAGGTTTTTCATTTTCTTCTTTCATTATTTCTTGCTTTGCTGTATTTGGTAAATGTGACTGACTTGTTGAATTCATAAGAAAACACTGAACTGCATGCAAGTACACTATCTCTATCTGCTGAACAAAGCTTCTGGTTACGTTGCCATGGAAACAAAGAAACATGCAGCCAACAGCATGAATTGTGCACATTATAAAATCTATATTGTATATCCTGTGTGATTCATCACTCCGTCGCAATGTGAGGTTCAATGTACAACAAAATATATTGAGTAAACCACTTAGGACTCTAATTCTAGTATATAACTCCTACAATGTAATGGAATGTAAAATGCACTATTAGCACGACAGGAGTGCCGAAAAGGGAAAATGTCAAAGCAAAGCAAACCAATAGAGGAGAAAAAGGACACAGTAATACAACTAGAAGGCAGGACAACTAATGTTGCCGAAACTTCAACAAAAATGCAAAACCTCCATGATTACTCCTGTCCTGTCATCAATTTGTTTTGATGTATTAATGGCTTTGGTTGGTTGAATTCCTGCTTTAAGTCCACTTTATGCACAGTAAGGCTAATCGGGACTGGACCTACAGTTTAAAGTGGGATCCGAACCACTATGTGCCTCCACCGGCTATCTAACCTGGGACCCTTGATTACAAGGCGACGACGTTACCACTGCGCCATCGGGGAGGCCCAGATGTATTAATGGCGCTACTAATGTAAATGAATTGTTAGAAATACAGGGTGATTATCTCTCTAGGAAACCCAAATATTCATTGACATTTTAATTTTTGTATGGTTTCCTAAGAAATTTCACATGGACGAGACCTACGTCTATAGTGGAAGAACCATCACAGCCCTCAACGAAATGGACTGACACTAAACACGTGACCTCGAGCCGCGACTCTGTGTAGAGTGGTTGCGTGTGCCTCAAACATGAACTCAGTTGAACTTTATTGTTCGTGAACGATTTCACACTCAAAGGGCATTTTGGAATATATATGGCGAAGGAAGTACAGTCACCAGCAATACAAATGAGACCCCTACATCCTGAAATATCCGCTTCCCTGCAAGGCGTTCCGTGTGTTGCATAACTCTACGGCGGTGGTTCCCACTGAACGTTTGCTATTCAAATCCGCTTGTCGCCGCGGAGGTATGCAACACACACAACGCCCCAGAGGAAAATGTCCAATTATAACACCATTAAGACTTGTTTCCATGATATGAAAAACTCAATATGCTGACCAAGGTAGAAATTTATTCTATCATAAAACATAAATTAAACGTAACGTTTCAACCTTATAGCAAGGTCTTCATCAGACTCTGCACCAAGTACAAATGTAACAAGGTACAAAACAGGACGATATATATCACACAAACATTACTCCCCTCCAGACTATTAGAAAGTTGTTCTGGAACATTCTAGCAGGTGGCTTCCCCTTGTCAACTGTACTTTCACCTGAAAGTGAATGTGGTTGGACTCTTTATCTCACGTTCTTTTTCCTTCATTCTTCTTCCTTCTTCTCTCCTCTTTCTCTCTTGTCCTTTCCACTCTTTCTAACACCTTCTTCCATTCTTTATTTATCTTCAGTCCTCCCATTCCAGTTCATTGTGTCTTCTTCTCCTTTCTTCTATATTTCCTTGACCTTTTTCCATTTTCCCACTACCACTCTCTTCTCCCTATCTGCTTAGCCTCATCCCACTCTATGTCATGTCCTGCTTGTCTCGTGTGTTTAAATATCGCATTTCTCTCTCTCTCTTAAGTCTGGAGGGGAATGATTTTTGTGTATATATATCGCCCTGTTTTGTACCTTGTTTCATTTGTACATGGTACAGAGTCTGAAGAAGACCTTGCTAGAAGGTTGAAACGTTACGTTTAGTTTATGTTTTATAATAAAATAAATTTCTACCTTGGTCACCATATTGAGTTTTTCCTAGAGGGAAGCCAGTATTTCAGGATCTATGTGTTTAATTTTTTTGCTCGTGACTGTACATGCCAATTTTCACAGGAAACCATACAAAAGTTTAAAAAAAATTAGGAATGCTTAGATTTCCTAAAGAATTATTAAGTATTATTTGGAAATACATTATTTATATTCAGATCCTTCCTTGGAAAACGAGCGTATTGATTTGCCCACTCACTATCTTGCTACCGAAGGTTCTGGGTGTTCTTTCTGAGTGTTATTTAATCCTCATCGCCGCGATTTGCCAAAAGTTGCAAGGAGCTATTACAATACAAACAAGTATAGAACTAAAGTAAAAGTAATATTTCGATCTGACACTTGATACCATGATAAAAGTAAATGTCGTCAGCGTACGTCAATTAATGCACCACAATATGTCGTCTCCACGTAATGTATTCAATAAAATGCGAAAACTAAACTTAAAAAGCCCCAGACAACAGTTTCGTTTCAATTTCTTGTCACAGAACAACCGCACGTAGGCTGAAATGCATTCCTCCAGCATTCCACAATTGCTTGTTCTAATGAATTGCGGTGAAAGCAGGACAAAAAATGCAATTACGAATCTAACGTGTAGGTGCTGTGCAAAGGCAAAATTGCAACACACTGATTCATTGTTCTCGACTGCAAGCAAGCGCCATGTGAAAATTAACAGCCCTGTTTCATGGAGACAGAAGTGCAGATTTCGTCCTAGAAATAGTACATTCTGTACAGAACTAATTATGGTTGTAGCTGGAGCGGCAATTCAAGCTCCTGTGCGAATGAGGCGATTCAAGACCACAAAGAAATGAATATGACGTCAAAGTCTACTTGAAACAAAGATGTAGTGTATGCAATGTTAATTTAACAATATCCTTACAGCTTTGCAAATGGTCTGTATAGAGACAGTAATCTCACAAATAATAACTTTGGTTTCCCTAGTGCATCAAATTCTTTAATTTAATTAACCTTTACATAATTACACATACATCTCTATCACGAGCTAAGGACACAATGATATCTAATGTCAGTTACTAACCAACTCTCTAGCCTTCTTAAACCAGAAGGTTTATGGCTGCAGTAACACAAGCCTTCCACATGTTCTTAAAGATAATAGACAACAATGTAACAATGTCGTGTACTTTCATTGTTACAACATTGTTGCCTATTATCTTTTCTAACTTAATTAGATTTCAATTAAATGCGTACTGGGTGGCCAGAATTAAAGTTACCCAACTCAGAGTCCTCTGTAGCCTGTTTGAGGCATCGTAGAGCTTTGAAATTTGGTGAATCAACTATGCAGACCATGGGGAAGAGGTTGGCGATTAAAAGTTCAATTTTCCGCCCCCAGGTTGAAATGTGGCGCTGTACTTCCATGATGGGTTGTACAAATAATGACGTTAAGTGATTTAGTTGAGTCAATAATTAGAAAAGCGTTTGTTAGTGGCTGGAAGTTGCGAGAAAATAATCTCTCGTTTATTGCAAGATTGCAAGGTAAGAGCAAATCCATAACCAATTGGAGCAGTTTACGTCATTATTACAACCCATCATGGCAGTACAGCGCCACATTTCAACCTGGTGGCGGAAAATTTAACTATTTGGTTTTTTATCGCCATCCTCTTCCCCTTAGTCTGTATAGTGGATTCACCACATTTGAGAGTTCTACGATGCCTTAATTATTAGCTCTTAAGAGAAATGTACGAGGCGTATTCGTAAAGTAAGTACCGTTTGCAAATATTGCCGCTGTAGCGCTGCAGTCGCGACCGTGTGAGTTCTCACTGACGTCCTTCATCCCTTAGTAAGCCACAGACAGTCGTGGGAGCAGGTCATGCTTTTTCTTCGTAGGTTTATTAAGGTTTGAAATGTTCAAGAAAATCAATCGGCCCGCCGACTGTAAAGTCCGGTCTCTGATTCGTTTTCTCAATGCAAGAAACGTGAAACCGGTAGACATCCACTGTCAACTGTGAGAAATCTTTATTTTATGTTTAAAGAAGGTTCACAGTGAGACAGTTCACGAAGAGTAAAGAACCGGTCGGCCATCTGTTGTGACCGAGGATTTGCTGCGTGCAGTCGACGCGGAAATTCGTGAAAACAGGCTCTTCACAATATCGTCGCTTTCCATGGAATTTCCACAAATTTCAAGAAAACAGTCCTCTACGAAATTGTGACAGATTGCCTGGAATCGAAAATTGTGGTCAGCGTTACGACAAGGATGATGGCGTCGAAGAAGGAGTCCATGGATGGCTTTCATCACAGGCGGGAACATTCTATGACGATTGGATACAAAAATTAGTGCCACGCTATGACAAATGCTTGAAAAATGGTGGAAACTACGTAGAAAAGTAGTTTAAGGTCTGTAGAATGCAATTCAAATAAAAAAGGTACAAAACTATTTGAATTTATTTCTTACACCCTTTCGGTACTTACTTTCCGAATACGCCTCGTATATGTAACAAAGATAATCAACAATGTTATAATGTTGTGCGCTTTCATTGTTTCAACATTGTTGCCTATTAACTAACTCCACCTGAAGATTTATGGCTGCAGCAACATCCTGTAAACTCTTCTTTACTCCCCTATTCGTGCCTCATGTTGTTGGCTAATGTTATTAATGAATAATAACATTAATAATAATAAACTGAGCGGGGTAAAGCACTCCACAGGCACCCTTTAATCTCAAGAGCTTTGTTTCCTTGCGAGATTTTCATATAATCCGCTTCCATCAGCTGTTTTCTCAGTTTCGCAACCAGGATCAACAGCGGCAGCTCCCTGACAAGCCGAAGGGCCGCCCTTTCACTGGAAGGCAGCCATTGATCAAGGTCACCCACACTTTCTATTATCCTTTTCTTGTTGTTGTTGTCCCTTTTGCATGTAGGAGCGCCTAAAAGCAATCTCTCACACTTGCAGAGTGGGTTAAGCGTGAAGTGCATCTTAATCGCATTACATCCTTGAATGCTAATACCGAAGACAGCCTAGCGGAAGAGACTCGCATCCAGCTTCGTGCGAGCGAGCCTAGGACACTAAATCCAGCACATACACTCCTCTTTATTTCTTGGTCGACGCATTGAACTTAAAGTGGAACAAAGCCAAACTCAAGATCTTAATCCAGCGATTTCTGCTAGATGTCACTGAATTAAGTAAACACAAAAACCACAAACTCTATCATCAACTTGCATCCCTGGGGCAATATGTTGTAGTTAATATTTGTAACTGTACTGCACAATGAAATCTTAAAGGTTGATATTCAATTTTTGACGTCATGGCGCAGTGTATTCTGGGAAGAAATCGGGCAAACAGATTCACGTGTGTTAAGGAAAGTGTATGAGAAGCCTCTTTGCAGCAAGAAAATTCGCATTTAAACACATTTTCTTTTGGGCTTAGGAAAAGGTACAAAGTATAGAATTCCTCACATTATCGCGATAATCACACGAACAAAGCCAACCCTGTATGCTATCAACGTGGGATATGACATCTGTTGCCCGAAATATTGCGCAATGATTTGTAGAGAAAGTTGTTCGCTGAATATCATTCATTCACACATGTGATTATAATCAGGCTTTTATACCATTTAAAATTTCAACTTCAAGTCCTCGGCGCTCAAATTGGTCTTGCATGGTATTATACAAGTTCGGTTTTAAGAATAAAAACATCGTTTATACTTCTTATGATATTAACAATTAACTGCAACATGAATTTAAACACAAGACATTATATCAAATCCGTTCCTTTACTAGACAAAACGAATCGAAACCCACAACTTTCAGAACACTGACGTTTATACATCGATCTTGAACTCAGCGAATCCCTGTTAATTAATTATGATACGTACAATGGAAGAAAAATATGTGCTATTTGTCAGTCTATAAGACAGTTAGTATCATTTTGATAGATTGGTTCATCGTAGAAATAATTGCACTTGGCACTGCACTGGGGCCTCAACTTGAATGCAAACTTAACTATCGCTGAACAACCAACACTGCTCCTGATGAAAAGATACAGTGGAATACAATGGAAATATATTACTTTTCGGAATTGTACTTAACTGTACAATTGTTTTGTTCTTTTCAGAGTAATATTCTTAAATTTTCTTTTAAAACTATGGTTTATTAATGGCAGCTACCGCCTACCGGTACATGAATATACTTTTTTATGTAGATCTCCGTGGTGGAGTGCTTAGCACACCGCGCTATGACGTTAGGGGTCCCGGGTTCGATCCCGGCCTGAGCATGGGCGTTCTCTGTGAGTGTCCTTTAATTTCATATCATCACTCATCCTCATCGTCGCAATTAGCCAAAAGTGGCAGAAAAGCGACGCTAAGAACAAAAATCAATCGATCAATACTTTTTTTTAGCCGTCTCTAGAACTATTCTCCACCCGCTCTAATAACGAAGTTAACGTAAACAAAACCACATGATCTCTGAGGAATACTTTCGTTCCTGTATGTTAGTTCTGGTGTTGTTTTACACATGAATATATTGGGCGTGCTGTGCAGTCGCGGACACTTCTGGGTTGCAAGGATCCTATTAACCTTCATTGGGATCCTTACAGCCCAAAAGTGTCAATGCTGTAAGTATGATATAAGGTTGGTTCAACGATTTCATTATAAAGGGTCTACCAATTTGAACGTCAGAACTTTGAAAGAGTGTTGTGGCAACACTGACTAGAATGACGAGATGGAACTGTAACATCTGTGTGCAGTAGTCTGTGGCAAGTTATCATGGAGAGATACACAATGCAACAACGCATAGAAATTATTCGAATTTACTATCAAAATTCGTGTTCAGTTCGACAGACTGAACTGAACACGATGTTTTTCCTCACACTTTCTCCTTCAGCAATGTTGAAACATGCATGAGTTCAATATTACTTAAATAAGGCGAAAATTATTCACATAATAAACGGAAGAAAAATAAATGCCAACAACGTTTTTTGGGAGAAAAATAATTTATATACACATTTTTTTTAAAAAAAGGGTCAAATTTCATTGAAAAAGGCAAAAAAAGGCATTATAATTAAAAATAGGCAGTGAGGTACCAAATAGGAACCATTCATAAATAGCCGCACGAACCATGCACGGCAAGTAAGGTACGCAATTCAGAAATGAGATGTATTTCAAAGCAACTTTCACTCTTGTGAAAAGTCTGCTATTATTTTGAAACTAATTTACACAACATATCTTTGATTATTACCATTCACTGTAAGTACTTTATTTTATTATTCTTTGAAAAAACAATAGGAACATTCATCAATTTGGATCAAAAACCCTAATTTGTCGTCGTATTCCAACAGATAGTATTTGGTCAAACAATGAATGTGCTGACTAGGGCTCGGAAGTTGATGAATTCTGAGCTTTCAGAACAACGCTAAAACTGGTATCAGGCAGTTTCCCTTCAGCTAGAACTAGAAAACATTTTTTTTTTTGCGTTTGCCGGCTCTTTTCTTGCTATTAGGTAATTTTCAGTATTTCTTGTTTTTTGTTGCATTTGTTTTAGTTTAAAGCTATTATTTTCTTTGTTTCGTGAATTTTAAATGCATTTGCTAGCATAACTTATATATTTAAATTCCCTGACATGGTCCTTTTAGCAAGTTTGCCATTAAACAAATATATGGCCAAAGGAGAAGGAAACTATTATTTTCAAGTGAAATATTTAGCAATGCATAAACTAATTAATTGTGGTAAATTTATTTTTCCTGCAGCAAACTTAAATGCTTTGTCTGAAGTCTATTTTAAGATTCCCTCTGTTATTGCTTTAATCTGTGCTTTAAAATAAAATTTGTCACAATATCAAAAAATATGTTAATTTAATTAACATATGTTAATTTAGACTAGTTGTGAGCTAAGTACTAAGTTTTTCTTGATTACAGATTATGTATCTTGCTCTAAATTTTTGTGGAAAGTAAAGCTTTACTGCTTTACAACAAATTTGTACTTTAGGAAATTCCTGAACACAGTTTTACACTATGTTAATAAACACAAAATACAGGATGAGGGTGAGATTTAAAAAATTCACAAAAATAGAGAGGGCAAATATTATTTATTTTTTGAACATGTGTATTAGTTGTGGTGTGTTTGTGTTTATATTGTGTTATAGTTGTGATGTGTTTGTGTGTGTTTTGTGTAGTAGTTATGCTGTCTAATGTGTTTGTGTTCGTCTTGTGTAGTAATTGTGCTGTCTAATATATTTGTGTTTGTCTTGTGTAGGAGTTCCTCCATTCATATTGGGAGTTAGGCGTAGAGCTGACAACTCTGCACTGTAAAAAGACATGTCAAGAAACAGAAATATAAGGCCATGGATGTTCCTAAGGTAAAATATTCCGGAGATAAAATAGTCCCCCGTTCGGATCTCCGGGTGGGGCCTACTTTGGGAGGTCCCTGGACTAAGGATAAGATCTACGTTAGGAATAAGGATATTAAATTAGGCACCTGGAATGTTCTGAGCCTTTACCGGCCTGGGGCATTTCAGTGTAGAGTTAATGAGATAGTGAAGTATACATTAGATATAGTAGCTGTCCAGGAAGTTAGGTGGCCAGGAGAAGGGAATTGTAAAACTAAAAATTATACTTTTTTCTATGGTGGTACTGAAAATCATAATTTTGGAACAGGCTTTTTCATAAATAATAGAATTATCTCGGCTCTTAAAACAGTAGAATTTATTAATGATAGGATATCATATGCAGTTTTACAGGGTAGGTGGTGTAAAATTATTTTAATAAACATACATGCACCAACGGAAGATAAAGATGATTTTTATGCAGAGTTAGAACAGATCTTTGATAAATTTTCTCAGTATGATATGAAAATTCTGTTAGGTGACTGTAATGCACAGATTGGCAAAGAAGAGACATTTAAACCCACGATTGGTAAAGAAAGTCTTCATGAATTAAGTAATGATAATGGTATAAGATTGATTACTTTTGCAACCTCAAAGAATTTAATTGTGAAAAGTACCACTTTTAAACATAAAGATATCCATAAATATACCTGGTCTTCTCCAGATGGTAAAACTCATAATCAGATAGATCATATTCTCATTGATAAGAGAAGGCATACTAGTATAATTGACGTTCGTACACATAGAGGTGCTGACTGTGCGAGTGACGACTATTTAGTAATTGCTAAATTAAGAGAAATACTCTCAGTGATAAATCATAAGCAACAAAATCTAAAAGTTATAAAATTTGATACAGGAAAGTTTGCTGATGAAAGAATTAAGAAAGATTACCAAATTAAACTGTCAAATAGATTTGATGTTTTGCAGGATTTAAATGATAATGAAAATATAAATGAAACAGACGTAAATAAGAATTGGGAGCACATACGTAATGCAATAGAATCAGCAGCTAAAGAAAGTATAGGATACCATAAACCAAGAAAAAGTAAGCCATGGTTTGATAATGAATGTCATAATCTAATAGAAATAAGAAATCAGGCTAGACTTACGTGGTTAAATAACTCGGATGATACAAATCTAAGCAATTATAATAGAATAAAGCGAGAAGTTAACCGCACGTTTAGAAATAAAAAAAGAGATTACTTGAAAAGCAAAAAAGGTAAAGTGCTCCCCTGTGCTTAGCACAACGCCATGAAGGCGTATAGGGGGTGTGGGGGTAACGCCCCACGCTTTCTTGATCCGGTCGTGAGTGGGGGTGATGTGATCAGCATCACGCCCCTGACCGCCTTTACCCCACAGGGTTTCCCCCAGGTACCCATGTTATTCGACGCTGGGTGGGCGCCGGGGCCGCTTCCATCGTTAGAAAAGTTCCCGGATTCGAACCGGCCGGGGATCGAACCCGGTACCTTTAGCATGGTAGTCAGACGCGTTACCGACTGAGCCACCGCGGCCACACTTGAAAAGCAAGATTAACGAAATTGAAACAAACAGCAAAAACAAAATTTTTAGAGATTTATATAAAGGTATAAATGAATTTAGAAAGGGGTGGCAACCTAAAGTAAACTTGATAAAAGATAAAGACGGTGATTTTCTAGCTGACCCAAGCGATATTCTAAATAGATGGAAGAACTACTTTAATGACCTTTTAAATGTCCATGTAGGAGATAAATCAGAAGTAAATGAAGTACACACAGCAGAACCTTTAGTTCCAGAACCTAACTTGACTGAAGTTAAAGATGCTATTAAAAGGCTAAAGAATAACAAAGCACCTGGCATTGATTTAATACCAGCTGAGTTAATTAAGTATGGTGGAAATTCATTAATATGTCAAATTCATAAATTAATTTGTTTAATATGGAATAAAGAAGAAATCCCTCAACAGTGGAAAGAATCCATAATTGTTCCTGTGTTTAAAAAAGGTGATAAAATGAACTGCAGTAATTACCGTGGAATTTCTCTACTCTCAACAACATACAAAATATTGTCTAACATTCTTTTAACAAGACTAACCCCATATGCTAATGAAATCATAGGTGATTATCAATGTGGATTTAAACGTAACCGATCAACTACAGATCAAATTTTTCACATCAGACAGACACTTGAAAAAAAGTGGGAATATAATCAAAACGTCCATCAGCTATTCATTGATTTCAAAAAAGCATATGATTCGGTCAAAAGAGATAAATTATATAATATATTAGTAGAGTTTGGAATACCTAAGAAGCTTGTTAGTATGATAAAAATATGCACCAGTGAAACAGAAAGTAAAATTCGTGTGGGTAATAATATGTCTGACAAATTTACAATTCATGATGGGTTAAAACAAGGAGATGCATTATCTCCATTGCTATTTAATTTTGCTTTAGAATATGCTGTAAGGAAGGTAAAAGAAACTAAAGAAGAACTAAAATTAAATGGTGTGACTCAGTTGTTAGCATATGCAGATGATGTAGACTTACTGGGGGATGATGTGAATACAATTAAGAATAATGCGAAAATATTTTTCAAAACTGCTAAAGAGATAGGTTTGGAAGTTAACAAAGAGAAAACTAAATATATGCTTACAGGCCGAAACCAAGTGTTAGGTAATAATCAAAATCTAATTATTGATAACAACTCGTTTGAACCAGTTTCCAAATTCAAATACTTAGGAGTAATATTAACAAATGAAAATTATATTAAAGAGGAAATAAAAAGTAGGCTTAATTCAGGAAATGCATGTTACTTCTCTCTTCATAAACTTTTGTCTTCTCGTTTAATATCTAAGAAACTAAAAGTTAAAATATACAAAACAGTAATTTTGCCTGTAGTATTATATGGGTGTGAAACTTGGTCCCTTACATTGAAAGAGGAACATAAATTGAGAGTATTTGAAAATAAGATTCTTAGGAAAATCTTTGGACCTAAAAGGGATGAGGAGACAGGTGAGTGGAGAAGGTTACATAATTTAGAAGTACATAATTTGTACTCATGTCCAGATATTATTAGAATAATTAAATCAAGGAGACTTAGGTGGGCAGGCCATGTGGCACGAATGGGAGAGGAAAGAGGAGTTTACAGGATTCTTGTTGGGAAACCAGATGGTAAGAGACCTGTAGGAAGGCCAAGACGAAGATGGAGGGACAACGTTGAGATGGACCTAAGGGAAGTCGGTAGGGATGGAAAAGAGTATATAGATCTTGCTCAAGATAGGGACAGATGGAAGGCCTGTGTTGCTGCAGCCATGAACCTTCGGGTTTGAGAAGGCTAGAGAGTTAGTTAGTTAGTTATAAGACAGTTAATCTATTTGATATCAAACTGAAGATTCTGCTCTATTATCAGTACTTAGAACAGTAGTAGAACCTTCAAATTTAATAAAAAACACTTTAAAAGGTTGGAAAACCCTTTTAAGTAGAAATCAACGAATAGTTCAATAGAATCGTATCACTACATTCACTGCAATACTTCACTTGTTTTATGAACACAATGAAAAAGAAGAATATGTCTATAATGTTTACTTAGGTATACTCTGTCCCAGGAGTCTGTGGAGCAAGCCAGCGAAAACAGTCGACTAATGAACGAGTGAAAAGGAAAGAGAAACACGACTGCAGCCATAGGGCTACTTGCTCCACTCTGATATGCGAGAAGCTATTTTCAAGCTCATCCACCAACTCCAAGTTTGGATGAAATTGGAAGATAATAGCTATCTGTATTGTTCAGCACTCTCACTGCCATTATTAAACTCACTTCTTTATTCTATATTACTTTTCACAACGATAATTTTTTTTTCCGTTGTAGTATACTTTCGTATACACCAGCTGCACAAAATTAGTAAGTTACAATACATACGTACTGACAATTACTCCATAGCAGAAAAAAGTCTGTTGAAAGATTCAAAAGCATTAGGAAAGTCAATAACGTTCCAAGCCCCAATAAAGATTGACGTCATCAGTAGTTGTAATTATGTATTGCAAATCAAGAGAGGACGTCCTGATACAATGTAAATAGAACTTAATTCATTTGAGGTAAATTATGGTTTATTTATTAAGTTCTTTGTATAAAAATGTATGATTAATGTTGCATTTTACAACGATTTTGTGCCAATAAATTCCATACGAATTCGTTGGTTAAATTTAAAGTAAAACCTTAAATAGTATTATAATGAAAATTGTCTGTTGTTGTGTAAAGTTTTTAATATCCACATATTACAAACATTACATAAACTGAAAATTTGACGTAAATATCCATAGTTAAATTTTCGGCCATCAGAGGCCCTTGTCCTCGATAGCTCTACCGGTGCTGCCTCTAGCGGCAGACTCGGTACAAGCGGGCTGGGCGTAAAACCTCGGCAGTGCTTCAGAGTCGCTCCTATCGACGGGAACGGAACGGCAACAACCTTTTGGCTCGACTTAGCCGGCGAGAGACGTACCTAGCATGCTGCCTTGGTGGACGGAAGCCTTCCTTGTGTGTCACTCGTGAAATGGGCCACGACTAAGAGAATAAGGACAATAATCGGAGTGCTGCATTGCATGGCTATAGAGGCTGAACGCTGTTGGTTTAGGTACGTAAATACTCTCTGCTGTGCTATAGTGACTTAACAACATCGTGCCAACGTTCCACGTCGCCCCTTTTATCACGCATAAGGTGCCGTAAAAAAAAATACTCTTATTCCCCTTCCCCCTTGTTCGTGTCGCCCTTTTGGGGTACAGTGAATGCACTAACTGAACTAAGAAAAACTATTGACCAAATTAGTGAGAACTGAATTGCATAACTTTTGCTTGATCATGGATTCAAAATACTATTCCGGATACTAAAGATTTATTGCGCGCGTAAATGATCTCTTAACAAGTGAACTCCCTTTTGAGTAGACGAACGTATTAACTGCATTTTTGTCGATCTTGTAATGTAATTCTTCGACCCACGTTTGACGTTTTGGTCTGATGGTCCAACTATTTTGGTTAAAGTTCGTTGCCTATAAAAAGAAAATCTGCGAACCTTCCACCCCTCCATTAACTAATTCGGGACTATTGTTCCATTCACACCTTTCCATTTTAAATGGTAGCATTAAAAGTCGGGAGAATTGGGATGATATTAATGAATGGGAAAAACGACTAAAGCAAAGTAAATTAACGTGACAATATAAGTGAAGACTTGCAGTGTATTTAACACGTCTGGAAGATAGTTGAGAAGTATGGTCTAATTGTCTAATGCTTATTGTTTAATTGGATCAGGTTAAAGACACGTACGCGTACTTGTTACGTATTGTTATGGTGCTTGATTAACTGTTATAAATTTAATTGTACACGCAGGCCGTGTTAGGAATTTTGACGTGGACGCACGTCCTCTTTGTGAACTTGCAATTTGTCTAATACCGACTTTGTTAATGTTGGACTCTTTTATGAGTTGTTTGATGTTTACGAAATCTACGATAATTGAGTAATGTATTTTCGTTGTTGATAATTGACGAACATGAGTTGCAGTTTTACCTTGCCTTGAATCTATAGTAAGTAGTCTATACATATATATACGTAAAATACACGTTACGAGGTAATTAAAATTTGAAATTAAAAGTACCATTTGGTAATCGTAGACATATACAATAAGGAGAGTGAATAATATTGGAATTTATGAGGACAAACTAACGTAATGGAGAAAGCACAGTGTGTTATTCATTGCTGGACCCTTTGACTTTATACGTACATTTATATATATATTGTGTGTATATTTCTTACAGGGCTTTGTCTTGCGCTTCTCGTCGATTTTGCCTGTTGACTCCTGCATTGTCGTGCGAGAAGTGCGACACAAAATTGTAATTTGTGATATATAGCGTGGGTCTTCAACCTTATCTTGAAGTTGCGATTGCCGCGCAGCCGCTTCCAGATTAAATATCGCGAGCAATCACAACTTGACCCCACTATACCATTACAGTTGTTAAATATACTCCAGCTGCGTGATGCAGGTAGAGACATTGATCATATAAACTTCGTTGTGAAACAGAAAAAGCATTAAGTTATTTGTTAAATCAACATTCACAAGTTTCACAAAATATTCCATACTTTAGAGGAAAGCTAGGCGGGTAATTTGGAACAGCAGTCAAATATTGGACACTCTCAGATACATTGGATCCTTCCTATAGCATGTGCAATTCATAGCTGTTCATTTAACAGGAATAAATACAAAAGCAAACTTGTTACGGTTCAAAGAGACAAAAATTGCCAGCCTTCTGAATCTCTATCACTTGTTGAACCACTGCGAAGCTACTCGGTGACGTAGTCGTAACTGAAATTGCATTCTGTTGCCATAGCAACAAGTCTATGAATGACGTCGCAGCTAAATGGTGACAGGTGAATGATTATGAGCTCATTGATCTGTCTCGCTTGCAGTTTCCAACATAATGAATGCTCGACAGCACGAAAAAGCGTGAACTTGTATATTTCATGAACGTCTAATATTGGTAACCAAAATAAGGAGAGGGACTATGGGACTTGATCCCTCCTCAAATTGTCCCTGTCATTAAAAAATATATACCTATCGCTAGTTATACTCATCACATGAGCTCAAATGGAAAATTTCGATTCTTAGTGATATTTCAGACCGAAGCGAAAAGCGACAAGAAACACGTTTCGCTTGGAAAGCAACCATCAGAAATAAATGCAACCTTCGGAACCGAAGTGACACGACAAGCTCCATGTGCCGCTTGTTGCTTGCGTGTCACTCGGAGTGGGTCTTTTTGGCCATGCCATTACGTTGCTTTTGTCTGTAGTTCGCGCATGCGTGGTGAATTTTCTTTTTTGCTTTATATTGAAGGGCGCTTGCCGCGGTATGAAATTCCCGTGTCGTTTGTCGCTTCTGTCTGAAAACTCCCTTTAACGCATGAAAATTTTACTGAAAGGAATATCACCTTAAATATATATTAAAAGAAATCTTAAAAATTATCAAACCTCGTGTGTACGTGTGCGTGCGCGTGTGTGTGTTATTAAAGTTTTCAGGTATTTATTTAAAAATGTTACTAGGAAAACAGTAAATCTTTTGTTCTCTGATTTTGATATGAATCTCCATTGTGAAAAGGCAGAGGGGTCATACTAATATACTAATAATCCTGCTCTCTTTTACAAGATATAGTGCATGTGCAGTGAATGCTTTTCTACAGTCTAGATAGGATGCTTGTCGCTTGTATCAACACGACAGTTCACTAATATTTCTTTTAAAGTAGCTCCTCAACCCTTCTCACAATCTTGCCCAACGCAGAAATTTTTGGATTCCGACCGAGTAACTAATCAGGGACCTCACTGACATGTTCTCCATTCTCTGTCTCTTTAATTTAAATATCTTAAAATATATGTCACTTATCTTCACTACTCTTATAATTACTAACACTAAGTGATCATTAAGTGATCTTGTTTAATTAAACAGAAACTAATGAAACATAGCATATGTGTAACATATGCAATAACGTATTCGTTAAATTCTAACAAGTTTCGTTGAACCATTTTTCGCAAATGTTTGCAACCTGTTTCAGTTCACCATTAAATGTTTTCAAAAAAAGTAAAAATCTCGTGAAAACTTACCAGGTACCATTGGAATGGAAAATAGGGATCAGTGGGGTCCTCTTGCGGTCGAAGTTTAACCAAATTTTCAACCTTCAATGGTTTATAGCCTCTCTTCACTCGTTTAAATCCCAGTTGCTGAATGGCCGTTTGGACCTGTGAAATAAGATAGAAAAATTTAATACAACACTGTGTCTAAAAATTAAACAGTTTGGCAGTGGCGGCGATTGGGTTTCAAAAACTGGGGGGGGGGGGGGTGCAAGGACAGTTTACTTTCCGTTGATTGATAAATTTTAGCATACTGCAGGGACAAAAGTGGCAAAAAGTGGGTGTGCAACGTCCCCCCTTGCCCCCCCCTAATTGCCGCCACTGCAGATTAGACATGTGAAACAAAACAGAACAACACTAACTCAGGCTCTGTCCGAAAGTTACAAAGTACAGACTGGAAGTATGGTCTTGGCGGAAGTGACGCCACCTAGTACAGTTCGAAAGCGCCAAGAACAGAAGGACGCAAGTGCACAGCACGCAGTGCAGATGGTTGCTGACTAGGTCACGTGATATCCGCACTCGTTGTTCATTTGTTTAAAATCACGGAGGTAGAAAACCAGCGACGCAGGTAGATAGATATACGTTATTGGCCAGCAAGTTGTTGGTTATAGTTCTTCTAATGTGTGGAAATGTATGTGTACAAACATTTGAAAATGCTCTGTGATTTCTATGGTGAAAAATAAGTGTTTAAAACGCGAGGAAAACAACGAGTACTCAGTTTTATCTACTGACCGTATTTGGCGCTGCAGTCGAATTTCAATTCGAAAGACGTGTACTTCTAGTCCACGACTTGAAGACCGAGATCATACTCGGAGGATGCCCGCTTCAAGTACGGCCTTGCACCTTTCGGACACGTGCCTCAAAATGATACCAGCGGTTCGCGGACTACAGTTTACTAATACATTAAATACTTATAGTTGGGTTTCATGTAACGTCATGATGCGCACAGCCGCCATGTTTGCGGCCAATTTTATTTGCGTTTGCGAGGAAATATCCACCACGTAGCGTTCGTTACATCTGCACGAACTGCACGTTTGTTTTCAATCACGAATCTCTGTGTTAGCATCTCCCGTCCGCCCGATTGAATTCCGTATGCTTACAAGAACTTGCCTCAATCATGGCTGCTCGAATCCACAATGCAACAGTTTGTGACGTAGGTGAAACAAACTTATGGGTTAGTTGTAAACAAGAGCTATTTTCGTGCAATGATATTTCACGACAATGTTTTGGAAATAAGATAAACTTGATCATTTTATGAAAATTCAGTTATGATTGTAAATATTTGTTGATTGGTCTATCTTGTACCCTCTAGTGTGTATGTACAGTAGCTTTAAAAGGATAGTGGTAAATCGAAAAGTCCTTGCGCCTAATTTTTTTCTAGATTGTTATAAGTGTTATTGCAAAAGCGAGATATACGAGCGATGCAGTAGGCTTTTCTTGGAACGGCCCTATTGTAACTTCCGATTCCTTCCACGGCACGGCGCTGTTATCAGTTGGCAAAGATGGCCGGAGTCCTCAGGAAGTCCACGTCATATGAGCAGCGAAGTGTTATTCGTTTTTTATGGTGCAAAGGACAAACAGCCACAGATATCCACAGGGAAATGGAGACAAGTGTATGGGGACAAGTGTTTATCAGTGCAAGGTGCGCAGTGGTGGTGCAAGGAGTTTGAAAATGGACGGGAAAGTGTGGAGGACAATGAGCGATCGAGCCAACATAGTTCCTTGCTGGCACCGGACATTGACACTGAACTTGGCATTTCCTATGGTAGTGTTTACGACAATGTTCACGATTGAAGAAGTTCCTGGCAGGACAGAGGTTCACGAACGACACCGAAGTGCAGAACGTTGCACGTCGTTGGTTCCGTGATCAGCCGGCCACCTTCTATGCGACAGGCATTGCGAAATTTGTGGTACGGCGGAACAAGTGCCTCAACAAGTGTGGTGATTATGTGGAAAATAGCAAAATGTACGTAAAAGATTGTGTATATCTTGTTTTTCTTTTATGGTTTGTAATCTGGCAATAAATACTTAGGCGCAAAGACTTTTTGATTTGCCCTCGTATTTCTTGATCATCAGGGACAGATCCTTAATACATATTCAGCATGCTCGCGTTGAGATCAGAACAAATTACATGAGCAGTTTTGAATTAGAATAACTTTTGATTGGTGTAATTGTGTAATTTCTTATCTATTTTTTATAGCGTTGAAATATTTAGTACGAATAAATGTAATTCAATACTTGGTTTGTAGAGTACTCCATGGAGCTACTTTCGCTCGCTCGAACTCTCCCATCCTCAAGCGTAAGTGGTAGGATAGACTAAACTACATTGTGGCATGGAGATGATGACAATGTTAACTTAAGTTTCAAGTTTCACTTCACGATCCATATATGAGGGAGGGCCAACTACCACAGACATAAAAATGGTTATACGTGTACTACTGGGCTTCGAGTGTATACCGCTCGTTTTGCCTGTTCGCTCGAGCGAAGAAGCTCTCAATTCCATACGCTACCTAGCGTCGTCCGTGCGAACTATTTGGCGCCCGTACGGAATCCTCTCGCTGCAGAATTCTATACTCTGTCCCGGCTATCTCTGGAGCGAACGAAAGGAAACAAGTCTCTGCGCAAGTAGTGATGCGAGACGGCTGCATCAATCAACACGTGAGAGGGAGCGGGATTGCATGGAGGGGAAAGTGACTGCAGTTACCAGCCTTCGCAGCAGCGTGTACTGCATCGCTCTGCCCACTCGATTCCTCCCCTTCTCTGTCGGTATGCGCGGCCTTGCTCCACAGATTCCGGGGACAGAGTATAACGGTTTGCTTGATTGTACAAGTTGGTAAAGTAGCCACAGGCTAAACATTTAGGTGTTTACATAATTAAATGATATACAGTAAATACCGATCGCATTTCCATTAGACAAGATTCAGTAGTCCTTTTCCTTGCAAGAGCTCCTACAAGAAATGCTTGTCATATTTCGCATACATGCTCACTAAGTTTGGTAAATTTAAGATACTGTGTGAGTATGAGGAATGTTGTGACATTCTCCAAACTCTTGAGATGGCAATATTGATATTTCAGTTTGAAAAACTTGGTCTTTTTTTTAAGCCAGCAGTGCGACAAGTTGCTCAAGATCTCTGGGGAATTTTGCGTCAGATGTTGGCGGAGGCAGCTGCTCGGTAACTCAACACTACACAAGCTTCTTGTGCAAGTTGGAAGGAATCTAAAACTTTGTTTCTGAAGTGAGAAAGGAATTCCTCTCAGTCTTCGTCACAGTGGAGGATCGTCCAAGGTGAAACGCATTGTTCCAAGTTTTAGAGACTTTGGTGGAATACAGCAATGATAATTAAATAACTTTATGATGAAACAGGGCACGTACAGGCCGGTTGGAAGTAAAGTTCCTCTACCCAAGAATCCTATGGGGCCAGTTTGAAGGAACGGGTTGCTGGGAAACTCGTTGCAGAAGATATGGTGACCATTGGGAAGCGAATGCTGACGAAAAATATTGTTTAAATTTTTCACCACCAGGTGGAAATTTGGCGCTTAGAATGAAAGTCCTCCTACTCAGAGCCCTAAGGAGCCCTTTCGAAGCAACGTATTGCGATGAACGTTGGTATAGATGCTATGGAGACCATGGGGAAGCGAATGCTGACGAAAAATAGTTCAAAATTTCACCACCAATGGAAATCTGGCGTTGAGGATTAAAGTTCTCCTACTCAGAGCCCCCAGGAGCCCTTTCGAAGAGACGGATTGCATTGAAACATGGTACAGAGAATGTAACCATGAAAACGCAAATTCTGACGGAAAAAAATAGTTCAAATTTTCACCACCAGGTGGAAAAGTGGCGCTTAAAATTAAAGTACTTGCATAATTGATTCCAATCTGTGACAATCTAATCAACCGAACCCGGAACAATTACAATGGGCCTGGACAAAGCAAACTATTGTAGGTGGCAGCACCCCTCTTGTGTTCCCACGCTTTTGATGGGCAGTTGTTCTTCCATTTAAATACATGGGGAATTTGATGCTGAACGTTCTGCTATTACATTAAATTGTAAGTTTAATTTCATCTTAACCTCAGAAATTATATCGGGACATGATAATCAGTGCTGTGAAACTAAGGATTTTAATAAGACGGTCGTCAACAACAGAAAATATATCGGAACTCAAAAAAGCCTTAATATTTGCACAGCACTTGTTTACGTCAGTTGCAATCTTCACAATTTAAGTTCTTTATTCTTATGAATCTGGTAAAAAATAATACATAATAATTCCACGCGACTGTACTTTTATTTTTATAGTTGTTATTAATAATTGACTCCTTTTTTTACGTGAGATCATACTTTTCTTCATGGCTAGTAGCTAAATATGGTTCTCTATTTTATACATACACATTTATCGAGAAGAATAGTTATAAAAAAATATTTTATGTTCTGTTTCATGTCTCACAACCTCTAGGGCTTTCTCATTTATAGGAATTATAATTTTAAAATTGTTGTAACCCAAAATAAAATGGACGAGAACACGGGTGGCAAATGTCTGCTTAATGCAAAGAAAACATATGTTAATATTACGTTACTGGATAGGGCATAGTGTATAATAATAAATATCATACGCTTACTCAGTTAATTCATTTTTCTTTGTAAATTGGGTAGTTTCTCCGATTCCTACTCCCGACGTTGAATTGCACATACTCGCAAGTCGCAACAAGAGGAAACATAAAAGCGTAGTGTAAATATTTAAATGTTTGTATTATAGACCTATGGCAGCTACGGACGACCAAAAATTACGTCAATCTTAGTGTTCTTCGTGCATAAACATACTATATCTAGCCCGTCTGAGCTACCATCCGTTTCGCTTTAATATATTAATTCTTACGTTCAAGAGAATGTGATTTTTCGGAAACTTATGACTTGCTACATAATCTTAAGGAAAAACTAAATATACTGACCAAGGCAGTAATTTATTTTATTAAAAACATAAACTAAACGTAACGTTTCAACCTTCTAGCAAGGTCTTCTTCAGACTCTGTATCAAGTACAAAAGTAACAAGATACAAAAACAGGGTATTATATATACACAAACATTACTCCCTCCAGACTATTTAGAAAGTTGTTTGTAACTTTCTAGCAGGTGACTTGCACTTGCCAACTTTACTTTCACCTAAAAGGCTAAACACAATTGCTTCCATATAGAATGTGGTTGGACTTTTAATCTCAGAAGAAGTGTGCAGCAGGGGTATTCTGCCACAAAAGAAGTGATGTAAGTGAGGTGACAAAAATAAATTTTATAAAGAATATGGAGGACAGAATCAAGAAAATATGCATGAAAGAATGTGAAAAAGAAGGCAAAATAAATAGCCTATGGAAACAGCTGGAAAAGAATGGCTATGAGAAGCAGGATAGACTGGACATAAACAGAAGAAGGAAGAAAACGGGCAGGGAAGAATTGGAAGAGAAAGAAAAAGAGAGAAGGTTTGGAATAAGGAGTATGGGGAAGACCAGAGAAAAGATATGCAGAGTGCTTAGGAAAGCGGGAATTAAAACTTACAGGAAGGGAGGGAGAAGCATCTTAGGAATAGCGATGAATGCAAACAAGAAAAAGGAAAACAGAGAAGAGGAAGAGGAAGGGATTATCTACGAAGTGAAATGTAAAGAATGTCAGAGTGTGTACATAGGAGAAACGAAAAAGAGGCTGAAAGACAGGTTGAAACAACATAGGGATGATGTACGACTTAAGAGAGAGAGAAATGCAATATTTAAACACACGAGAGAAACAGGACATGACATAGAGTGGGATGAGGCTAAGCAGATAGGAAGAGAGAAGAGAATGCTAGTGAGAAAATGGAAGGAAGCCAAGGAAATAGAGAAGAAAGGTGAAGAAGACACAATGAACTGGAATGGGGAACTGAAGTTAAACAAAGAATGGAAGAAGATGTTAGAAAGAGTGGAAAGGACAAGAGAGAAAGAGGAGAGGAGAAGGAAGAAAAATGAAGGGAAAAGAGCGTGAGATTAAAAGTCCAACCACATTCTATATGAAAGTAATTGTGTTTAGCCTTTTAGGTGAAAGTAAAGTTGGCAAGTGAAAGTCACCTGCTAGAAAGTTACAAACAACTTTCTAAATAGTCTGGAGGGAGTAATGTTTGTGTATATATAATACCCTGTTTTTGTATCTTGTTACTTTTGTACTTGATACACAGTCTGAAGAAGACCTTGCTAGAAGGTTGAAACGTTACGTTTAGTTTATGTTTTTAATAAAATAAATTACTGCCTTGGTCAGCATATTTAGTTTTTCATAATCATGGAAACAAGGCTTAATGGTTTATAATCTTAAGGGTTTGCTAAACACATTTTTGTTATCGATTTACACCAGAAATTCTTACCTTCGTTGAAAATAACTTTTGATTAGCCATCCTATCGCGCTTCAATGTAAAGCTTAGGTTAACCAGATGACGAATGAAATTCTTTAGGGATACAACACGGGGCGCGCCTCTAGCGGAAAAGTTTGGCAATGACCTACCCCATTAGAGAAACGCTGACCAAAGTCAACAGGATATAAACGTTGATAGGGTCAAATAATAAGAGAGTTGGATTTAGCGAGAGGTGATGAAAAATTAGTGAAAGGAACTGTTAAAAAGTCAACCGCAGCTCATTGTATTGTGCTTATCTAAGTAAGTATAGTGGAATTAGAATTCAGTGAACGTTTTAAGTGAAGTGGCTTTAATAAACCTTGTACAGTGACAAGAACTAACTAAATCTCCAGCCTTCTAAATCCGAAGGTTCAGGGCTGCAGCAACACAGGCCTTCCTTTTCCATCCCTACCAATTTCCTTTAGGTCCATCTCAACATTATCCCTCCATCTTCGTCTTGGCCTTCCTGCCGGTCTCTTACCATCAGGTTTCCCAACAAGAATCCTGTAAACTCTTCTCTCCTCTCCCATTCGTGCCACATGGCCTGCCCACCTAAGTCTTCTGGATTTAATCATTCTAATAATATCTGGACATGAATGCAAATGATGACAGGAGAGTCCCATAACTCTACCGTACGGGATGATTGGGTAACTACCGTGACGTAGTAATCCCGTGTCGCCCACCAAAAAGAATGCCACAAACATTGTTGAATTTTCAGTTTCAATACTAGAAATCAAAGAACATTTAATTTCCCTGAGTCCTCCACGTATTAAAACTTTCTTGCAAAATGAACTTATTATTTTAGTATTTTTTCATTCAAATTTTATTTCCATGGATTTTCAAGGTTTTCCGGTATATCTAGATCAGAGGAAGCCCTGTTTTAAAAGGTTATCAAATATAGGTTACTTCCAGCTGTTAATTTTCGGCATTATGTAGTCCACCGATTCACGATATTAATCAGATTATACTTGGGTCTAAAGAACTGAGAAATCAGGCCTTTCCGCTGTACTTGTTACATTAATAAAGAAATAACTAGGTTATAAACAAGGTTGGAAACACTGCACTTACACCTGGAGTAGGAAACACTGAGTTTGTTGCCCCACCCTTTCCACCACATTCGAACAAGCCCAATTGAGAAATCAATTTACACAGATCCTATGCCAGACAGTCCTAAGCTTCAGGATGCTCAAGAAAGACTTTTAAGTTATCAAGTTTTTGTTTGTTGGGCGAGAGGAAGGAGAATCGTTAGGATCAAAAGATGTAATTTATTACATGACGATAACGGAGGGGAGGGGGATGCTTCGGAAAGTTTGCACACGCTATCTCGTGCATTACTTCAAAGTCTTCGACCGACAAATTATTTCCCAGCGGAGTGAATTCCGTTTCCAATAACTTTGAGCTTCTTTTCTTTTCTTTCGAGCTGCGGTTGAACTTTCTTTTACGTGCAATTAAACTTTCTTCAAACAGAAAAGAACGAAGCTCTTGTTCCTGCATCTCTTTTGCTAATGACGTGTCTTTTCCAGATGAAAAATGGGTTGAATTAGTTACCTTCCTTCGCCGTTTGGCTCAATCGAAAAACATTAACGATTGTGAAGTGCTTCTCAGTGGATATTGGCCAAGGGAATTCTAATGTTTCTAAGCTTTTAGAACAGAAGGTCACTCTCATCCACAGAGGTCCTATTATGCTTTATCGGAACGACTGAAGATGACCGGACCCCTCTCCGATTTTCTTCATATTTGGCATACTCACTAATTGAGGCCTACTAATCACGAATCTGAAGTTAAAAGTTGTCGGAAACGTCTAGAAATTGCAAAATAAGCGAAAATAAGGCGTTAGTTTTCGGAATGGAAGCCGTCGATTTGCGCGAAATTTTGTGTCTCACAAGCAAATATATATACGAGGGACATTCCGAAAGTAAGTTTCGTCATTTTTTTTCTCAGGGAAGCTGTATTACAAAATGAGAAAACACATTGCCATAACAAAAGACAATCTTTCCTGAATTCACGACTGGAGGAGCGAGAGCAGAGGAGCGATGGCGCATGCGCAGAGTGCCGACGACTAGAGATAACCAGCAGACCAACGTGGCCGAGCTCATCGAGTGCAAACCAGTATGGCAGAAAGACGTGTGCTGGAAACGTGGTCACAAATGGAAGTGCGGCACACTATTGCCAACACAACTAAGCAATCTGTAGTCCGCCATTCGACGCAAAAGATCAGGGCTCTTGAGTCGAGGGGTTTTGTTCTTGGATGAAAATGCAAGACCCCCATACAGCAAGGGTCACTGCAGAACACATTCGTTGTCTGGGATGGGAGAGATTGAATCACCCGGCCTACAGTCCAGATCTTGCCCCATCAGACTTCCACCTTTTTCCTGCGTTGAAATCATCAATATCGGGACGTCACTTCGGAAGCAATGAAGAGATGCAACAGGCTGTGAAGAACTTCCTTAAATCGCTGGGCACAGATTTTTACCAAGAAGGTTTCTTGAAATTGATTTAACGGTACGACAAATGTATCAATGTCGGTGGCGACTATGTGGAAAAATAGCCAAATGATTGTTATGACATTGTATTCTTCTGTTTGTAATAAAGCATCCCTGTGAAAAAAATGACGAAACTTACTTTCAGAACGTCCCTCGTATATTCCTGATACTACCACGACACCAAATTTTAACTATGTTTGCTTAACCTAACCGAAACTAACCTAACCACACGTCAATGGTTCGTGGGGCTAGCGTCTATGGTTCGCAATTACTTTGCTATTTCTAGACGTTTCCGACAGATTTTAAATTCAGATTCGTCATTAGCAGGCCTCAATTAGTAAGTATGCCAAATATGAAGAAAATCGGAGAGGGGTCCGGTCATCTTAAGTCATATCTGCTTTATCATAACAATTTCTGCTTACTAGAACCTAAGTTCCCAATAATATTTTGCATACATTTTGTAAACATCAAACTGTACCTTCCAATAATAAATCAAAACAATTTTGTAGTGCGGTGTTGTTTCGCACGATAATAATTTTCGTGTTTGTTCGCACGGTTACTTATCTCATCGCAATCAGGGTGTTGTTTCGCACGGCTGCACCAGGCGAACAGAAAGCACAGAGGAATTAAAGATTAATGGAATGAACACCTGTTGTTTGTGGAATGAACACCTGTTGTTTGTTTGGTAGTGACGACTGTATAAAGAGGCATGCTGGCGTCCTGCTTGGTTATTCTGCTTTGAGAAGGAATTATGAGAAGTTCTCGTCCTTGCAATGGAGATTATAAAATCCAAGAGGGGCAGTCCTGTCTTACTGTTTGAGGGATACCAGTACAACCTGCAAGAAAGTATGGGTACGTATAATTTTTTTATTATTATTATTGTTGATCTTATGTTTTAAAGAAATGAACTTGGCATTAATGTTTTCGTTCTTTGCAGTTGTGCATAGACAGAAGAAAGACGAGTTGCCCAGGTAGACTAAAGACGGAAAATGAAATCCCCACCTTGGAGAGAGATCACGACTGCATTCCAGATGTGGCAGCTTGTAAGATAAGAAAACGACTTGCGAACTGCAAAAAGAGAGCGCGGGAAGAAATATTAACACCGGTATCAACCATTTTTAAGGAGGAAATGGCTGTGGCCGTTAACCAGGGACTTGACTTAGTGGCCACCGTTCCAGTATACAGTAACCGCAAAGGAGGTTTTAACGCTGTCAGGAGGAAAACCCTTGACCAAGAAACACCTACCCCGGCCAATGTATCTTTCCCTTCCGATGTTCTACGTTTCCAAGATGAAACCTCGTTTTTGCAGTTTGACAAAGTGGAAGGAGAGAAACGATTATTAATGTTTCGGATACGAGGGTATGGCGGCCGCACTACGGGGAAGCGTTTCTAGACGGAACATTTAAAAGTTGTTGCAAGCACTTTTCGCAGTTGTACACAATACACGCAGATCTTGGAAGCACAGTTGTTCCTGTGTTGTACGCATTGCTCCCGAACAAAACCCAGAGCACCTACAGTCAACTGTTTTCTTTTATGAAAGCCTGGCGTGGTGGGTACCAGCCAAAGGTGATCAAGGTTGATTTCGAACAAGCAGCTACAAACTAGCTACAAATTACATTCCCCGATGCCCAGGTGTCAGGATGTAACTACCACTTCGGCCAGAGTATCTGGCGAAAAGATCAGAGCCTAGGTCTCTCCGAGGCACACAAAAATAACGAAGACATGCGCCGCCATATCAGGATGTGTTTATCTCCGTCGTTGATACCTAGGGAAAGTATTAGTGATAGATGGCTGATCGTTATGAAAGATTGTCCAACGGGAGAGAAAATTGAACTGTTTAACGATTACTTTGCACAACAATGGCTAGAAAACCCAAACATTCCGTTAGAGACATGGAACTGCTACGGTCAGAGACACAGAACCAACAATGCTGTCGAGGATTGGCACCACAAATTAAACTCAACAATATCCAGGAGTTCTCCGCACATATTTTCGCTTGTAAAGGCACTCAAGGATGACGCTGCAGCGGCTTTCAATTGTTTCAGAAGAATTGAGATTGAAGGTAATCATCACAAAAAAGGAAAAGGTCAAAACTTGACGCCAGGATAAAATCTATCCAGGAAAATCTGGTAAGGAGCGGTGATCTTAAAACCTGTTTGAGAAGATTGTGCTACGTGCAAAAGTTATGTTAGTGTTTCCTATAAGATTTGTTCTTCTTGGAACAATACATTGGAAAGAAAATATAAATAGATCTGTTTTTAACATTCAATTTTGTTATTTATTTCTCTAAGTTATTATCCTTTCCAAATTGAATAACAGTATTCATTAATGCTTTGAATCAAAGGGCTTATTAGTGTCTTTATTTTGTTTTCGTTTGTGGTTATTTTGATTTTCATTCGATTAATCTTTAATTCCTCTATGCTTTCTGTTCGCCTGGTGCAGCCCTGCGAAACAACACCCTGATTGCGATGAGATAAGAAACCGTGCGAACAAACACGAAATCAAAGTCGTGCGAAACAACACCCTGATTGCGATGAGATAAGAAACCGTGCGAACAAACACGAAATCAAAGTCGTGCGAAACAATACCCTGATTGCGATGAGATAAGAAACCGTGCGAAGAAACACGAAATCAAAGTCGTGCGAAACAACATCCTGATTGTGATGAGATGGGAAACCGTGCGAACAAACACGAAATCAAAGTCGTGCGAAACAATACCCTGATTGCGATGAGATAAGAAACCGTGCGAAGAAACACGAAATCAAAGTCGTGCGAAACAACATCCTGATTGTGATGAGATGGGAAACCGTGCGAACAAACACGAAATCAAAGTCGTGCGAAACAACATGCAATCATTTTTGTACACTACAAACTGTACCCTCCAAAAATAATTTACAGAGATTTTTATGCACTACACACTCTGCCCTTAATAATTCACAGTAATTCTTTATTCACGAAAAACTAAATCCAGATAACAATTTGCAATTGTTCGTTTGAGTTTTAAGTCCACTTATGCACATATGTGCTACTCGGGACTGCACCTACAGTTTAAAGTGGGATCCGAACCACTATATTCCTCTATCGGGTATTGAACCCAGGAACTCTTGATTACAAGGCGACAACGATTCCACTACACCATCAAGTAAGGGGGGGACGAATTCACAATTGTTGTGCACTACAGGCAAGGCACCCAATAATAATTGAAAGCATACATCCGTCATGGCTCTGTAAAATATTTCATGCAATAAATAATAATTAATCATCGTCATTGACCTTAAAGCGAAGTTAAATGACGATAAATACAAATACAAGTCAGTTGTTTGATGAGAGTTGCGTCGCTCATTGGATTCGTGTCAAGCTGCACTGCCCACACATATGTGAGTCCACAAGGGAAGTGATTCTGCATGCTTATTATTTCCCAGACGAGTGGGATCGGAAATCGAACAGTCGTGGGTGTGTGCGAGCGTCGGTAACATCTTTACGGGCAGCTTTTTATTTTTTTTGACCACGCGGCATCGCTGCTAACTTGTTTAATTACTTGCTCTGCCGATTTGGCGCTGCAGGAGGAAATGACGTGGACCCGTTTTGGCTCGCGGGGGAAGGACGAAAAATTAATTTCCGTTACTGGTCCGGCATTGTTTGTCGGAAAGTCCAGAGACTTCCACTTAACAAAGGGGAAAAAAATGGTACCCGGTGCCAAAGGTTGAATGGCGAATTTTTCCACCAAAATTGCTTTGCGAAACCTTGCTGTGTACATGGACGTCCAAAGGGGTGGGGGGGGGGGGGGCAAGGGAGGCCCTTCTCAGCCTAAAAGTATATATCCCAAAAAAAAAAAATTGTTTGACATGTCCTTTCCTCTTGTACAAATGATTATTGTTCTTTCCTAATTACCTTTCTCCTTGTACAAATGTTTATTGTTATTTTTTAATCCCTTTAACTTGATTTCTGTGTTTAGTCAATATTTAAACCTATCACTGATGATGTCACAGTATAGTGACTCACCTTTATGTACATATCTTGTGTGTCTGGCTTGGAGTCTTAATGAGTGTCAAGCTGGATTGTAAGGTACTGTTATATCTTCCAAATTCCAATGGAACTACGAACATAAGTATTTTAATTTTGCTAAGAAGTAAAGTATACTTCATTTCCTTTGTGAAAACTTGACTGATTTTATTTGACCAACGAACGAACAGAGATATTACCCATAGCCTGAGAGGCATCAAGTGAATGCTGAGAGTCTTCATGTGATCATCTTTTCTTGGTGTTTTTGTTAAACCATGTTCTTTTGACTAATAGAACGTGATAAATTTTAGTCACAGTAATTTATGCCGCTTTAAGTGCCTTCTAGGAGTATGGTAACTTTAAATTGAAGGAGCGTTTTTTGAGGGGATAACAATATTATGGGGAGAAATATGCCTCGCTCGCTGCCCCCACCCTTGGGAAAAAAATACCTTGTTTTCCCCTCCCTGAAAAAAAAATCCTCCAGACTCCAGGTGTTGAAAGGTTGAAGGCGAAGGGTAAAGATTCTAAAATCGTATAACTTACACGTTTCCCATTCACGTTGTACAAAGCAGCATAGAGAGGTTTTATTCGCGCGCCTCTGGTAGTATCTTTTGGAATATTACCTTCTAAAAGGGACTGAGGTACAGTGATTCCATTAAGAAAATAATTCAGTTTCACTTAATAAATTGAAAAAATAACCACGTTACATTAACTTCGTTGAAAAGTAACTTACTATTTGTAAAACGTGGACTCTATGGAGCACCCATATGTTAGCATCACTTCCACGTAGTACACCCTGCAGTTTGCAGGGTAACGAAGCTCTGCGTCTGGACCTGCAGACTTGTACTCTGTAGGACTGTGCCGTTTGGTCCATATATATTTGTGATTGTTCATTCATCCATCTCATGATATCACTATTCATCCTCATCTTCTGTATTAGCTTAAAAGTGACAGAAATGCAAAGCGAAATACATTATTTAATCAATCTGTGTAAAATTAACTACGCAGTGCTATAGTCCCGAAACTTTCATAAGGGTATACGCTAAGTTTCGTGGTACTTTAAATAGGGGTTTGCATTATGTTTCCAATAAATATACGACTGAAATCAATAACTTCTATAAAATATGTTATTGTGATAATGATGATATTTACCTATGTTTATCATAAAATCGGTTTTGAGAAGGTATTTTTCATTAAAAAAAATATAAAACAAATATTATAATTATTGAATTTAAACATAAAATCTACAGCAATCGAAAGTAAAAGGTATATTTTGAAGCAGAAGATACACGCTTTTCAGTAAGGTTAACCAAAGGTTACACCGCCGTATACCCTTGACTACAGCCTGGTACTAACTAAAGTTTATTTCGTTGAAAAAGTAAATGCATTTGTACAGAAAAGTCTCTTATCGAAGACTTATACTAGCTATTTCTTGAGACAAAGATCCTGATGGTAACACTGTTAAGCCTTGTTCCCATGTTAATAAAACATTAAAACGCTGACCAAAGCAAACTTTTATAGTATAAAAAATATACAAAAAAAGTAACGTTTCCAGCCTCTAACAGGGTCTTCTCCAGACGAAAGTTCGCAATAAATTGAACAATTTAGATCAATGTATTGTGAAGTGAAGAAGACCCTGTTATAGGGTGGAAACGTTACGTTTTTATATATATTTTTTACACTATAAAAGTTTGCTTTGGTCAGCGTTTTAATGTTTTATAAAGATCATAGGACTAGACTCAATTCCCTTATTTCAGTAAAAACTAACACCGGTGGTCATGTATAATAAACTTTTTCGAGCAGGCCTCATCTCCAGGAAGCTATTAACTCGGGGCAAGTCCCGGCACTTAGCGACCTGTTGGGTGAGATGAGTCAAGGCAAAAAGATAATAAACCTTTTCCTACTCCCACAAAAATAGGCAATAGTTAGGCTGCAGAGTTCCAATGAACTAATCGATCTCTTACTACGCACTGTGAATGTGTTGCTGAGTCAATGCTGTGCTCAGAACTAACAATTATTATTACTATATGTGAGTAAAGAATAAGACAGCTTGTCTCCTGTTTTTAAAAATTTGTCTCCCAATGCTCAGCTTATACGTACAAAAATAAACTGTCCTTGTGCGTTTTATCCAGTGATGTGCGTCTACGCGTAAACAACGATAGTCTACATTCTACACGTAGACTATTTTATACACGTAGATTACGTAATCTATGTAAACAACATAACGAAAGGTGATAACTTAGCAAAGGGCGCCGTGGAATAGAAATAAAATTATATCGCGTATCAATTGCTGATGTGTGAGGAGAACTTTTCATACTCTTTCTTCCAAATTCGAACAATTTCTCACCTAGGAAGAAACCTAATATAGGAAATATTCTAGTATTTTATGGGGAAAAGACCACTCTTGCCTCATGACTGCCATCTGTTGTTCTTTTTTGCATACTATTTATCTTCCTCCATAGTTGATAATAGAAGAGAAGAGAAATTTTGTTGTAAATAGGATTCTTTTAATTTCGTTAGGAACCAATACAGTTGAAAATGTCACTTTCCTTTCTTGAAACCCTTGAAAATTAATTTTAATGCACTTTAGATTGTCTACGTAGTCTATGTAAACTACAACACAATGTAATCTACGCGTAGATTATACGTGTAGACAACGCATGTAGACGTAAACTTATAGTCTACGGCACATCACTGGTTTTATCGCACGAGATAATAATTTACATTCTCTCAAAAACGAACAGTTTTGATTAGATTTGTAATTCAACGGCCTCTAGGTATATTCAGTACAATATCCAATGAAATCTCCGCATTTAATGTGGCATTGCATAAACGCGATATGGATTTCACATCATGATCAAAATCCAACAGAAAAAAACTAATTTAGCTTTATCAACGGAATGGTAGAAATGCATGCGGTAAACCGGAATACAGGAAATTAACGATATGGGAAAAAATATCGCCCACGGAGATCGGTGCAGAAGTAGAGAAAAAACATAAGGGGAGGGGGTTGAAACGTAACGTTCATTTCAGCTGACAAATGAAGACGGGACCGCGCTTCAATTTAGCGGGTGAACCGAATAGTGAAATTGGAAAGATTGGAAAATTTCGGACTGTCAAACACATTCCGTTCGCCTGACTGCGTTCGATACGACGAAAGCAGATATTTTTTCTTCGGCAGAACGAGAAACAACTTCGGGGTAAGCGAATCTTGTTAGTTGTGAACCATAGGTACCCATCCCCCTCCCCCCCATTGATCATATCGTCACTCATCCTCATCGTTGCGATTAACCAAACCTGGCAGAGAAGCGACGGTAAATGACGAAAATACTTCTGGAGAATTTCAGACATTCATAGTTTCCAAGGACACTTTTTGGTCAATTGTTGTGTGTCGCGACCAGATCGAGTTCACTAACGTCGCGTTATCTGATAGGTTTAGCAGTTCATCAAATTTTGTGTTCATAGCCCTTGTAGTTTCTGAGATAGCAACGCGGAGTGAACGTGTAGATAACCGTTAACGCATAGCTACGATGACCATTTTGGAAACGTGAATTTCCTCGCAATTTTCCAGAGAATAACGCAGACAGACAGACAGACGGACTAAAAATTTACAAGTGCGATGAACGTGTAGTTGACCGTATATATCTCACAGACCTCTTAAATTCCCCCATCTCTAGCACATTTTAATGTTCGCCGATGATTTCAAGATTATGAGAGAAATAAAACAGCCATCAGACATGCGACTTCTCCAAAATGACATAAATAGATTCTCTGAATGGTGCAAGCGATGGAAACTGTCCACAAACAAACCCTTCGAAATGCTCTTACATAACAATTGCATTGAAGCAAAACATTCTTGAAGGTAATTATACACTCACCGACATCACTCTAGCAAAAGAAGCACAACACCGAGATCTAGGTATCCTCATAGATTCTAAACTAACTTTCGATAATCACATATCAACCATCACAGAAAAGGCAATGCGTATGCTAGGCTTACTTTACAGATTCACCGAAATCAATAACCCGAAATCACTTTCTATTTACTTCAAAACATTTGTATCCCCCATTCTAGAATACTGTTCACCCATCTGGAACATGGCTGCCCCTTCTCATACCTCAAAGATCGACAATGTTCTCAGCTTTTACCTCTCCATCGTTCGATATAGAGTGCCGGCCCTGAGACACCTACCTAAGAGAGATCTGCTTGTAAACTTAAACATAAATACTCCAGAATCACGTAAATACGTTGCAGATATGAAATTACTACGTAAGATCATTACTGGAGACGTAAGATGCAGCATCCCACTCCACGAACTCTCTCTCAGAGTGCCTAAACACAAAACACGGAGCAAGGAAACTTTCCACACTGCAACTCCAAGACTCTCACTCATTCAACGTTCACTATTTCATAGGCTACCAAATCAGTTCAATGTCATCTCAAACCAAAGCGACATATTCAGTTCATATCCATCTTTTATCACCAACATAGAAAAAATTGTATATAAGTAATGCTTTTGTGAAACACATCTGTTTACCTTGGAACTGTCTTGACTTGTACATGTTTATATTTATATTTTGTTTATTTTATTTTATCTTGTTTCGTGTTTTCATTTTAACACTAGTGTACTGTTTTACTGTTGTTTCTTTCGGGTTTAAAATGGCTTCTGTTGTACTGAAAATTTCAATAAATAAATATATTTCCCGTTAATTCATAGCTACGGTAACCATTAAAGAAACTTAAATTTTCCAATTTTTCCAGAGATGAATGCGGACAGTCGAACTAAAAATGTACATCTACAGTGAACGTGTAGCTGATCTTATTTTTCCGGTTAAGCCATTGTTACGGTAAAACACATAAACTTCCCCATCATTTTTCCATAGATGAGCGCGGTCTGGAAAACCCAATGATGGACATAAGCGAGTTAGGGAACTTGGTCAGTGGAGTGAATGGGGAAGAGTGGACAGGGCATTAAAGCAGAGGAGACGCGAGAACACAGACTCTAGCCACTAACTGCTTCAAGCAGGGGAACCCCCGGCAGGAGACCAACCCCTCCCCCTGCCTCTCCCTCTTACGACCTCCCCAACTTCAAATGCAATTAAAGCGGAGTGTGTTAGCCAGCGATACCAACCCTAGCATAATGATACTAAATCTAGTACGATTTGAGCTTCCTCGGCACCTAGCACCCTGTGTTTGCGTGATTTGTAAACTTCCTTCTCTGGGAGGGAGAAATTCACTTCAAAGGACGACAATTTGAGAAATTAAAATAAAAACCAGTGTTCGATACCCGGTAGAGGCACGTAGTGGTTCGGATTCACTTCAAACTGTAGATCCAGTCCCGATTAGCCTCACTGTGCATAAAGTGGACTTAAAACACCAACTCAATCAAACGGTCCATTGACAGGCTTTCCCAACCACACCCGCTTCTCTTCATCTTTAATTCCCTCCAGTTTACCTCGCGAGGAACAATTCATGGCAAGAAATCGGTAGAAAGCTGTTGGGTGCAAATAAAACAAATGTTCCACTTTGTAGTGGACGAATCATCTCAGACTTTATCTATACCCTACAGCTCTGCGTAACTAGTGACGCGAGACGGCTCCACCAATGAACACGCGAGAGGAAACGGTATTGTTTGAAGAGGGGGAAATCGACTGCAGTTACCAGCCTTCGAGTAGCGTGTAATGCTTCGCTCTGCCCACTCGATCCCTCCCCTTATCTGCCGCTACGCGTGGCCTTGCTCCAGATATAGATGGAACAGAGTATGGTTCTATGTTGAACTCATCTCAGAAAGTAGACGCATAACTTAAAATTGCAATCATCCAAAAATAATTACACTAATGAATTATTATTACAATTATCAATAATAGTCATAATTCATTATTATTATGTAGATCCTAGCACAATTTATCAGCATTTACCTCAATTTCACAGATTAAATAGCGCTTTTCCTTATCGGGGGTTGGCAACGCTGGTGTTAACTCGGGAGTAATTTACTTTGGGGCCGGTAACTGTCATACCCATTTCGCATGCACAAGATGCATACACAACACTCATGGCCACATCCTCCCTTGCTGCGTTGGCTGGAAACTTAGATTAACGTGAGCCATCGGTTGACCAGTCAATCCTGAGTCTTGCCTCGACGAAAGTAAACGGTTGGGACACAAAGGGTGTAACGCTCGCGTCAAAATGAACTTTTTTGAACTGCAAAGTAGTTAAAGTCTTCAATGTGCGACGACAAAGCTGAGATTGGAATTGTTAAGTACGGTTCACACGAAGAGCTGCCATAGTTGAAGTCCTGATTCGAACGCCAGTTCTGTTATCTTTGGCATAGCTTCAAGACGGAGCCAACCCGGACGCGTATCTGCTTTCGAGCCAGCATCTGAGAAGCCCTGTTGTCACTTTTACCTGCAGCGTTTAGACATTCAACACAAATGCGACGACGTTTCACTCCCAAAGTCTCCATCTATCTATCTATCTATATAAAAATTGATGTATGTGTGTGGCTGTGTATGTTTGTTTGTTCCGGCATAACTCTCGAACGCCTGGAGCAAATTTAACCAAACTTTGTACACGTATCGCTTGCAATCTGGAAAGAATACTTTAGGGGTAAGACGACCCTGGCACCCCTAGGGGTGGGGTGGGAAGGGGTGACATGTAAAATTAACCAAAACGACCCATATTAAATTCCGCACAGACAGACATCCGTGACTCTATGCAATACCGCACAACGATAGTGTTTCTCGGGTTGTCTAACATTCAGGCTTATATGACTTTGTGTTGCAAAAATGACCGATATTAGTGTGGAATACATAGTTTACGTGGTCGCTAAGGTGAATAGACACTCCCAATGCCGTTCAACTCCAAGACACCCCCTGGCACTCCTAGGGGTGGGTGTGGGAAGCAGGTGACATGTAAAACGACCAACGTAAGTGTGGAATCCATAGTTTACGTAGTCGCTAAGATGAATAGGATACTCCCAATGCCGTTAAACTCCAAGTTCATCTTGCACTATACTTAGAATTCATTATTTTCCTGTCTAATACAAGATTGGGATCAATAAATACCCGGGCAACGCCGGGTACACAGCTAGTATCGTATAAAAATAAAATCACAACATAATAACACAGCCTAGCGAAGTTAACCGGAAACTCACGTTATGAAATCTCTAATATTTGGCAACATCGCATTTACTCCACGTGGACTTGACAAGTCCTGTCAGTTCCTAAAACGGACGCTATTGGTGGGGAATGTTTGAGGGGAGTATACACTGTGCTTAACGTGGACTTGAGATTGGTCGTCAGAAGGAAACTGCTCTTTCGGAACTTTCTTTGAAAGAAAGTGGCGTTCTAATCAGGACTTCAACTTTACCTACAGTTATAAGCAACTTGAACACAACTATAACACCACCAAAGCTGATCTTCCTTATCTACTCACGTATGCATCTAATAGTAGAAATATGTTGTTTATATCTGCTATTAGATGCATACGTGAGTAGGTTGCTCTGACTAGCCACTCATGTTCACACGTCCGTAAGTTATCATTTGATCTGACAGGTGGCAGCACTTGTATTTCTTATCTACCGTTATTGTTGTACCGATTGAATATGTTCTTTTAGTACTTCATAAACTAATAACATTTAATGAGATTTATCAGATGGTTAATTATTATTATGGATTATAATCGAAGATCTTCAGTCTGTGTCAAACGTAAAATTGCAAGCGGAAGTTCATGAACAGTTGAGTAGAATTTTCTTTCAGGCCCACTTTTATGCACAGCCTGCTCAAAAAAGGTTTATAGTATTTCAAAAAAAGGCTAAGCATAATTTGATTTACGATCGTACTAATCGTGTAGTGATAATACATGCGTACGTAGGGGGAGCTGTTGGGGTACTCTACAGCATTTTGAGAAAATCCTTATTTTCAAATGAAAGTGGTAAAGAAGTAGGGAAAATCAAAATTCTAAATGACGCCCCCCCCTAAAATTTTCCGTGATTACCATTTTTTTGTCTTTGAACAACCTTTAAAACGAAGGCTACAATTGGTATTACCAAATAATTTATTGTGTATCCCCACCGATGTAATATCCATCTCTGGGCCTCCTGGAGTAGTAATATTGTCGTCGCCTTGTAATAAAGAGGTTCCGGGTTGGTGGTTCTGATCCCACTTTAAACTCTAGATACGGTACAGTCACGGAGAGTTCTGGGATGTAACGATCTAATTGACTTTCAATGGGGTAGTTGCAACACAGAAATGTCCGTGACTGTACAGTCGCGATTCTAGCATAAAGTGAACTCTTTAACAACTTTTTACAATATGATTTGGGAGATTTTTCTCATATTCTACTCGTAATTTGCTGTACATAATGGATACTCCATAAACATTAGATGATGAACATTTTGAGCTGCGTCCTTTCTTATTTAAGTATTCTGGCACCGGAACCGGAAATTCTCCTTATCAGGGAGCCTGAGTGCAATATTTACGTTTAATCCTAGCTTACCTAGGGAGGGGAGAGGGCTGTCAGGCCCACCACCTCCATTTTCTCTCAACTGGGAAAATTTTTATAAAAAAAACCTGGAAATAAATCACATTGTTCCCGTGGGTGATCCAAATACGATATGCGCCAAAATATACAGTACTGAAACTCGAGCATCTCGAACACGGGGCATAGCTCCAGCTGCACGTGTTCGCAGTAGTGAAAAGGAAGTTGTGTTGTGCAGTTGTTGTTGGAAATGGGTCTCTCGACGGAGGAGAAAGTATTCATAGTTGAGCATTATTTCCGCTCATACGGAAGCGGTCGTGAAGGTCGACCGAGTTTGAAAAAGGTAACTGGTCTATATACAACCAAAATGACAATCGTCCACTCCACATGCCCTAACCTAACCTAACCTAACCTTAGGTTTCCTCACAGTTATGCAACCCAAAAGGCACGATTGTTATTTGGGTTGCATATAGACCAGTCACTATATTGTAACATGTCTTATACTTTTGTTCATCTTGTCATTTCAGTACTGTATATTTTGGCGCATACTGTATTTCTGAATTACTTTTGTTCATAATAATATAAATGTATTATAAATAGGAGGCAAAATACACTTGGTGGGCCCATGCGTGTCATTCAAGACACTCATGTCAGTGACAGTGTACATTTGGTTGATAATTATGGTATTTTTTTAATTATTATAATTAATAAACAACTGCATCTCTAAAAACAAAAGAGCATCAATGAAAAATTATAGTTTTTGTGAGTTTTTGTGAATGGTAAAATATGTGTGTGACACACAGTAAATTGTTATTATTTTATATTAATGATTGTAATTTTAAATAACTGCACATATATAATGAACCTTGGAAGCAGTGAATTAATGACAAAATGCTTTCTTGAATTTTAGTGGTAAAGAAAAGTAAGGGCCTTTGACCCCTCCCCCCCTCTTCTCTCAGGTAAGTAAGTTTCTGGTACGGCACGGGTAAGCTAGGGTGAATATACGTTGCTTACTTGAAGGCACCAGCAGTGATACCAATACTCCCATCGTCTGATATAGATATTCTGCCTCGTCTCTTTTTAAATCCAATCCACGCGATTTAATTTTGAACTATCGCACGTTTACCGCTGCTGTTTGCAATGCTGAGGGATTTCGCGATAAAATTCTATCCGATGTTTGCGAACCGTGGAAATTGCGTTCATCGATCTTGGGATTCCATCCTCCAGCCGAACTTTATTTCGGGCTTGTCAACAGCTTATGCATATATCGACGTTTGCAAGAGTCAGTTTCGATTGGCTCGCAAGTGACGTTCGTAGTGACGTCACGGAACAGCCTTCTTTATTATAAGAGTTACATGGCGATGAGAAAAATCGTACCCTCCGTGGCAAATAGTGGCAGAGAAACAACGATCAATAGCAAATCAGAAAAATCGTACTCTCTTCCCGTAACTAGACCGCCGTAGTTATTCGAAGAATATGTCTTAATACATTTTATAAACATGGTTCAAATGTTTAGTAACCGGCAAAAAATTGCTCACCTAGCTCCTCCTGAAATATGTATGCAGGAAGCACCATCTTTAAAATGACAAAAATGGCGTTGTGAACCTCACTTTATCAGTGTTACAGCCTTGATGTAATTTCGTAAATACCAGTCGGTAACTCCTGTAAATTTGAGCTGTTTACAGCCTGTCCTGTAATTTTTGTCGAACATTGAAATATTTAATTTGACTCTCCTTTGTATATAAGAGAAGGGTTCAACGGGTTCAACCCCTCCTCCCCCTCACAATGGTTTAATGAGCATGTACTAATTGCACAATAATGTAAACAACATATCAATTGGTAAAAACACTACGTTGGTTGAAACCAGTGGGTGCGTCTAACAGTAAACAACGATAGCCTACATTCTACACGTAGACTATTTATACACGTATAATACGTAAGCTATGTCGACAACATGGCGAAAGGTGATAACTTAGCAAAAGGCGCCGTGGAATTAAAATAAAATTATACTGCGTATCAGTTGCTGATGTGTGAGGAGAAATTTTCATACTCTTTCTTCCAAATTCCAACAATTTCTCACCTAGGAAGAAACCTAATATAGGAAATATTATAGTGTTTTATGGGAAGAAGACTAATTTTGCCTCACGACTGCCATCTGTTGTCTTTTTTATATACCATTTATCTTCTTCAATAGTTGATGATAGAAGAGAAGAGAAATTTTGTTGTAAATAGGATTCTTGTCAGTTCGTTAGAAACGAATATAGTTGAAAATGTCACTTTCCTTTCATGCAAGCCTTGAAAATTAATTTAAATGCACTTTCGATTGTCTACGTAGCCTATGTAAACTACAACCCAATGTAATCTATGCGTAGATTACGTGTAGACAACGCATGTACACGTAAACGTATTGTGTACGGCACATCACTGGTTGAAACTGAAGTAGGGGTTTTAAATGCGTAAGCTGCTTCTTCTTCTTTATTTTTATGGCTCACACCGCGTTTGCAGTTTCTAGCCAAAGTTGCTGAGTTCAGGCTCTATTGTTAATATCTATGTTCCAAACTGTTGTTGAATATCATTCCCTTTCTACGAAACACTAATGTCTTCCTGTTCTTATGGTGTAACAGTTTTGTGAGGTTTTAATTTAAATTGTAGTGTGAATCATCGTGGTTGTTTAAATAGTAAACCTATGATTTCTAGCGAAACTATAAAGAATCCAAATAACTGCAGTGCGAGGTTCATGTATTGGTGTAGATAAGGATATCGGAAATGGTACCTGTGCATGTTGTAAGTTTTTATATAGAGAGTCTCGGTATTGTTGTCCTAAGGGACATTCAAAAAATAAATGATTAAGTGTTTGATTAGCTTCTCCGCATTGGCAGGAAGTTGATGACACAATTTTTAAACGAGCCAAATGTTGATTTACTAATACATTATCTGTTCGCATTCTTAATATAAAAACAATGCGTAAGCATAATTCTAACAAGTGTAAAAATACTATTATGGTTAATATAATTAGTTATCAAGAATTTCTATTGGTTATAACTTAAAGTGTTTGTAAATAATACATAAATAGTGACAATTTATAAATATCCTACACTTCTAGTGCCATTACTATTGTAGGAATAAGTGGTACAAATGTAATGTCTCAGAAGAAAAAAAAAGAGTTCAAAAATAGTTCGAAGTTTCTGATAAACAAGTAATTACAAAGGATATGAATAGCACGCTTGTAAAATAGCTACGGTAGGAATTAGCAATAATAAATCAAGCCAAAGAATATAAATAAGTAACGGAATAAGATCAAAAACTGTACTTTAATCTGCACAAATGTACACACTACAAGGCAAGGGAAAAATCTGTAAATTTATATCCATAAATTTCATTCTACAAGTCACTTTGCGTCAACACGTTAAACTAATAAAGACAAGTGTCACATAAAATGTACACACAAAAGCATAACGAGTGCAGGACACCACGGCTTCAGCCTGGAATGTTATGCAGCCCCGAGACTTAGTAGCTATCCATCAAGGGACCTGTCAGGCGTGTCCATTTCGCGGAGGTTGATGAGAAGTGGCAATTAGCTAGGCATTCCCGCGTTTTGCAGCATCGAATTAATTAGATTCATTTAAATGGCTTGAGAAGCTGTCAAAAACTTGCCTTAATCTGTTACGGATTTCAGATTAACAATATCACGTGACGCGAAGTGGCTCATGTTGTAAATTGTCAGTAGGAGGGGAGTTTTTTGTAGTTGATGTGGGGAATATAAGAATAGCAATGGCGAAGGAAGCCTTCAATAGAAGGAAAAATAATTTCTGTGGATCTCTGAACAAAGAACTGAGGAAAAGAGTAATGGAATGTTTTGTATGGAGTGTAGCTCTATAGGTGCGGAAACATGGACGCTGAGAACAAGTGAGAAAAAGCGACTGGAAGCTCTAGAAATGTGGCTATAGAGACGATAGAAAGAGTTGGGAAAAGAGATAAATGCTGCAGATAATCACGAAGAGAAAAATAAATTGATTGGGTCACTGGATGAGAAGAAACTGTATCTTAAGGGATGCTATTGAAGGAATGGTCGAGGGAAAGAAAATCCGGAGGAGATGAAGATACCAAATTATTGACGACGTCAACAAATGGAAGGGTTAAAGTTACAGTGGTGTAAGTCACTTTTTTTAAAAAAAAAAAAACAAAGAGCCTGACTCACAGCACTTTGCTGATCAACACAACAGCTGTTTCCTTTATCACTAGAACTTCAACTGTCATCTGTTGCCAGTTGAATGAATCTCTGATGTACTCCATGTTTTCTGTTAACAGATTGACTTATCTCGATCTGGTTTCTGTGTCTAAGTCTTTCTTTATTTACAAAGTGACTTACACCACTGTAACTTTAATCTGTCCATATATGGGTCCTACGTTGCTACAAAGCGAAGGGCCCAAGATCGAAAAGCATGGAGGTTGGAAGGAAAGAACTAACCCTGGGCAGAAAACAATACATGAATGAATGAATGTGAAATATGTCAAACCGAACAGCATTTGCATAGATAAACCGAACTCTCTCTCTCTCTCTCCCTCTCTGTTTCGGGGTTTAAGCATAATCCTTTCTGAAAAGACCCAAATGTCAGCCTCCCTTCAACATAGTACATCCTGTACAGCATCTGGACCAGTGATGTGCGTATACGCGTAAACAACGATAGTCTACATTCTACACGTAGACTACTTTATACACGTAGATTACGTAATCTATGGAAACAGCATGGCGAAAGGTAATAACTTAGCAAAGGGAGCAGTGGAATTAAAACAAAATTATACTGCGTATCAGTTGCTGATGTGTGAGGAGAACTTTTCATACTCTTTCTTTCAAATTCGAATTTTTTTTTCATCTACGAAGAAACCTAATATAAGAAATATTGTAGTGTTTTATGGGAAAAAGACCACTCTTACCTCAAGACTGCCATCTGTTGTTGTTTTTTGCATACTATTTATCTTCTTCCAGAGTTGAAAATAGAAGAGAAGAGAAACTTTGTTGTAAATAGAGTTCTTCTCATTTCGTTAGGAATTAATATAGTTGAAAATGTCACTTTCCTTTCATGAAAGCCTTGAAAATTAATTTTAATGCACTTTAGATTGTCTACGTAGTCCATGTAAACTACAACCCAATGTAATCTACGCGTAGATTACGTGTAGACAACGAATGTAGACGTAAACTTATAGTCTACGGCACATCACTGGTCTGGACTCACAGCGAGTCGTTTTGGCAGCTGTACTTATAACCCTGTCTAGTTCGCGGCACTTTTTGACACTAGGTTTTGTGCATGTGTATCCCGGTGTCAGGCTGGCAGCACGAATAGCGGTGCTCAGAAGATTCAACAAATAACCTGTCTGCTGATTTAAACGTTCATTTTATTAGTTAGCACGCACAACGTGACCACGCATCACACCGCTCCAGAACGTAGTTCAAACGGTGCAGACACCAAATTAACGAAGTAGTGTTGGACCGTGTAACCAACCAGACGCGTGAGTGCAGAGAGTCAAAAGGTGCAGCGAACTAGACGGGGCTATTTTGTTTGTGATTATCCCTTCGTTCATCTCATCGGGTCGCCAGAACAAGCGCGAAAGGGATGAAGCGCAAGAGTGAAATTTTCGCGGTTATTCCATTTCGAGGTTGTACCTTTCGCGCTTATTCCTGTGTTAAATTTTGGGTTGGGTTTCAGTCTACTTCATGCACAGATAGGCTAATCGGGAATGAACCAACGGTTCAGAGTAGGATCCGAACTCAAAAAACACTATTTCAGTCTGAAATTATAATGTTTCTTCAACGAATTTATAATAATTAACACAAATTACTGTGATTGAAATGAAACTATGTGTGAAATGTATAATTTTTAGGTACACATTCATTTCCCAGGGGGGGGGGGGTGGCTCACCCTTGCCCCCCTTCCGGACGCCCATGTTCCTTCATCAGTTATCGAACCCGGAACCCCTTGATTACAAGGCGACGACATTCCCACTACGCCATCGGGGAGATTCTGATTTTTTAAGTTTTTATGTAAATTTCGAAAACCTTGCCTGCAAAAGTGATGAGTAGGACTAGGATTTTGATGCAAATGCATCTTTTCTTTGGTAAGGCATAAACGTTGCATAAGTAGATAGGAACGTGTTTTATACGTAAGTGAATAAATTGGGATGCCTTTGTTAGGGCATTTTTTTTGCATTTTGTGACCCTTTTTGATGTAAAAGTCATTTTTCAAACTTTTAAAACCGTTTAAGTCATCTCTCGGCTTTTTAAAAGTCATCTTATGCATTTTTCTACATTTTGGTGAAAGAAGGGGCATTTTACATGCAAATGTAACCCTTTGAAGGAGAGAGGTTCCCGACTCTCGTCTCATTGCCTTCAGCGCAGATCTGAACGACTGTGTTTGAAGAAACAAAGAAATTCTGTGCAGTATTGTTGATACAAGCTGTTGTGTAACAATTCAGCTCAAACAATGTGATTTTCCCCTCTATCAGTAAATACATTGTCGCCGAACGGATTATTGTTAAAAAAAACAAGGGGTACAAAGTTTTGTGCTCTGTATCGGACATTTTGTCAGGGAAGCAATTTGAACTCTATGGAATTAAAAGTGACTTAACAGCAAGTGATATTGTTCATTTCAAGTACGCTCCTCTTGTGTCGGTGGAACTCGAAAGAAGTTTTTCCATGTACAAGGCTCTCTTATCCGACAACCATTCATTTTTTAAAATTTGCATATGATTTTCGTTGTGTACTGCAACTCAGTACTTAAAGTGTAAAAGATGACAAAAAGTGAACTTTGTTACTTGTACTACCATACGCAATGAACATGTGGTAGATACTGTAACGTTAATTTGTAATTTGAATTTCTGTTGGTAGTTTATAAGTTTGTTCTACAAATCTTTAAGAATTTTTAGGTAATTTTTCTAAGTTTATAGGGCATTTTACTGGATTTATTAGGTCATTAATGCATCTTTTAAAGGTCATTTTTTTTGACAATTTTAAGGTTATTAAAATCCTTGCCCTAGTTATGAGTATTCATTGAATAAATTTAGTTTTTCTTGTTATTAACTTCATTTTCTTAGTTAATATTTTGATACAGTTCTATATATTGCATCTCATTTCACCCATTTTCTCAAAGTCTAATTTTTTATTTCATGTATTTTAGGGTGCGCAGCTCCATTAGAATACGCTCTTCGGCGGCGAAAATAATCTGTTACAGTTTTGAAGTAGGGAAGACCGGGGTGAGTTGAGCATGCTTTTATGTTTAAATTTCTGCAGCTCTTCAAAATTACTATCTACTATTGATGAAATGCTACGAGCAATACTTGTAGTTTCCTTGACGACTGTGAATTTTTATTACACCATGATGCTAAAACTTTTAATATTATTGCTTGTTTTCTCGAAGCGTGTCAGTATTGTCAATTCACCCCGTATATGGGGTGAGTTGACTATATGTGCGGGGTCAGTTTACAATATGTGTAATTCTACCTCATACATGGTTTGGAATATTTCATTTCAAACAATATACTGCCTTAAAAATTACGGATTACAAAAATGTTTTCAAATGAACTGTATAACATGAGACATAAATATTCCAAACTTTAAAAAAAAAGTTTACAAAAGTTTTTACTGAATTTTTTACGCAGTGTTTATTCTTATTGTTATATCACAAATACAAATTCAATATACTGCCCCATAATCTTAATCTAATAATATTATTACAAACAATGTGTCTATACGCTACGATGTTTCTGATGAAACAATTAATTGAAGAACAATTTTCTCGAAAGGTCTACAGTATTGTCAACTAGCCCCTTCCTTCCTATTATCAACTCACCCCGATCGGACTTTCTGGTCATGCCGCTGCTAAACATTGCAGTTTAACAAAGTATCCGAATGTAGTATCGGTACAATTTACCATAGTCTTCTGGATAGCCTTAGTATAAACTATCTGCTTACTTACTTTGAAAACGTATAAGAAAGAATATAGAGTTGAGAAAATTTACTTCGCAAGTAAGAATTGATGTTATTTGTCATGCACTAGAAACTGTGTGAACAAGACCCTCAACTTCTTAGTTGTGAGTTGATTCTAGAGATGACACATATTCACAGTAACCAGGAATGTTGCCAACTCTTGACTGGTGGGAATAAAATGGACTTTGTCAACTCGCCCCTATGGGCAACTCGCCCCGGTCTCCCCTAATTAACGATCAAAACTTACGTGACTTTTGAAACACCCTGTACCAGTCACGACAGACAACAGATAGATAAGAAAAGACGACACACAACTTTGGGAAATAGACACATACACAAAAAGAAGAGGTGGGGTAGAACTAACAGCAGTTGTCTCTATTCTAGGGGAGCTTGAAAGAAACCGCTCGGATTGTTTGCGTCACTTCCGCCTGTTTTCGTCGTTCTTCTGTCTGTTCGGTTTTCTTTTCGGCTTCAGTAAACTTGGAAACTCCAATCAGAAACTTACCTCGCGTCGCAGCGGGATAGTAACAACTTGCTCCGGTGTATTTTTTTGCTTCTAGGGAAAAAAAGAGGAGCTACGTTTCAACTCTTATCTAGAGAGAGACAGAACAAATTCTTCTCGAAACCTAGAAATTATTTCAGAAATGCCACAGAGATGGCTGTCCAAAGTGGAGGATTCTAACTCTTCAATACCATTCACAAATTGAGTTTCAGGAAGGTCTATTATTCTTACAAGGGAGGTTATCTAAGTGTCCCCCTCCGATTTCCATGAAACTTGGCAGGTGTATAAAGGGGCCCAAAGGAAGAAATACGTGTTTTTTTGTTTCAGCTAAAAACTGTTTTAGGGGGCAAACCCCCACCCCTCAAATGGCAAAATGAGGACACATTGAAGTGGGTATTTAACGCCTGTGTCCCCCTCCGATTTTCATGAAACTTTGCAGGTGTATAGAGGGGCCCAAAGGAAGAAATACTTGTTTTTTTGCTTCAGCTAAAAAAAACTGTTTTAGGGGGCAAAACGCGCTTCAAATGTCAAGATGAAGACAAATTGACGTGAGGATCTGACCCCTGTGAGCCCTTCCAATTTCCATGAAATTTGGCAGGGGTCAAATCCCTACTTCAATTTCTCCTCATCTTGACATTTGAGCGGGGAGTTCCAACCAAAAACAGTTTTTTAGCTGAAACACAAAAACACGTACTTCTTCCTTTAGGCCCCTCTATACACCTGCCAAATTTTATGGAAATCGGAGTGGGACACAGGGGTCAGATCCCCACGTCAATTTGTCTTCATCTTGACATTTGAGGTGGGGTTTGCCCCTAAAATAGTTTTTTTTTTAGCTGAAACACAAAAACACGTATTTCTTCCATTGCAAGTTTCATGGAAATCGGAGGGGAACACTTAGATAACATCCCTTGTTAGATATATTGCTATTATATTATGTTAATGCTACTATTTTCTTATTTTTAGCTAATGTTATAGCAGTTGAGATTATTATGAACCAAAGACGCCCATGTTATGAAATCAATATTAAACTTGAAACATTTATACAAACCAATAGTATATGAACATTCGTGAGAATCTTTCTATATTCTTAAACCTTCTTCACATAACACATACACCAGTTATTACTTGTTTTGATCCTGTCAACAAAGGACTGTCGACTTTGGTCAGCGTACCAGTTTCTTTTAGCATTTCTTCACGTAGATTGGCAATAATTTCAACAGTAGGACGAATTAATTCTGTAAATAAAGCATTAGTTTTGTACTTTTACACTGAGTGTTCTCATTTGAACTGACATTTTCGTACATATCCACATAGGAGACAAATGAGCTGAGGATATAATTCTGATAAAAGGGAAATGAATTATGTAGGAATTTTCAGTCGACTCAACCATTTATACAGTGTGTTTCGATGTTGTGCGTTTTTCAAGAATAAAAGTTATTATTACAACAGTTACAATTTTGGTGTCTTGTGCTAACTTATTCAAACAACCAAGTCACAGACTATCAAACTATTTGTTCATATTTGGCCTCGCTTTTAAAAACGTTTAGCCAACACTTCTATCCTAACCAGTGATGTGCCGTAGACTATACTTTTACGTCTACATGCGTTATCTACACGTAATCTACGCGTAGATTACATTGGTGTGTAGTTTACATAGACTACGTAGACAATCTAAAGTGCATTTAAATTAATTTTCAAGGCTTTCGTGAAAGGAAAATGACATTTTCAACTATATTGGTTCCTAACGAAATGAAAAGAATCCTATTTACAACAAAATTTCTAGTCTCTTCTATTACCAACTATGGAAGATAAATAGTATGCAAAAAACAAGAACAGATGGCAGTCGTGAGCCAAGAGTGGTCTTTTTCCCATAAAACACAAGAATATTCCCTGTGTTAGGTTTCTTCCTAGGAGAGAAATTGTTCGAGTTTGGAAGAAAGAGTATGAAAAGTTGCCCTACATATCAGCAACTGGTACGCAGTATAATTTTCTTTTAATTCCACGGCGCCCTTTGCTAAGTTATCACCTTTCGCCATGTTGTTTACATAGATTACGTAATCTACGTGTATAAAATAGTCTACGTGTAGAATGTAGACTATCGTTGTTTACGCGTAGACGCACATCACTGATCCTAACACCACGGTCTATAATAATACGGTTTTTAATACCATTTCTCGCCTTGTAGTCATCTGTGAGTGCTAAAGCTACATTACTTTCACACCTTGTATATCTATAGGAAAGATACTTCAGTAATTTCATTGCCAGAGAATGACTTTGGATATTGTGGTGTCTGGGGCTGTGCTCATTCACAGGTTCTCTGAAACTTCTATGGTCTTCTAGTATTCCACTCTCACCGCAAACTCACAACCTTTTGTTATGCCAGCATAGTCTCATGTCAGTGGAAGGTCACTTCCGTGGAATCTTCAACAAAAGTTTTGGTTTTCAGGCAAACTGCATACATTTATACAGAGCTGACGTGTAAACTTGCTAAAAAAAATGGTTCTGATTGAAAAAGAACTTAAACTGATTGATTGATTGAATTGGTGTTTAAGTCCACTTTATGCACAGCAAGGCTAATCGGGATTGGACCTACAGTTTAGTGGGATCCAAACCACTATGTGCCTCCACCGGGTATCGAACCCCGGATTCCTTGATTACAAGGCGACGGCGAAGAAGGAGTTAAATTAATTGATAGATTGATTTGGTGTTTTAAGTCCACTTTATGCACAGTAAGACTAATCGGGACTGGACCTACAGTTTAAAGTGGGATCCGAACCACTATGTGCCTCCACTGAGTATCGAACTCGAGACCCCTTGATTACAAGGCGACGACGCTACCAATGCGCCATCGGGGAGGCGAAAAAAGAGTTAAAGTACGAGTCACTACAGTTCGTGCATTTTATGAGCACCGTATAGAATAATGGTTAGCGCTGTTCCGGGTTCGATTCCAAATGGGATCTCAGTTACTTGAAAGAAACTAGCCTCCAATCTCGAAAGGCAAGGAAAAAAACAGCAGCAGGAGTCTGTGGATCAAGGCCGGGCATAGCTGTACAGAAGGGAAGAAAGCTAGTGGGCGGAGCGAAGCAATGCGCGCTACTGCAAACTGCCGGTAGGTGCAATCGCGTTGCTCCCTAAATGCCCCATCTTTCCCTGTAACCAGTTCATTGCTCGGGTCCTCTACTTGCGCAAAGGACTCGTTTTGGTTCGCTTGCCTCATAGATTTTTATCGTCCGGTGATATGTGCTTGCTCAAGTACCTCTATGGCTCGCCCAGCCTCGCACGAATGGGTTGACAAACGTCTATGCGTTCTCGGGAGACGCTTTGCGTTGAAAGACACTTTCAAACACGCCTCTCAGAATATTGGTCCGTAATATCAGTCACAGATCTCGCAACCAAAGTTTTTAGGATCTAGTTCCAACCTTAAGAAAAAGTTGTCTCCGAACAGTATCAGTTATATAACGTGTTTACCAAAGAGGAATTAGGAGATTTTTTAAAAATAATATAGCAGAATCAGCATTGATCAGAAGATAGATCCGTTTGGCCATCCGTTCACTTCTGGCGGAGAGAAACCCCCTTTTTTTGCCATTTTATTTACACTGCCACATTTGTAATCCATTTACAACAACCAACTGTGGAAGAAACATTGACAATTTTACTCCCTTTTCCTTTTGTAAATCCATGTACTGGAAGAAAAGAGTCCATTTTTAAAAGTGATAATATCCAAGAGTGTCCCTTTTGAACAAATTTTGTGTGTACGTTTGTAGTGTGTGGTATGGTGGTGTGTGTTGTGGAATATCCAAGTGATTCTAAATAAAATTTGCTTTTGTAAATTCTCTTGAGCCTGGGCTGGGTTATCTTCCCAGAGGCAGAGCTGCATGCCACCAGGCGCGTCCCCAGGTTGCGGATAGGGGAACGGCCAGCAGATATGTTGGCTAGCTGGAAACAGTCGCGGACAAGCAGCAGCAGGATTGGAGGAGGCGGCGAGATGCGGAGTGACAACTGCATCTCAGTAAATACTGCAAGACTCCGATGAAAATCCTGCGATGTGGCGAGGAGAGCCGCCACTAAATAAGTTCAGCTACTGCTGCCTTGCAGTAAGGGGAGGGATCCCCAAAGGCTAAGGGAAGGAAAACCCTAACGGAAAACCAAGGGCGGGAGGAGCTCAATAGGCATAGAGAAGCCAATCTTCCTAAGGGAAACAACCCTAAAAAAAAATCCTGGTCCTCCAAGGTATGGGGGTTGGGCGCGAGGCCAGCACCCTAGCACCATAAAAATACCACCCGCTAAAAATTCTCAACAAGGAAAAGCCGGACAGATTCATGGATGCCGAAAAAAACATGTGAAAAGGACTAGGAATACGTTAAACATAGGAACTTGGAACGTAATGACACTTCTGAAACCAGGAAAGATGCAAGAATTGTCTGAACAAATAAAGAAAACACAAATTGAAATAGTAGCTCTGCAAGAAATCAGATGGAGTGGATATGGTGTAATAAACAAAAAGGACTATACAGTATTCTATAGTGGTGCAAGAGATAAAAGAGGACTGGCTGGTACAGGTTTCATTGTACAAAGAAGAATACAAAATCACATAATAGGATTTGTGCCTTACAACGAAAGATTATGTAAACTGAGAATTAAGGGCAAGTATAACAATATAACCCTAATCAACACATATGCACCAACTGAAGGTAAAGAAGAAGAAATAAAAGAAAACTTTTATGAAAATTTTCAAAATATGATAGACAGTGTTCCAAAAAGTGATATAATGATTATATTAGGAGATTTTAATGCAAAGCTGGGAAAAGAACAAATATATAGTAAAATATCAGGTAGGTAACATTGCATGATGTAACAAGTAAGAATGGTGAAATATTATGTGAATTTGCAGCAGCAAATAACCTGATCGTTATGAGCACCCAATTCCAGCATAAACGAATACATAAAGGAACGTGGATATCACCTGACCAAAGTACTAATACAGATAGACCATGTCTTGATTAACAGCAGCGAAAAGGATTTGATAAATGATGTAAGATCTTTAAGAGGTCCAAATATTGACTCTGACCACATATTGGTGCGAGTAATCCTAAAACAGACTATCCCTGCAATGTATAAGATAAAGTCTTCGACAAAAAGCAAATGGGATAAATCAAATCTACAAAACCCGAAAAAAAATGAAGGAATTTCGAACAGTATTACATGAAAAATTGAAAAATCTCCAGGGAAGCAAAGGTGTTAACGAAGATTGGGGTAACATACAAACTGCGATAAATGAGGCAGCTAAAGAAGTTATACAAAAAGAAAGAAATACCCCCAAAAATGAATGGTGGGATGAAGATTGCAGAAGGATTATTCAAGAAAAGAACAAAGCAAGAAGGATAGCAATGCAAATAAAGACCAGGGCTAGCCAAGAAATATATAATGTAAAAAGGAAAGAAGCTAATAAAATGTGTAGAGAGAAGAAGAAGAAATGGTTGAATGATAAAATAAGGCAAATTTAAATTAATTATAAGAAAAATGAGACAAGAAAATTTTTCAAAGAGATACAATCCTTTAAACAACAGCAAACAGTATCGCCAATGATGTGTAAAGATACAGAAGGTAACATCATCTCAGAAAAAGCACTAGTCCTAAATAGATGGAAGGAATACTTTAAAAAGATTCTTAATGATAATGTAACAACAAGCAGGCACCAATAGAACAGAATGACAATAATCAACAAGAACTACATCCTCCATCGTGGAACGAAATAACACACATAATACAAAATCTAAAAACAAATAAAGCTGCAGGATCAGACAACATCCCTCCAGAATTAATTAAAAATGGAGGGAGAACATTGAAACAGAAGTTGCACAAGCTGATATTAAGTGTATGGAATGATGAAAAGTTACCAACTCAATGAAATGAAGGTATAGTGTGCCCAATTTTCAAAAAGGGAGATAGATTAAATTGTGATAATTACAGGCCAATTACACTCCTAAACATTGCATGTAAAATACTTGCTATAATACTAAATAAAAGGCTATTGGAATGCACTGAATACAAACTTGACGAATATCAAATGGTATTCCGAGCCAACAGATCAACTATAGATAATATATTCATAGTAAGACAGATTTTTGAAAAAAGCTATGAATTTAATATTGGACTCTACAACTTGTTTATAGATTTTACCCATGCATTTGACTCAGTGCACAGGAACAAAGTAATAGATGTTTTAAAATCATATGAAGTACCATCTAAACTAATCAGACTAATTATGTTAACCTTAACCAACAATAAAGGAAGAGTCAAAATTAACAGGGAACTGAGTGAAGAATTCGAAATAGAAGGTGGAGTCAAGCAAGGTGATCCATTATCTGCAACTCTGTTTAGTATAGTGATAGACTCTGTATTGAAACAGTTGAAATTGAGAGGAAACATATCAACAAGATTAAAACAATGTATTGCATATGCCGATGACATCCTTATAACAGCAAGGACAAAAAAGACATTAATAGAAACATTTGAAGAACTAAAAAGTGAAGCTATGAAAATGGGGCTCGTAACTAATATGCAGAAAACTAAATATCTCAGATGTGTAAAAGGTAAAAGCAGATTACAAGACCTAATTGTAAACGACGAGAGAATAGAAGAAGTGAGATCTTTCAAATATCTTGGATCAGTTGTAAATGGCGACAACACAATTGAAGAAGAAATTAGAGAGACAATTATTCTAGGTAATAAAGCATATTTTGCCAACTTAGCCCTATTTAAGAGCAAACTAATATCTAAATCTGCGAAACTGAGACTTTATTATAGCATAATAAGACCCATAACCACATATGCATGCGAAACTTGGACCCTAAAAGACTCCTGTAAACAGAAACTCTCAATATTTGAAAGGAAAATCTTAAGAAGAATTTATGGCCCTCTGAAAGAACCTGACGGAAATTGGAGAATACAAACCAACGAAGAACTCAAGAAGTTAATCAGGAATGAAAATATCATAAATTTCATAAAATCACAAAGACTAAGATGGTTTGGGCACGTAAATAGAATGTCTGATGAAAGATTAGTAAGAGAAATATATAAATGGAAACCACTTGGGACACGAGCCATAGGCAGGCCAAAGAAACGGTGGGAAGATGAAATAATGCAAGATCTGAAAGACATGAAAGTAAAGAATTGGACGAAGAGCATCCAGGAAAGGAAAAAATGGAGAGATGTTGTTGAGAAGGCCAAAACTTTCAATACATGAAGTTGTAGCGCTTCAAGAAGAACAAGAAGAAATTCTCTTGAGAATGTATGGAGACTTGTTTATCTTACAACATCATCATCATCGTCTTGATTATACTAGAAGCAGAGCAGCGGCGTGAAGTATAAATACAGGGTGTTCGAAAATGAATATGGGGGTTTCAATGAAGTGTATCTTCTATTACATATACATTACAGAAATGAAACATAACTTAAAAGGAAAGGTAACTCAAACAGTTTTTGTTTCTACTTCGCAGGTGATGTTTCGTAACTCCGCCGCAGCACGGCGCTAGTAGTAACGATGGAGATGACTCCTGAGCGTAAAGCCTTCTATGTCTTGGAATTCGCAAGGTGTAACTCAGCAATTGGAGTGCAACGTGCTTTCGGCGGGAATATGGATGTGATCCCCCATCGGATAACAACATCCGAAGATGGTACAATCAATTTAAGAATACGGGATGCCTGTGCAAAGGGAAGAGCTCCGGAAGACCACGTCTACCAGATGAGCAAGTGGAACAGGTCAGAGCAAGTTTCGGTCGGAGTCCCAGGAAATCTGTAAGGCGGGCGAGTCGAGAACTGTCAATGCCGTCCACGACTGTTTGGAGGTTGTTACGAGAGAGGCTGCACATGAGGCCGTACCGTCTACATCTGTTAACAGGCCCTAAAACCTGAAGATAATGTGACCCGTGCCAACTTCTGCGAAAATGTGCTGGACATGGAAGATGATTTTCTTACACGTGTGATCTTTAGTGATGAAGCCTCATTTCATCTTAGTGGACGAGTGAATACGCATAATGTGCGTATTTGGGGGTCTGAAAATCCACACCAAACAGTGCAGCACATGAGGGATTTACCAAAAGTGAATGTCTTTTGTGCTCTATCCAAATAACAAGTGTATGGACCTTTCTTCTTTGTGGAAAACACTATCACTGGTACTGCTTATTTGGACATGCTCCAGCAATGGTTCTACCCTCAACTGGATCGTGAGCAAAAAAGGAACATCGTCTGCCAACAAGTGGCCCCCTCACATTCATCGTGAAGTACGGAATTGGTTGAATGCTGGATCGGTCGTCATTGTGAGGATGACTTGCCCCTCTCCTGCATTGGCCCCCAAGATCTCCCGACCTCACCCCCTGCGATTTCATTTTGTGGGGGTATGTAAAGGATAGTGTATACGTGCCACCGCTACCTGCCGACCTCCCTGAATTGCGACGCAGGATTGATGTAGCTGTGGAGTCTGTTACACCAGACATGCTAGCTTCAGTGTGGGAAGAAATTGCCTACAGACTAGATGTGTGCCGTGTCACAAGGGGATCCCACATTGAACACTTGTAACTTGTGACAAAAAACTGTTTGAGTTACCCTTCCTTTTAAGGTATGTTTCATTTCTGTATTGTATAGTACACTTAATTAAAACCACGATATTCATTTTGGAACACCCTGTATATAAATATAATTGTAGAGGTTGTTTGCATTTATATTTTAAGGCTACTTTGTGCACAAAAGGCTAATCGGGACTGGACGTACAATTTAAAGTGAGATCCGAACCACTATGTGCCTCCACCAGGTATCTAACGTAGAACCTCCTGATTACAAAGCGACGAAGTTGCCACTACGCCATCGGGGAGCCTATACTTATACAAATTGTGAAATCTATGTAACATTCAACAACTATGTATGAGCATATTTACAATTTTGTCGCTCGTTCAGAAACTAATTTAAGTTTTCAAGTCTGTTGCTCCTTTCTGTGATATTACATTACCTGTTTGTGTTCCTTTTACATTATAACACCATTAAGCCTTGTTTCCATGATATGAAAAAATTCAAATATGCTGACCAAGGCAGTAATTTATTTTATTATAAAACATAAACTAAACGTAACGTTTCAACCTTCTAGCAATGTCTTCTTCAGACTCTGCACCAAGTACAAATGTAAAAGGTACATTTGTTTGTGTATATATATCGTCCCGTTTTGTACCTTGTTACATTTGTACTTGGTGCAGAGTCTGAAGAAGACATTGCTAGAAGGTTGAAACGTTACGTTTAGTTTATGTTTTATAATAAAATAAATTACTACCTTGGTGAGCATATTTGAGTTTTTCCTTTTACATATTCCTAATTTAGTTGATTGTCTCATTGCAATTATTTTTTATGGTGCGCCATCTTTTGGAATTCTTATTCCACATCACTTCTGGGATGTTCTCTTCACATGCATTTCCTCCGCGTTTATCTCTACGCCATATTTCTCTGTCCTTCCCTTCTGCAGCCATTCACTACCCATATGACTTCGCAGTCTCCAGATTTTTTTTCCGCACACGGTCTCACCACCGCGTGAAACGAGACCGTCAATTAATTTCGCAAGTTCAGTAGTTGGAATACGACCCCCTCTGCCCCCCCCCTTAAGGAAAGAGACTAAGACACACAGCAACGTGAAATTAATTTCTGAAAAGGGAGATGGCGTTTCGGAGGGGGGAGTCGTATCCCCCCCACTCCTCCCCCTCCGGCACCACCTTTCGCCGAGGTTCTGTCAATGGCAGAATTTCCGCTATCTCTCTCTTTCTCTCTTGGTAGCCATGGCAACCCCTCCAGCATCCCTCTACGGCGCCCCTCTTGTACGGTTCGGTGTCTGAACTGTCACTGAAATGATACGTTTGTATGTTGCCTGGCGAATTTCTGCACACATGACCGTCTCATTTTCAATTCCGTCAGAACGTGAGTTTTGCACACGTGAAACAATGTTGTTGCCTTCAACGGGGGGCCTGAATTTCACAAAATTTACGTTTGGCACGAGTTGAAATCGCAAATGGATTCCGTTATTAAGTTTCCCAGGTTAAAATATCGAAATTCATTCATAGAAGACACCTGGTTTCTCTATGTAGCAAGATTGCACAGAATACTCCCTTATTGTTTTTCGTCTGTGTTTAGGTTGTATTCTGTGTTTCTCTTGGGATTGATTGATTTGATGTTTTAAGTTCACTTTATGCACAGTAAGGCCAATCGGGACTGGACCTACAGTTCAAAGTGGGATCCGAACCACTATGTGCCTCCACCAGGAATCGAACCCGGGACCCCTTGATTACAAGGCTACAACGCTAATTTCTCTTGGGAAACCTGGCCTTTGGCACATCCCAGTAGCACCAAATGATTGTTTTTTAAAACAATTATCAGTGGGTCAGCATCGTGATTATTTGTAATATTCGGCTTCTACGGGAATAGAAGACTGGATAATAAACCTTTTCCTTCGAGCAGGCCTCATCTCCAGTAAGCTATCAACTCGGGGCAAGCCCAGGCACCTAGCGACCTGTTGGGTGAGATGAGTCAAGGCAAAAGGATAATAAACCTTTTTCTACTCCCACAAAAATAGGCAATAGTTAGGCTGGAGAGTTCAAATGAACTAACCGATCTCTAACTACGCACTGTTTAAACCAGTTTTTTTGGAATATAAAACTCTTCACAATAACAAAAGATAACTTCAGCTAGCCAATAAGAATAAGAAACGCTTTGACAATAAAGAATGTTCTATAGATGAACTCATTATCACAGACAAAACACAACCATGAACTCCACAGAGGATTTTATCTAGACCAGTGCCTCGTTGGTCTACATCAGTGGTTCTCAAACTGTGGTACGCGTACCCCCAGGGGTACATTAACGACTTGAAGGCAGTACGCGATCGAGAATACCCACACCAAAACATTTTTGCTGCAGTTTGTAGAGCAGACTTCATTGTTTCAGACTTCATAGCGTTAACACTCAACAGGAAAATAAGGCTGATTTCGTCACTGACACACTTATCTTTGTTTCACATGTTTTGAAATAAAATACTCGTTCGAAATCTCGTAATAGACTAAATTTGGAGCCGAATCTCCGCTTGAAAGTTTAAAGCGCACAATCAGACATCAAGAAACTGTATCAGACAGATCCTTCTCACTAGAAACTCCGAAAAACTCCAAAATTGTGCTTTACAGTTTGTTCAGAAACTATTTTTTTTTCTTTACTTTTTCCTTAATAACTCTGGAAAAATATATCAAAATTAAAGTTTTTAATATACGAGGGGCGTTCAAGTCAATCGGGGACTTATTTTTTTTCCAGGTTTAAATAGACGCCTAGGCTGGAGGTTTTGTATGCAGTAGGAACTGGCAACTGTGTGCTGTTACTGGTAGGCGGCGCTTATTTCCCGCGCTTCTGCATAGACCGTTATTCAAGATGGCGTACAACAGTGTGGACGTCTACATGGAACAGGGTGTTGTGATGAAGTTTTTTAGTTTTTTAGTGAACGAGGACAGAAAACCTGCTGAAATTTACAGAAGACTTCAGGCTCAGTACGGTGATGAGACATTCTGTCGCAGTAAGACATTTGAATGGTGTAAGCGCTTCAAAGATGGCCGTATCTTTATTACTGACGATCCCGGTCGTAGTGGATCACAGCCCACGCCAGTTTATTCCTGGGAACATTCAGCGCGTGGAGCAGCTGATCCTGGACAATCGTCGCATAACCTGTCATGAAATTGCAAGTATCAATACTATACTATCAACAGTGAGTATTACTGCAGTGTTCTGCGTGATGTGCATAAGAGTTTACGGAAGAAACATCCGGGTTTCATCACAAAGAATGTTCTCTTTTTGAAAGACATTGCACGACACCATACCGCTCAACGCACATTCCAAACATTCCAGGAAATCGGCTGGGGGATATTACCACCCCCACCCCCTATAGTCCTGACTTAACGCCAAGTGATTTTCACCTGTTTGGACCCCTGAAGGAATTCCTTGCAGGAAAACATTTCAACACTGATGATGAAGTGAAGAATGCTGTCCTACAATGGTTCCGCCGTAATGATAAATCTTTCTATGCCGAAGCATTCCAGTCGTTAGTTAAACGCTGGGATAAGTGTATAACTGTAGCAGGAGGTTATGTGGAAAAATAAATCCAGTTACCACACTTTGAAATTTGTTCTTCTATTTTTTTAAAAAAAAAAGTCCCCGATTGACTTGAACGACCCTCGTACTTCTGAGCATTCATGTGTTTCACGTTGTTAGTTTTGTAACTAATCATAATCATAAATATTGAATACGTAGGAATACCCAATAAAATAATCAACATAGGATTCTAATGTTTGTTTAGCATCTTTCCATATACAGCCCGAATGCCATTTTGATCTATTGCAGATACAGGCCTCCAACATATCAAAAACACCCAACCAATCAGGCAGCAAATAATTCCCCAAAACTCACTATTCGGAGAAAACCTCTGGTGGGGGTAAATTAGGTGTTAAATTACGACTAAATAGGTACAATGAGAAAAAAATTGAGAACCGCTGGTCTACATGATTGTTTGGAGCGTCGCCAACGGGTGACTGTCGATAGGCTGCAGCCCAGCGAGAAATGGTGTACTCTTCTAGTCACCCACATGAGAGATTTGCAGAATCACTGATTCACAAAGGCACAAAGGAATAAAAAAGAAAAAAGGAATTGATAGAGAAACAGGGAAGGAAAGAAAGAATGAAGGAAACAGAGAAACAGGGGAAAAGGTGAAAATAAAGATAAATGGAGGAAGGAAGGAATGAAAAATGAGAGAAAAAAGAATAGAGAGAATAATGAAGAAAGAGAAAGAGGGGAACAAAAATATAGAACTAAAAGTTTCAAAGGAATAAGAAGATAGAGAGAAAGGAATAAAGATGAAAAGATAGAGATGGAGAAAGGAAGGAAGGATGAAGGAAAGATGCGGGAATAAAAAGAAAGGTAGAGGAACAGAGGAAGGAAGATGTCACAATGAAATAAGAGGAAAAGAGAGAAACAAAGGCTGGAAAGAAGAAAGAATAGAGAGAAGAATAATTGAAAGAGAGAGAGAGAAACGAAGACCGTAAAGAAGGAAAAACAGGATGAAGAATAAAAGAAAGAGAGAGAGAGAGAGAGAAGCAAAGGCTGGAAAGAAGAAAGAATAGAGAGAAGAATAAAATAAAGAGAGAGAGAAACAAAGACCGTAAAGAAGGAAAAACAATGATGAAGAATAAAAGAAAAAGAGAGAGAAAAACAAAGGCTGGAAAGAAGAAAGAATAGAGAGGAGAAGAAAAGAAAGAGAGAAAGAAACAAAGACCGTAAAGAAGGAAAAACAGGATGAAGAATAAAAGAAGAGAGGAACAAAGGTTGGAAAGAAGGAAGGATAGAGAGGAGAAGGAAAGAAAAAAGAGAGAAACAAAGACCGTAAAGAAGGAAAAACAGGAAGAAGAATAGAAGAAAGAGAGAGAGAAACAAAGGCTGGAAAGAAGGAAGAATATAGAGGACAAGAAAAGAAGCAGAGAGAGAGAAACAAAGACCGGAAAGAAGGAAAAACCGGAAGAAGAATAAAAGAGAGAGAGAGAGAGGACTGAAAAGAAAGAGAAACAGAGGAACAAAGATGAAATGAAAGAAAGAGGGGAACAGAAGTAAGGTAGGATTGAAGGAAAAATAGAGAGAAAATTAAAGAGAAACAGGAATATGAAGAAAAATAAATGAGGAAGGAAGGGAGAGATTAGAAAACAAAAAGAGAGAGAAAATGAGGAAAGAAGAACTTAGAGAGAATATGAATCTTGTTTATCCATGACCACTAAATCAGAACCCATTTAAAAATAATTTCCTTCACTCCGATATCGACCAGTATTTTCTTGCAGCGTAAATGGCAATGGGATCTCGTGGTCTTCACCCGCAACTCTTGGGACAATTTCCTTGCTTACGGGTCAAGTGTGTAAATGAAAACGCCTACGATATTGATATTGTCATTCAATAGGAGAGTTTATTTACACATAAAAACAATAACCTACACTTAAAGATGAGGAGGGATGAAGCGAAGAAACTGTGGGATAAAAAGAAGATACGCAAGGGTTGTAAGTCCAATTCTCATTCAGTATGAATTGACATGATAACACAAGACTTGTTGAAAGGCGGAAATGAAATCCATGTCACTCTACACTTGGACAAGGCTCTCTGTGAAGTCGGATACCACTGTCAACTCGATTGGGAAATGCGATCTCGGAACAGACGTGTGACGTTGAGCAGGAACTGAGTGTGCGTGTGTGTGTGTGTGTGTGTCCTCATCAAGAGAGAGAGAGAGAGAGAGAGAGAGAGATTCGATCTGCACGCCCTCTTCAAACTTAATCGGCAAGCAAAGGTCGCCTGAAAACCGAAAAGCGGTATACACGTCCGTGAGGTCACGTGTTTGCCCATCCACTTCCAAAGGAAACCGTCTACAAACACACACACACACCCCGCTCTCCTAGTTCCGGACTTCCTGTCAAGAGCTGCAGGGTTCGTGTTTGTGTAAGCCTTAATTAGAACTTTCCGAACTTGCTGTTTATTTTTTTATCCCCTTTTATCTTTGTGGTACCGAAAAACCAGACGTCCTCTTTTTCCCAGACATGTGCTACATTTTAGCCTAATTTCCGGCGTCCAGGAGGAATTTGACAAATGTGCTTCATTTTGAGCGGCACATAATTTGAATTAAGGAAATATATGCTTCAGTAAAAAATAATAATAATAATAATAAAAAGAGAAATCAAAGAAAACATCATACATTAAAATTATGTGGACTGCACTGCCACACCAGGTGCAGTGCTGGTAGCGAACGTGCTCATATCGAACACGTGCTCTTAGCGAACACAGTTACGGAAGGATTTGCAGGTGCGTGCTGTTAGCGAACACGCAAACTTGTCCTGTCTTATTTGTCCTTGAAATTGGTCAGTATGCAAGTGTTGCCAGTGATAAGCCACCTTGCGTGGAGAAACCATTTATTTTTATCAATGACATTATTGTTCTAAACCCGCGCACATTTATAATAAAAACCAGCTGATTGGCCGGCGTTGCCCTGGTATTTATTTATCCCAATCTTCTATTAGACAGGAAAATAATGAATTCTAACTATAGTGTAAAATGAACTTGGAGTTGAACGGCATTGGGAATGTCACTATTCATCTTAGAGACCCCGAAAACTATGGATTCCACACTAATATCGATCGTTTTCGATTATTTTTACATGTCACCCCTCCCCACCCCCGGGGGTGTCAGGGGTGTCTAACCCCCACAGTATTTCTTTCCAGGTTGCAAATGATACGCGTACCAAGTTTGATTGAAATCGCTCCAGGCGTTCGAGAGTTACGCCGGAACAAACACACACACACACACACACACACACACACACAACACACATCCAATTTTATATATTAGATATATGGTAGTGATTGCTGCCACTACAGTTTTAAGCAATCCGATTGGCTGACGTGTCCCACTGCTTAACGTGACGTCATTAGTGACGCAAGGCTAGCTTAGGTTAGGCTGGTTTGGGCGAGATAGAAGAAGAAGATGAAGAGCAGGAGATAGTGTTGTGGTACTAATTGCAACCTAAAAACGGCTTTGGAACAACTGAAAATTGATAATAACATTTATAAATGTCTTAGGAAGTTGTCATTTGTACAAAAAGTAACTTAGGTTGATTAACATTTGCATTTTCTATGTAAAATTTGATTTTAAGGAAGATGAACAACAAATTTTATGTAAATTGTTGAGGATCCCTCATTTAGCTTATTTCAAACACAAAATGATTATAAGGCATCACTGGCAATACTTGCATGTTGACCACTTTCAAGGACAAACAAGACGGGGCAAGTTTGTGTGTTCGCTAACAGCACGCACCTGCAAATCCTTATCTTGGGGTTTTCGCTAAGAGCACGGAATCCCCACACCCAATACTGAAATTAACTTTGATTCAGACACCGTAAAAAGTGAAGTGCCAGAACAAAGTTATTGAACCTTACACCACCAAAATGAAATTTCTGGAACGTTATCTTAAGGGCATGATGTTTCATATTATTACAAGTTACGCTAATTGTTGAATATTCTTTTGTCATTCCAGGTAATAATGGTTTGATTGATTGAGTTGGTGTTTTAAGTCCACTTTATGCACAGTAAGCCTAATCGGGACTGGACCTACAGCTTAAAGTGGGATCCGAACCACTATGTGCCTCCACCGGGTATCGAACCTGGGACCCCTTGATTACAAGGAGACGACGCTACCACTGCGCCATCGGGGAGGCCCCCAGGTAATAATGGAAATTTTGAGAGAGTATTTTCATTAATGTCAGCACAATGTACTGATGAAATTAAAAAAAAAAAATCACGGAGTTTGTAAAACGTTTGGTACTGGTTCAGTATATTTTCAAAGAGATTAGAGTTGCACAAGTCTGTTTTGACTAAATATGAAATTTTAAGAAAAATTGGTTCCGAGAAATATGACTGAAATCTCGTGTGGTAAGAAATGTATTGTTTATTATTCACTACAAGTTTGAGAACTTTGTATTCAAGAAATCCTTAAAAATTATTATTCTATAAAACTGAAAATGTGTCAATTTTTACGTTATTTACTAACATGTTCTAGTAATGTGTATTATTTACTGCGAATGATTTTGACTTAGAGATTTACATTTTGCGATAGGAGGTCCTACTTTTCCCTTTAGTGATCTGGTAACCCTATCTAACAGAAGACTACGAAAAGACGAAAAGTTTTCCAAGGACTAGGATTACATAAAATATGTTACGCGTATGTGTTTCAATGCGTAATTGTGCGTGCTACTCAAAATATATATCTTTACCAGGAGACACACGAACATAAGAAAGCAGACGCACATTGTAAACATTTTTTTTAATGTTTTTTTTTAGTGCTACACTGTGAGTTCTTTCTCCATGTGTCCGTTTTGCCTGTGAATGGGGGCTCACCGTGAGATATCTTTTGTAACGACCTCAAACTAACTTTGTATCGGTTTGCATTGCATTCGGTGCTTCCGGGTGTTATAGTCTGTGACAACTTGATGGCACACTGTAGGATTTATGACAACAGTGTTGCCACACGCTGTAAAAGAGAATTGACAATTGATCGATGAACTGCTGTGGGCAGGGTTGGGCAGGCAATTTATTTGAGAAAAATACCTTTAATCTAACCAAGTGGCAAAACGGTGACAAATTGCCCAGGAGAATTGTACGCACAGCTCTAGTTTTCAAAATGTAACTTTTTGTTTGCTTCAGAAACATGCGTGTCACTAGGACTGGGCCGTTTTCTCAACATCGTGTATCCTCAGCCTGTTGGTTGCGCATGCGCAGTGATGCTTCTCTTACAGACTGGTATAAACTTGACAGGTTTAAAAGCAAGACGCTGCAAATAGCTGTTGCGCAGCTCACACCACATTTCCCCACTTCATTCTCCGCAGCGACGTTGGTTCGCAGTGTTGCAACCTGGAGGGAGTAGAATGGTCTAAGGATTTTCAACGAAATTTGTATTCACTTCTTCCTGGGCTGTTTTCTACCTGTCGGAGTACAGAAATTCAGCTCACCTTTCGCCAACGACTCTTTTCCTTCTTTTAAAACTTGGCCTCCCCGATGGCGCAGTGGTAGCGTCGTCGCCTTGTAATCAAGGGGTCCTGGGTTCGATTCCTGGTGGAGACACATAGTGTTTCGGATCCCACTTTAAACTGTAGGTCCAGTCCCAATTAGCCTTACTGTGCATAAAGTGGACTTAAAACAACAAATCAATCCAATCCAATTATTTTAAAACTTGAGAAACCATCCATTTAGATACTGACGTGTTGGCGCTTGAGGACTCGACAACATTATACTTAAGTTCATGTAACTCCTTCTGATTTCGCAAATATGTTGCAACATTGTAAACAATTTCTCTAGCCTGTCCTCTAAGGGGCTTTCCAGAGCAGATTGTGAATTTCGTCGGACCCGGCATGATTTAATTTTTGCATTTCAAAAATATGCAGCCAAGAGTAAAGAGCAAGAACATTTCAATGCTTTAAAAAGGAACACAGGCAAGCGTGTTATCAGATTGCCTTCTCGTAGTGATTGTTGTACGATAAACAAAAGAAACACCACCTCATTCGGCTTTAAAAAAAAACAAGCCATTGCTCGATGTCGCATTGAGAAAATGAAGTCATTCGCCCAGTAGTTTCTCTTCGTTATAAACCTTAACGGGCGTGCGTAATACTACAGTTTACGATCCGCGCACCGCACGCATTTTCAAAGACCGGATTAAATCAAATGAACCACTGATAAACTGATATGAGCCTGCATCGTCAATCTACACAGTAAAAATAGTTTGTCATATTTGTTTTAGCTTAATTTTGCTGAGTTGGCACCACTCGTAGTCTCAAGGCCAGACCAGTACGTAGAAGAGTGGTGGGGAGGATGACGTAATAGGAAGTGCTCCGCAGCGATCTGCACATATCGGGACTTGTCAGGCTATAGTGTCCGTATCAGATGTTACTTCAGTCTGAAATGAAGCTGCCTGAGATTTTCTTGGCCGCAAATTCAAGTACCTCGCATAGTTGAAACTAGATACTAAGTTCTGTAAGGGGCACAGCTATATGAAGCACGTACAATACTCTCTAGTTCAATTCAACCTACCACCCAAAGACGGTGGAGGGAACAAGATTATCGAATACCCCTATGTATCGAAGCCTATCGCATGTGCAGTGCTGCCACCTCTGATCAAGTACGAAGCTATGGGTGTCACTCATCGCAGCCAAGTCGAGAGATTTCGTCTTCTGACATCGTCGCGGAATGCTTTCATGGTCAGGTTTGAATCATTTAGCATTACATTTAGCCTAACTACTAAAGTATTTAGCCTGACCTCAGAAGACGAATTCCTGCGATTAAGGGGAAAAGTGACAATTTCGCGCCAGTTGATTATACAAGAGAGTATGGAGTTCTCTCCATGTTGCAAGTGGAAGCGGTTATTCGAAGGTGATTATTAATCTAGACACGATGTTTGAAAAATATGATCAACAAGTATTTACAGAATTCCATGTATTCCTTATGGGAAATCAACTTCGACTTCAAGTTACGGCTAATCAAATGGGAGTTTCGACTTTTCTTACGAGTGAGATATTGCTGAACGTGTTCTTTTTCCGCCCATATACATTTCTACGTCACTGGATGTTTGATGTTCCCAAGACAACGAATAAAATAATGCTCCCATAACCGTAATGCATTTCTCCTTGCCTCATACAGCTATCCTGACAGTGTTGCCAAACCTGATGCGCATTAAAGAGCTAAATTTAACCTTAAATGGAGCTAAAGTTGACTTTCAGGGAACTAGATTAAAGTATAAAGTATAATTACCCATCTCAATAATCCACTGATGGTCGTATGACAATCGAAAATAAAGGATTCCCAGATAACAATATTGTCATCTTCACCTCAGCCACAGCGCCATATAAAAGTAGCTGGGGAGGTTAGACGAGGTGGGGCGACTCAGTGAATGTAACAATATCATGTCACGTGCAAATATATACTCATGGCAAAAGTTGGTCTGTGTGGACCGGAGCCAGTGATGGCATCGTAGTGGGGCAGGAGTCGCCACGGTTCACAGACAAATGAGTGCACGAAAGAGCCATGTCTGGCTTCAAAAGAGCTAAGTTGGCAACAGTGCTCCGCAGCTGCCGCAGAGAGAAGTACTTCGGGGAAATTGTCCCTCATCCCCTTAACCAAGAGGTCTCTTGAGTTGGATCCGGTAAGTGAGACCCCGACGCTACATCCAAGCAGTACCCGGGAGGGTGTCTTTGATTGGCTCTAACCTTTTAAACGTGATTGGCTGATACGTTTTCTTCAAAACGGCATCCACGCAAGAGTCGGATCACGCTACTGCGAAAGGACAGCTGCGCATATGTCGTATATTAACACGTACGGCTTATTGAGAATTATACCTTTGACTTTTTTTGTGCTTAAAACCTGCTTCAAAACAGTTCGAAACAAATTTCTTACTAAAACGTTCTCCCCAAAGCAATGAACAATGAAAGAACAGCGCCTAGGATAGAGACATCTGTCGGGTTGCTGCTAAAGTTCTGGATATTTGCAAACAAAACTTTTCGAGACCAGTAGAGAAGTCTTGTTCTCTACCGTCTTGGCTACTACCTAGACCTCAAATTTTCTGGATTTGCTTCCTTAACGAAAAATATAACTGCACGGTGACTGACACCGGCTGTAGGCATCAGCGAATGTTTTTAAAACCTCAACCCCATCTACTCTCTATGCCAGCATTGGCTTCTTAAGGTTGCTAGATGCCTCTTGCAGCCTCTGTTGACAAAGCCAAAGATCTTCGCCGGGACTTTGGTCGAGCAGCTCAAGATAATCAACGACACGCTTTCAAGACGACACCCAAGTGGAAGTTCAGCAGGAGAACGGTTATGTTATCAACGCCTAACACTTCACACGGCGAATTAATTAATTTTGGAAGTTCACGAGCTTACAATGGAGAAGGGAGGGGGGGTACGTTTCTGCTTTGAATCTCCAGTCGCATGTAACCTAAGCATCGAGTGAACCCTTCCAGGTAATCCCTAGACGTGGGCGCCGCAAGGAGGGTTAGGGGGAGGGGAGCCACTTGCCCCCGGTGGAATAACACTCTGCCCCGAGAATCTGTGGTACATTTCTGATTCCCATAGCCTCAACACCAGATCGCAAGACAAATCTCGACTGTCCATTCCCCTTCGCAACTACAATTTCTACACAAACTCCTTCACTGCCTGTCTGTGGAACAAACTGCCCGTTGAAGTTCGAAATGCATTATCAATATCAGTTTTTAGGAGCCAAATAAGATATTTTCTATCACGCACACCCAATTAACTTAAATCTAAGATGCTATCACTTTGCAGAAATTGAGACTGATATCTGTCAACACTCTAAAATGCAATATTCCCGGAATATTTCCGAAATGAGACTCGCGTGTATGTATGTGTGTATGTATGTTCAGGCTTCAATTTTTGCGTTAATTTTTATTTTCCAATTTCTTATTAGTTTTATTATTTGTATGTGCTTATATCTATTAAAAATGGAAACCTAGAGATTCTCACAGCCTTGGAAAATAAGGTGAAATAAATAAGTAAAAACGTAAATATATTAAAGTAGTAGATAAAATAGCTTATCTGATTACAAATTGTACAATACGTAGACCATAGTATTACCCCCGTATTTTATGAATTGATTTAGGAAAAAATTTAAAGAACTAACGTAATTGCCACGAAAGGTTGTATAGCGTTTCATTCGCAAAGAGGAGCGAAGTATCATTGGACTGCCATCTAGCGACAGTTTGAATAATTAAACTTGTTTAAGAGCGGCTAGGGACAGCATTAGCACCTTGGGAAATACATGCTAACAGCACGAAACCTAACCTGCCTATCCTATCCACGTTGGCATATAACAGCATAAATAAGCATGTAAATAGGTTTGGCATACGTGGATAGGTTAGGAAGGTTAGGTTTGGTGCTGTTAGCATGCATTTCCAAGTTGCTAATGCTGTCCTTAGCCGCTCGTGTTTACTTTGAAGCCCCAAGCCATAAGATACGAAAAAAAATCACTCTTGCCCCGTCCAGTTCGCTACACTTTTTGGCACTAGGTGTAATGCAGTGTCAGGCTGGTGAAAAGAAATTATTTTCAACCCAGTAGACGCTTCATGTTCAGAAGATTCAACAAATTCCTGTCTGCTGCTTTCACCATCCATTTGATTGGTTAGCAGGCATCATGTGACCATACGCCACACCGTACACCGCTCCAGAACGTAGTGCAAAACCGTGCAGCAGTGATGTGCCGTAGACTATAAGTTTACGTCTACATGCGTTGTCTACACGTGATCTACGCGTCATTGGGTTGTAGTTTACATAGACTACGTAGACAATCTAAAGTGCATTAAAATTAATTTTCAAGGGTTTCATGAAAGGAAAGTGACATTTTCAACTGTATTGGTTCCTAACGAAATTAAAAGAATCCTATTTACAACAAAATTTATCTTCTCTTCTATTATCAACTATGAAGATAAATAGTATGCAAAAAATAACAACAGATGGCAGTCGTGAGGCAAGAGTGGTCTTTTCCCCACAAAACACTAGAATATTTACTATATTAGGTTTCTTCCTAGGTGAGAAAATGTTCGAATTTGGAGCAAAGAGTATGAAAAGTTACCCTCACACATCAGCAACTTATACGCAGTGTAATTTTCTTTTAATTCCACGGCGTCCTTTGCTAAGTTATCACCTTTCGCCATGTTGTTTACATATCTTATGTAATCTACGTGTATAAAATAGTCTACGTGTAGAATGTAGACTATCGTTGTTTACACGTAGACGCACATCACTGCCGTTCAGACACCAAATACACTACGTGACACCAAGTCAATGAAGTAAACGACTCGGGTGTTGCACTTTTTAACTAACTAGACACGTGACTAAACAGTCAAAATGTGCAGTGACCTAGATAGGTATTTTGTATTTTTTATATGTACTTGTATTTTTCTTGTGCGAGCCGTAAGCTGTGCGCACTACAACTTGATTTTGTCTTATCATCAATACACTACTTGCTGGACCTACATCTTTTTTGCAAATTTTGAGAATTATAATCACACATATATACTACTCATACAGTTTTGTATTGTATGCCCATAACACTTTGTGCGATTTATTCATCGTTATGACTGTCTGTTATGGCCTTTCTACGCCGTTCCCTCACTTACCACAAATATCTACCCACTCGTTGCACTTCTTCACTTTTGATTCCTCTCTTCTCTTCCACCACTTGCATTATTTTCCTCCCTGTTATGTTCTTAAGTAACGACTGGTAAGGCGTAAATTATAACGAATTACTATTTCTGTAATTTAAATATCCTAATCATTACATACTTGGAAATTCTTTAAAAATGCAACCCTCCCCCTTCTCAGTACAACAAAGATAATTATGGCAACACTAGATTTTTAATCTACATTTTTAGTTAGGCGGACAAAAATTTCGGCGCGCGTTTGTCGTTCATAGAAAATAAAAACCTACAGGACAAAACAAGAGAGGAATACAGCGAAATAATGTTTTATGTTTATTACTCGCAATGTTCCTCGTTTCGTGTAGGCTTGGTGTTCCTAGTGTGGGATGTTACATCCCCCCCTTTTTTTCAGCTTTTTGGAGTTTTAATTAGTGGCTAAAAATAACACGTACTCATTTTTTTTACTTCCCAAATATTCTCATTTCATATTCCTCATCCTGCAAGCTGGAACAATCCCAGCGGATGGAATATAATGGAAACAGGAACTGTGGTTTATTTTATGGTTGGTCTCCAAGGGGAGGGAAATGCTATCTCAACAAAACCTCGCGAGAGTCTGGTATAATGGTCATAGCACCGTCAAAACAACTAGGTGTTACATTTAGATACGGTCTTGTATAAAAATCCAAATTTTCCGTTTGTGACATCCCCTTGACGCAGATTGTTTAAAAATTCGTACATTTGATACTGGGAGAATATCACACATGATGTTTTCTTTAAAATGACGACATTGAAATATGGAAACGTTTATGTGGAAGGTTATTACTTGTACATGATTCATGATGAGATAAGAAGGCACGAGATTTGATATCCTATAATTATGAACATCTGTGTAGTCCCTTATATTTCTTCTCAAATATTACATAATTAAGTTTCTTCGTAGTCTCCTTAATTTCTTCCCAAGTGTTACATAATTCACCTCGCGGGATCTTTTATTTCTTCCCAGATATTAGCTACATAATTTCCACGGTTCGGATCTCTTGCTTTGTTTACGTTTCTTATATCCTGCTTATATTCTATATTTTCTTTCTCTGTTATTCCTTCTAATTTCCTATACTGCCGAGGGCCTCCCCGATGGCGCAGTGGTAGCGTCTCCCCCTTGTAATCAAGGGGTCCAGGGTTCGATACCCGGTGGAGGCACATAGTGTTTCGGATCCCACTTTAAACTGTAGGTCCAGTCCCGATTAGCCTTAAAGTGGACTTAAAATACCAATTCAATCAATCGATCAACCTATACTGCCGACTTCTGTGGCGGAGTGGTCGGAGCAGCTTGCCCAGGTCGGGATTCGAACCTGGGACCCATGGCCACGAAGGTCGACACACTGCTTTGACATATTGATAAATGTGTGTTTTGTCTTCAACTGTCCATGCGATTTAATTTAAGATTATTAAACATTGCTAACAAATATACTAAAATTAAATTAAGACGATCCATTAAAGAAGTCAGTTGGAGGGAAAATAAATATTTTCGGTTCTCTCATCATGGTAATTAAAAACTATATATATTTTCTCTAAATTTTCCAAGTTTCTCCATATCTTTACAAAATTTTCCATGAATTTCTCACCCTAAGTTAATTTCCTTGATTTTTAATGTATTTTTTTTTCTTTTTTCCTCACTTTCTGTCTCAAATCTTGCCTTCTTAAAAGTGGTCTTACGACGATTAAATGGGATATTCTCAAACTTGTAAGTTCCCAGATCACTATTCAAAAATCACAGATCTTTCATGGATAAGTTCAAATGTATAGAGATAATTCTTCTTGCATGCCAATAACCACGTTCTAGTTTCCAGTCTTTATCGTTGCTTGGTCATGTTTTACTACCGGCATTAACCTCTCGAAGGTGGAAATTCTTATTGGTAATTTTCTGGGCCAATCGCCGGACCTCCAGTTATTGCACCGGTGTCGCGATCTGTTCCGACGTTGTCAAGAGGATCGAATGGACACTTTATCCCCAAAATGTCCCTCTTCACTCCGAAGAGGCATCGATTGAGAGAAGTGATTGCCATTATGGTCCACTCAGACTCGGTCATCAGGGGACATTCCGGCGTTGTTGGACTCAACGACCACTCCCATACCATAATGGTTGTAGGCTGTCATGCTCGAATGCTTGTCTTAAATCCAAGCGTGCGAAGTTTTTGATACCTTTTACGCGTTGCAAATAACCTCCCTGGGAAAGGTGAGAATTTGATAAAACTTTAAAGCGTCTATTGCTTGTTTTCTTTATCAATTACACGTAACGGAGAATTCGGTACAGCTTTAAATAATTCTGATGCTTATTTAAAAGTATAGATGGTGTGAGAGTGAACTTTTCAAATTTTCCTTTCAATGTTTCAACACATTTCCCAACATAACACAAAATCAATAAAACTTGTTTCGTTATATTAATAGTATCAACAAAAACTAAAATATGAAAATATATAGTTTATTTTAGTAAAAATATAGTTATTTCTAATTAAAGATTCACTAGTTAAAGTTTATGACTTCTATGTATATATATTGGACAGATTCACTATCCTCTCCAAATAAAGTATTTGATCGTGTAATCAATTGGGCTCAATTTAATTTTATTAATGTGCTTAAATTAAAGGACATTAATGGCGTGTAAGGTGCATTCAACCCATTCGCAACGAGTCTATAGTGATTATGTGCAATAGATCGTTCATACAATGAGGCAGAAAAATTGAGACGCTTGTTCTCACAACAAGAGTGCGTCGTACTCCTGCACGACAAGGCCCGTCCGCACATCCAACTCGATCATCGGCCTTATACCCCAGACCTTACACTTGAAGGAATATCTTGACTAACAGGAGTGAAACTTTCAGGACAATACAGAGAAACATTAATGGCTGGGAAGAAATGTTCCCAAAGCTAATGAAATGAGAGAACAGTAGAATATTTGCACTTACCAAGGGATCGGCTTTCAGTTTCCTTGCGTGGGGTGTACTTCTTTTAGTTCTTGCGTGGGGCAAAGCTCGATGAACAAAATGGAATTCACTTCCAGAATTCAGGACCTGTAAGAAAAGAATGGAGAAATCCGTTTTATAAAGTTTCTAATCATCATGTTTTCATCTATATTATAACTTTAATGCAAACAACAAATACAATATATTGAAATCATTATACACTGTTACTAAATAGTGACGAAATTGAATTAAAGCACGAAACTACTATGTAATTAGAGATTGTAGACATTCTACAATCTTCGAGATAACAAAGATATGTTATACGTTCAGAATGCAAAAACTAAATCTTCTGAACAGGTTACGCCAGCTCAGAGCACCATTCGCCTACAACACCATTAAGATGGTACTTTAGAGCACCACTAATCTACAACACCGCTTTGGTGGCACCTTAGAGGACCATGTATCTATAACACCATTGTTGATGACAACTTAGAGCACCACTCATTCAGCACCGCTAAAGGTCTCACTGCGATAGTCACAGGAAATATTACACCTTTGTATTTTCATCGATATCTGCTATTATTTCACTAAGTTTATAGACAACGCTGCGTCAAAGACATCAGTGTAGGTGTCACCCTACTATTGCCTAGTTGAATGGAAGGGGGGTGGAGAAAGTAATCTCCCTTTCCCATTTTCACTCACAGCATTGTCAATGCCTGGGCTTGCTCAAGTATGACGGCTTCCCATAGAATGGATCCTGTTCGAAAAGAGCCAAGGAAACTAAAGTTACACATATTTGTTTTGCTTCTCCACAATGCGAAAGTAATGGAGAACGTTCCTTATGAAAATAGCTTCACAAGCCATGATTTCCTCTGCATTCCAAAAGTTTACGGAAAGATGAGCACCGCTCTGCATTTGGCCAGCAGGAAAATTCCATCGCGATCATCGAAACGTAGCATGAAATTTTTGAAAGCACGAGGAAAGTCTACGCTTTATTAATTCGCTTGGTATGAATTTTCATCGAATAATATGCAAGAAGAGGAGCCACGTTTGAAGAGATATTAAATTTCTGTTCGTTTCGAAGGGTTTATTACAGTGTCTCACCCCCCTGTGTTACTCCAGCGTCTCTTCCGGTGAAAAAAGAGCAAGCAACGTTTTTGTCCGCCATATTAACCCTTATGTTAACATCCTGCCATCTGTAGAACACTAAACGTACTAAAGTAATATGGAGCTCTCTTACGTCACTGGATAGTCTAGTTCAGTGGTTCCCAAAGTGTGTGCCGCTCATAGGCGGAGTTCTGGAGGGGCCATGGAGGGCCTGCCCCCCCCCACTTAAAAAAGATTAAAAAAATTACACAGGATTAAGTTCAGTTACTACATTTTTGTTATGAAGCCATACCGCAAATCTTGACGTTTGGCATGATGTCATGTGCGGTAATTGCGCCGCAATAGCGGGTCTCAGACGATTCAATTGATGTGATGTGTATAGTTTGAAGAAAGAAAAATGTAAAATGACTATGTGTTGAGTCAACAGTAACTGCTGAGGCATCAAAAGAACTTTTCAATTTAATTTTTCTAAAATTTCTGAAGCTTACTATTGTACCGTAACTTTTTTAAAGTAATACAATTATTGTATCAATAAAAAAATAATGAAATGCAAAATGAAATAATCGTACTGTTTTGCTTCTTTTAAAACTGAAAACCAATGTACTAATTAATATTTGTTTTCATAAGCGAGGAAATTTAACATTTTCAAGTCTAAAAGGCCTAGAACTCAGTGTCTTTAAGTTTTTTTTTGTTTTTTTTAATTTCCGGGGGAAGGCCCCGGACCTCTTATAAACTAGGGGATATTCAATAACCCTCAGGTACGTCATATGCTTCACCCAGAGTCTGCCCCTCCCAAAGCAAAAGCTCAAACTCCGCCCATGGTGCCGCGGTGCCCTGGTTTTCAGGGGCGCCGCGAAATGTTGCATTATTTTCACTGAAATAATTATATTTTTCCAAATATGTGCTTATTTAGTGTTTTTTGCATGTAACATCTTTCCGAATTTGAAATGTGTGTTTATTTTTTAACTTAAGTGTTGGATATGCCTACATTCTGACTTGGGCGCCGCGGAAAAATCTTGAAGCACTAAAGGAGCTGTGAAACGAAAATAGTTTGGGAACCACTGGACTATTCTGAAGCACATTGGTTCGGAACCTACTTTAAACTATAGGTCCAGTCCCGATTAGACTATCTGTGCATAAACTAGACAAAGAAACTTAGATAGAGACATATAAATTTACTCATTTATTAAAACATAGTCGCATATTTTTTGAAAACTACATTATATAAACGATATGTATGACTTATATAAATGTATATCGTATCATGCCGAAAGCATGACTCGAACCCAGGACCCTGGATGCCATAGCCCGATAGTCTAATCACCTCCGCTGATACGAATTCTTCCGGAATCGCAGGAAAGATACTGCAAACACAACTTTATGCTGAAAGCACCGTTATTGAGAGACGCGGTCTCTCAACGGCCGAAGTTCGAATTTAGTTTAAATAGCTCGGGAGAATATTTCTTCAAACAGTCGGTATCTGAAATCTATCGCGTGCACAGTCGGTGCCTCGGAATTATACAAGCAGTTGAACTAAGAAAGTTATGGCGTGAATAGTTGTTGCATCTGGCTTATAGACGGATTGTCGACCGGCGCTAAAGGAGTTACAGCGAGGAGTAGTACGCTATCGGAAAGGAGTTTCATCAGTATTTCATCAACGAACCAGCGAGTCGATCGTCACTTCAAGATCTACAGGTAACGAACGTTCATAAATCCTTGTCTATCATTCTCTCACACCCTTGCCAGACCAGTCAATTGAAGTGTTTAAATTTAATCGTGAGTGTAGTTCTTATTTCATGTGGCAAGCCCCTTACTTGGTCGAGTGTTGACGTAGCTCCTCAGAGCTATACCCCCCTCTTACGATACACCTCTCGCAGCCAATTAACTTCGAATATCAGGCTTTCACATAGCCCATCAACGATATCTTAATCTAAACAAACTGGTGTTTATACGATATATTTAGATAAATGTACAGTAAAACCTCGTTAACACGAATTCCAAGGGACCGAAAAATCAAGAGTTCGTGTTAAAAAAATTGTGCTAACCGGGGACTCAAATTTTATTGTTGCAATACAGTTCTTTCTTCGCAATAACCATTTACAATACGTATTATGTATTTAAGTATTGTAGATAATGTAGATTTGGCAATTCCATACTGTTCAGCAATTGTCGTTTTGTTCAATGCACCACGGTCTACTTCCTCTAGGATTTTCAGTTTTGTTTGCAGATCTATACCTGTCTGCTTCCTCTTGGCCATTACTTCCGTCTTACTGCTTGCAACTTGATGTTACTCATACTGGCTATGTTTTAAAGAATAGAAAAACACATTTGAACACATTGTTGATCTGAATCTGTTGGCTACAATACTGTATAAGTTGATTGTTGACAAGATGATAGAGATTGTTGAGCGATTTCTTACATACCTAGCAGAGAAACAACAGAAAAAATATGAAAATCTTTGAAAGTTCGTGTTAAATGAAATCTAATGACGCAACGGACTAAAAAAAACAGTTCGCAATTCGTGGTAACCGAAATTCGCGTTAATCGATAAAACTTTCTATAAGATATAATACATCCCTGCCGGGACCAACATTTTGTTCATGTTAACCGAGTGTTCGTCTTAAGCGAGTTTGTGTTAACGAGAGTTTACTGTATTTTCTAAAGATGAATTTACATTAGTACAGCTAGATTAACAGCCACAGCTCAAAAGATTTTGAATCCATGACCAAACTGTATAATCGTACATATGGATGTGTGTGTGTGTGTGTGTGTGTACCTCGTGTGTTCTTGGCCGAAGGCATCTCCTATAACTTGCAACGCTTCTCTATCTCCAGATTAATCGTGACCCTGGGGATGCATGCTTATTAGATAAAATAGACGACAGAGCAAACACAACGAGAATTGACTCACCACCTACCAGGGCGAGATCTTGAGCGCTCAACGTGCCGTTTAGGAGGGCACATGCTGCGTAAAACGCCACATAACATTCCCTTTAATTCACATGACGTAATTTTGGTTACATCCAGTGCCTGTTATGCATGACATAGTTCTGGATTTGCGTTGCTTTCACGTTAAGTAACGTAGCTGACGATGAATCAAGATTCTCAAAACTGTTGTTTACGTATCTATAGTTGCAGTACGCTTCGGAACGCCACTTTACTTCAAAGAAAGTTCCGAAAGATAAGTTTCCCCTCTGGCAACCATACGTCAAGTCCACGTGAAGCCCAGTGTATACTCCCCTCAAACCTTCCCCACCAATAGCGTCCGTTTTAGGAACTGACAGCTCTTGTCGAGTCCACGTGGAGTAAATGCGATGTTGCCAATTCAGTTTCTTTAGAGATTTCCGGATGTGAAGTTGCGGTTTTCTTTCCTAGCTTGTGTTATTGTGTTAGTGCTTTTTTTATATACAGTGTGGAAACCTTGGGAGTATAAAGTCGCAGTGAATTAATGGATGTCTAAACACTGCAGGTTGACGTCTTGAGACCACTTTATGCACAGTAAGGCTAATCGGGACTGGACCTACAGTTTAAAGTGAGATCAGAACCACTATGTGCCTCCAACTTCTCTCTCTCTCTCTCTCTCTCTCTCTCGTTCTCTCTCTCACTCTCTCTCTCTCTCTCTCTCTCTCTCTCTCTCTCTCTCTCTCTCTCCACTTCTTTCATTCTCTCTTTCTGACGAGAGAGAGAGGAATAGAGAAAGGAGATTGATTGATTGATTGATTTAGTTTATTTTACTTCGCGTTTTGTGCCTCTTGGCAAATTTGCGAAGATGGGGATGAGTGATGAAAATTGATGAATGGACATTCACAAACAACCAAGCCCGAACGGGATTCGAACTCGGGACCCTTGGCGTCGCAGCGCGTTGTTATAACCATTAGGCGACAGTGTCCGGCTAAAGAATGGAGAGAAAGAGAGAGAGGGGGAAAGAAGAGGAGAGAAAGGGGAAGGAAAAGTAAAGGAGGGGGAGAGAGAGAAATAAGAAAAGGAGAGAGATCTTTCTCTCTTCTCTTCTCTCTCTCCCTCTCTCTCTCTATTCTCTTTTCTGTTCTAAAAGAGAAAAGAACCAGGTATCGAACCCGGGACTCCTTGATTGCAAAGCGACAACGCTACCACTTCAACACTGTAGGTAAAATTCACAACAGAGCTTTTCAGAGAAACAGGTGCTGGCTCAAAACCAGATTTGCGTCCCCTCTCGAGATATGTCAAAGATACCGAAATGGCATTCCAATGAAAACTCAAGCTATACCAATGCACTCTGGCTTGAAGGATGTGACAGACGTGTGTCGCCCCTGTCAACACATACTTTTTCAAGCACAGAACTATTCAATCTGTATTGTATTAATCTATGTTGGAATCTTTTCTTTAAAAAATGTGTTATTGTTAATGTTACAATAGGAAATGAATTGTTTAACTTAAATCTGAAAAAATGTTGAAACTGTGGAAATATAAAACAACTATGTAATAACCATGGTAAATTGTAAACAACAATATGATATAAAAGAGCTAGACTTTTGTAAGTCTACGGGACATTCTCCTGGTTGCCGAAAGGTTGATGGTTCAGGGGACGTTGGGTAATATCTTGCTTCAATCTTCGGATTGGCTGGTGTACTTGTACTCCATTTGGCAGATATTACACAAACCCAACTCTGAATAAGGTGTTCTCCTGCATCATCAAAAAGACCAGGGTTTTAAACTTCGGTACAACTAATAGGTTTAGGCCTACAAGTTATACCGGGTGAATTGTCTGTTTGAAAAAGTGTTTGTATAACATCAGCAGTTTAAATAAATCTTCGAGTGAAAGATCTTAATGATCTTTCATTTCAAACCTACATAGGTGATAATTAAAAATAAATCCTACACCACAGACCTCGCAAGGGCTTGGTCTTACTAACCCTTAGAAGCCTTTGAGAAGTCCGATAAAAGGGTTGTAACCAGACTAACATAAAGCCCTAAAGGCAGAAGGTGCGTGTCAGACGCTCTCGCCTTGCAATCAATAGTTCCTCGCTTCGACCCCTGCTGGAAGTATATAGTGGTTCGAATCCTGCTGTAAACAGTAGGTCGTCCTGATCAGCCTATGTGAGGATAAACTACACTGAAGTAAGGGATGTTTAAAATTACAACCGGAACCTGAGATGAATCAAAGCACTGTCGGTGCATCAAGTGAATATGTAATTTTTGTTTTTTCGAAGTTGACATTTTTGACCTATGCAACTCGTTTGTTGTATCCAAAAACGCAATAAAAGCTGTAAACATAAGCCTTTTGACGTGTTGTTCTGAATCATTTCTTCTGCCGTGAACGTATTTTGATGCACGTAAGTATAGTGATGGAAAGAAATACATCCCTCATAGAGCTTTAGTACCTGTAGCCCTATGGGGGAAGAATTTCTTTCCACCACTGTACATTAGCAGATGAAAATGTTGCTTCATTTGACTCTATTTATGCTCTGAGTGCATCACCATATAATCAAGGCATCTCAGGTTCGATTCCCGAAACGGACAGAGTGAAGAATGCTTGCGATCCTGATTAAACAATCGTCACTTGCAAAGAACTTTTTGGTGGAGTTGTTTCAAGAGAAGTTTATGCACAGAAAGCTAGAAGTAACTGAAAATATATTTTGAAGTGGCATCAGAATACATTGAAATGCGTCGCTAGCGAGGGGTTACCCAAAATGTTACATCTGGTGGGAGGGGGGAGTGTAATGTTGTTTTCAGTAGGTATAAGAGTAAATTTAGTGGTGTGACTTTTTCTAAAGCACCCAAATGACTTCCACGTACGACACCATGGACTGCAATTTGCAGACTGGCGAGGCCCTGGCGTCTGGACTCACAGCCAGTAGAATCCTTTGCGGTCATCGTGTTCTGTCTTTGTGATATATCGTCTATTTCATCTTATCAGCATTCATCCTTATCTTTGCATTTAGCCAAAGATTGCAGAAAAGCGAAGTCAAACAAAAAAAATCAAGTGTAAATTTGGATCGAAAATTATAACAAATTAGGTTTTTGTGGGCTTGGAAAATGTTGTCGCAAGAATAACCACCACACAACCTTGGAAACCCTAAGTTCTCATGTGCTCCTAGGCCTGTAATCCAACCCCTTAGGTTGTTGACGGTTGAGGCTTCAATACATCCAGTTTCGATTAGACTGTGTGCATCAAGTGAGCTTCTAAGTACTTACGATTTGAATGTTGATCAACGTTCTAAACCCAGCTCCAAATAGCTCCCTCGTGGAAAAAGTTTCAGTTTGAAGAACTCAATATGCTGACCAAGGCAGAAATTTATTTCATTATAAAACAGAAACTAAACGTAACGTTTCAACCTTCTAGCAAGGTCTTCTTCAGACTCTGCACCAAGTGCAAATGTAACAAGATACAAAACAGGACGATTCATATACACAAACATTACTCCCCTCCAGACTATTAGAAAGTCGTTCTGGAACATTCTAGCAGGTGGCTTTCCCTTGTCAACTGTACTTTCACCTAAAAGGCTAAACATATGAAGAAGACCTTGCTTGAAGGTTGAAACATTGCGTTTAGTTTATGTTTTAAAATAAAATAAATTTCTGCCTTGGTCAGCATATTGAGTTTTTCATATCATGGAAACAAGGCTTAATGGTGTTATGATTTCAGTATGAGTTTGTGTTTTAAAGTCCACTTTATGCACAGTAAGGCTAGTCGGGACTGGACCTACAGTTTAAAGTAGGATCAGAACCACTATGTGCCTCCACAGGGTGGCTACTCTAGGACCGTTATAAAATTCATATATAATTCCCGGTTTTCAAGGCCAATTTTTACATAATTTCAAGGCTACAAGAACATGTTTTCCCAATTTCAACTTACGTATTACCGTCTCTCAACACCCACACAAATATACAGGGTTATTCAAAATGATGGATACACTTTCATTCATGTATATTTCCTTGAATATACATTACATATTAATAATATACATACAAGAGAGAGAGGAAGGTCTAATGTTTACTAACTTACAAAGAGGTTACAGATGTTCAATATGGCCACCGCCTGCTGCTCGGCAAACATCTAAGCGGTAGCCGAACTCATCCCAGACACGAAGAAGCATCTCTTGTGTAACTGAGTTAACTGCAGCTGTGATACGGTTCTGCAGGTCACCCAGAGTTTATGAGTTTATACCCCTTCTTGTTGAAAAATGAAGTTTTGGGAATCTTCATTCAGTTGAGGAGCAAGCCTGTGTTCCAACATGTTGAGATACGAAATCCAACTTACAGTGCTCTCCATAAATCTTTCTGTGCGATAAGGCACAAAACACATTTACCTTTGGTGAGTTCCTCTCATGTGGCAGTGTGGCACAGGGGTTTTCCAGACCCCATATACGAACATTGTGCCTCATCACTCTTGCGCTAAGGTGAAACGTCGCTTCGTCACTGAACACTACGCATGCCGAATCGAAGACTGAATGCTCGCTGCACTGCTGTTGCCGGTTCAGTTTTGCCGAACTCAAGAACGCAGAAAACCTTGTGCTGCACCGTGGCCATCTTACTCGGAACTGAACTGAAGGGTCCTTGGTGGCACGAGCTTGCCCACTCGAGTGGTTGTTACGCAACTGCACTCTAGCGATAGTATTCGAAACTTTACACCTTCACCTCTCTCTTGTATGTATATTATTCATATTCAATGTATATTCAAGGGAATATACATGAATAAAATTGTATCCATCATTTTGAATGACCCTGTATTAGCAATATAAAGGATGTGTGTGATTCCAATGTATCCAAAAATTCTAATTCAATTCAATTAAACGGTATATATATTTAAAATATTCAATTTAAGGTGCGGAGATTACATTTGCCATTTCATATACTCAGATTCGAAATACATCAACAAACACAAGCCACAAATGTTACGGTTTATATTCTAATCTACGAAAAATTGTTAACTGTACATGAATTTCATACGAAAGTTTACCTAATCTTCTTCAAGATATCTTATATTTCATCTGTAAGATACTGTTTTTCAAAGGACGCTACGAAAGTAAATGGGTTGAGAGAATTCTGTTCCTTCCTGGATAAAAATAAAAAATAAACTGTGAAAAACGTGCATCAGGGCATTTATAGATATCAGTGGCGTATACTGAGACCAATATCTGGGCTATCTCACTATGTCACAAGGTCCTAGGCTATGAATAGAAAATTTACCAACTCCTAAGAAATCAGGTTGCCAACCCATAAGAAATCAGGTTGCCAACTCATAAGAAATCAGGTTGACAACTCATAGCAAATCAGGTTGCCAACTCATAGCAAATCAGGTTGCCAGCTCATAGCAAATCAGGTTGCCAACTCATAGCAAATCAGGTTGCCAACTCATAGAAAATCAGGTTGCCAACTCATAGGAAATCAGGTTGCCAACTCATAGCAAATCAGGTTGCCAACTCATAGCAAATCAGGTTGCCAACTCATAGCAAATCAGGTTGCCAACCCATAAGAAATCAGGTTGCCAACCCATAAGAAATCAGGTTGCCAACTCATAGCAAATCAGGTTGCCAACTCATAGGAAATCAGGTTGCCAACTCATAGGAAATCAGGTTGCCAACTCATAGGAAATCAGGTTGCCAACTCATAGGAAATCAGGTTGCCAACTCATAGGAAATCAGGTTGCCAACTCATAAGAAATCAGGTTGCCAACTCCAGATTCAGCATCATCATCATCATCAGATCGATTATTCTCCTGAATTTTATTCTCTAGGCTTCAGGCTTCGCAGATAGCCTAGCTAGCCTAGAATATACGCTCCTGATAAATATGTATAAATTCAATGGGATTTGGATAAATAAAAGTTGCAATTTTTCACGTCAAGGGAGAAAACTTACGCAGAAATCCCGGAGCCAATAATTCACGCAGAATTCCCGTTGGGTAGCCACGCTGCTCCACTGGGTATTGAACCCAGGACACCTTGATTACAAGGCGGCGACGCTACCACTGCGCCATCGGGGAGGCCTCCTTTGTGGGAAAAGGAGCCATAGGGGCTTGACGTAAGCATATTGTCAGTTCTAATTTGATTTACAAAATTACATGCTGTGGATAACACAAAATAGAATTCGCTATTCGCAACGAGTATCATGCGGGCAGAGTTAATATATCATCGCCGCATTCTAAGAGGGAAAAAGAAATATCCAGATGGAAATAAAACCGAGGGATGCTTTCCTTTTGGGTGGAGGTCCAAAATCCTATTTCCCCCGACCAATCCGGTTCGTCCGAGGAAGCCAAAATGCCAACCACGACAGATTCTGCTGCTCACGTGATGAGGACGGATTTTGCCAACTCGCAGCCCTGTTTATACAATGCCTTCATTTCACAATTGGACTAGGGGCTTTGTCGCTATGGAAACACGCGGGTTATGGTAGCCTGATCGATGGACAAGGGCAGCAGGGGGCGGGACTTGAGCCCGGGGGGTGCAAAAAAGTAGGGCGGTGGGGAGACGGTCGCCGGCGCAATTCGCTTACCCCGACAGTCGGGTATGGTTCCAGATGTGATTAAGGTAGGCATTCGGGTTTTATTCCTTCCCTGGGCCAAAATGCATGTTACGAAACGAGATCCTGCAAAGGAAATCCGATGCTATAAACGTTCCCAAAGTCACAACGTGAATTATGGTTCATGAGTATCGTTCAAATCTTGCTTATGTTTCTCTGTCTGTCCTCTAAGCGTCTCTCTCAAAGAAACATTCTGAGGTTTTAAGATGATGTTCATGGGTTGTATTCTAAATTTTACTGATATATTCATATCAGTGTCGTTAGCGGGGTTTTTAGGGGGTGAAGTGAAGGATAGAGAAATGTTTTCAGGTGATTGGGTGATCATTGGTGCTAATATTATTTCCCTCATCTATCTCTCCCTCTCTCTCTCTCTGTCTGCGCGTGTGCGTCTCTTCCTCGTCCATCTTTCACTATTTCTCTCTATTTCTAACTTTCTCTTTAAGTATATCTCTCTCTATTTGCTTCCACTATCTTTTCTCCTTATCTCTCCCACTCTTTCCTTCTACTCTCTCCCTCTCTTTCCTTCTACTCTCTCCCTCTCTCCCCTTCTACTCTCTTCCTATCTTTCCTTCTACTCTCTCCCTTTATTTCCTTCTACTCTCTCCCTTTATTTCCTTCTACTCTCTCCCTTTATTTCCTTCTACTCTCTCCCTTTATTTCCTTCTACTCTCTCCCTCTCTCCCCTTCTACTCTCTTCCTATCTTTCCTTCTACTCTCTCCCTTTATTTCCTTCTACTCTCTCCCTTTATTTCCTTCTACTCTCTCCCTCTCTCCCCTTCTACTCTCTTCCTATCTTTCCTTCTACTCTCTCCCTTTATTTCCTTCTACTCTCTTCCCTTCTACTCTCTCCTTCTACTCCCTCCCTCCCTTTCCTTTTACTCTCTCCCTCTCTTTCCTTCTACTCTCTCCTTCTCTTCCCCTCTACTCTCTCTTTCTCTTCCCTTCTACTCTCTCCCTCTCATTCCTTCTACTGTCGTCCTATCTTTCCTTCTACTCTCTCATTCTTTTCCCTTCTATTCTCTCTCTATCTTTCGTTCTACTCTCTCCCTCTCCTTATTTCTACTCTCTCCCTCTCTTCCCTTCTACTCTCTCTCTCTCTCCCTTTCCTTCTGCTCTCTCCCTCTCTTTCCTTCTACTCTCTCCCTCCCTTCCTTCTGCTCTCTCCTTCTCTTCCCCTCTACTCTCTCTTTCTCTTCCCTTCTACTCTCTCCCTCTCATTCCTTCTACTGTCTTGCTATCTTTCCTTCTACTCTCTCCCTTTATTTCCTTCTACTCTCTCCCTTTATTTCCTTCTACTCTCTTCCCTTCTACTCTCTCCTTCTACTCCCTCCCTCCCTTTCCTTCTACTCTCTCCCTCTCTTTCCTTCTACTCTCTCCCTCTCTTACATTCTACTCTCTCACTCTCTCTCTCCTTCTACTCTCTCCCTCTCTCCCCTTCTACTCTCTTCCTATCTTTCCTTCTACTCTCTCCCTTTATTTCCTTCTACTCTCTCCCTCTCTCCCCTTCTACTCTCTTCCTATCTTTCCTTCTACTCTCTCCCTTTATTTCCTTCTACTCTCTTCCCTTCTACTCTCTCCTTCTACTCCCTCCCTCCCTTTCATTTTACTCTCTCCCTCTCTTTCCTTCTACTCTCTCCTTCTCTTCCCCTCTACTCTCTCTTTCTCCTCCCTTCTACTCTCTCCCTCTCATTCCTTCTACTGTCTTGCTATCTTTCCTTCTACTCTCTCCCTTTATTTCCTTCTAATCTCTCCCTTTATTTCCTTCTACTCTCTTCCCTTCTACTCTCTCTTTCTACTCCCTCCCTCCCTTTCCTTCTACTCTCTCCCTCTCTTTCCTTCTACTCTCTCCTTCTCTTCCCCTCTACTCTCTCTTTCTCTTCCCTTCTACTCTCTCCCTCTCTTTCCATCTACTCTCTCCCTCCCTTTCCTTCTACTCTCTCCCTCCCTTCCTTCTGCTCTCTCCCTCTCTCCCCCTTCTACTCTCTCCCTCTCTCCCCTTCTACTCTCTTCCTATCTTTCCTTCTACTCTCTCCCTTTATTTCCTTCTACTCTCTCCCTTTATTTCCTTCTACTCTCTTCCATTCTATTCTCTCCTTCTACTCTCTCCCTCTCTTCCCTTGTACTCCCTACCTCCCTTTCCTTCTACTCTCTCCCTCTTTCCTTCTACTCTCTCCTTTTCCCTTCTATTCTCTCTCTATCTTTCGTTCTACTCTCTCCCTCTCCTCATTTCTACTCTCTCCCTCTCTTTCCTTCTATTCCATCCCTCTCTTCCCTTATACTCTCTCTCTCTCTCTCTCTCTCTGTCGATGGTGGTAAGACAGCTTTGTCTACAGTATAATGATATACTTTAGCGAATCTCAGCAGAAGATTCTTTAACTTGAGAGAGAAAATGAAGCTCAACCATATAACTGACTGTTATCCTTACAGTAAGAGCATTCGTGTTTAAAATGGCAGTGCGGTAAATATAGTAAAGTGGTGTATGAATGTGATAGAGATTGTAAACTCTAGTAATGAAACCTTAAAATACTAGTATCTTACAAATTTGTGTTTTAAAATTCTCCCATTGGTGTCAGTTATAGAGAGCTCCACTGTATGTAATTTTCAACCCTCGAGGTTCATTGCGTACACTTAATGATAAATTCTGAAGCCACTCCCATAAGAAACTAGTGAATCCATTTCTAGGTTCTGCTAGCATATTTTGCCCCAGCACGCTTTGCCAATAGACTTCAAGAAGGCTTTCGACGAGGTTGGTGTTACGCAAGAATCCTTGCTTGGCTTCTCTTTGTTTCCAATGTTACGCTTAAGTTCGAAGTTTACAACCGCTCCCAAACAAAAGGCGCGAAGCCACTTTCTGAAAGTATTGTTAACCAAAACGGTTTGAAGGAGGCAAAATTGGGTCTTTGGTGGTTGCAAGCATTGTCAAGAAGCCTTCTGCTGCGAACGTGACTGGAAACAAAAGCACGTCAAGGTGGTTTCCTTTCAATCTATAATACTTTTTCTGACAGTTTTTATTTCCCCATGAATCTAAATACAGGAGGGAAATTGTACATTTTTCCCCCGCTCTGGTTGTTTTAATGGATCACGCCACTGTATGTGAAAGAGATCAGATATGGCATCCCTGTATTCTTTTATGGCAACCCTGCATTATTTTATGGCAGTGTGTAACGTTAGCACATCGCTAGTTCTGAAGAGGGCCACAGTTAAGTGAAGACGTGCCTAGTACAGTCCGGCCAAGGAAGACGAAACTACCTGGAAAGGACGATTCCAAACGCGAGAGGGGAAGCAGGGAGAAGCACTCGCCGAACTACCCTGTGGTATTTCGCTTGTGGGGGTTTGCTTGTTGTGTTTATTACCGCTTTCTGTGTTGTGTTTGTGATGGCTCTTGCAATTCGCAACAAACAGTTTCGAAGTGGAATGAGGAAAATTGGGACGTTTTGGCCCCTGTTGCACATTCTACAAAACACCCTTGTTATGCTAGAAAATGTCACAAGCCATTCAGTTACTACATTTATATTTATAATACTATATACAACAATATTATTATTACCGAATACTATCCTGATTAATGTTGTGTACATTTGTGCTAATCATAATATTTACTAAGAAGATAAATTTAATTGAATGAGCTAAAATAAAGCTACTGGTTTACAAACAAGTTTATCTACTAATGTGACGATATGAATACTTTCCTGACATGTTCTGTTTGCTGATATAGTATATGACTGGCTTACATAACCCTTACATAATTCGTAAACATCTCTATGTTTTGGCGGCGATGTTACTACGTTGAAACTTCATTGCTGTTTCTACAGCAGACGATTTTCAAGGAACCCGCTTCCTGAGCAAAGCTCCGTCACCCCTATTTAGCCACTGAACGCGTCCGGTTGGCGCATGCGCACTTCCCTCCATGGTCTCGGCTAAGGCAGCCAGACTGGCGGAAAGATTTATTGGTCCGTGCAGACGAGGCTAATGTAACACTTAGAGTCGACTGCAAAGATAATAGAAGGCAACTTTTCCATCGCCACGGATGTCGTCCGAAATTTTTGCAACACGGTGAGCTAAAGAAATAATAATAAAAATTATAATTATGTAATCCAGATAATTATTCTAAATATCTCAGGACCAAATAGAGCTGAAGAATGTAAAACTTATTAGATCTGAAGTCTAAGACGATATAAATAACCTTGATTGTTTCGAATTTCTATAAAAATCAATCGACTTGATTCGACATAAATAATATCGATTGGACTATTGTTTTGTCTGATGGAGGCAACAATACATATATATATATCACCATTCGTTTCCTGGTGGTCTCCATTCGCTTCCCCATGTCCTCCATAACCTGTATACCAAGTTTCACCGCAATCCGATGCTTCAAGAGGGCTCCGAATAGGGGATTTTTAATTGTCAGCGCCACATTTCCACCTGGTGGTGAAATTATGAACTACTATTTTCTCGCCAGCATCCGCTTCCCCTTCGTAGGGGAACATTAACTATGTCTACCTGGTACTAGTGCGTTTCCGATAAGGATCGCGAATCGGGAGAGAAAAAAAAACAGAGTTTTTCTTTGGTTTTATCTGCGGGAGGAAAGTGTAACTTGAGTATTTGTGCAGGAACTGTTGTTACCCAACAGCTTCCTGCATTTCTCAGGAAGACCTCTTACCTCTCTGCCTCACTTCAGGAGATTTGGGCGTGCGAGAAAAAAGACGAGAGATCCACTTCCTCTCACGCTGCATTATTCAGGTGTCAAGTCTGGAAAAGGATGTTTAAATATTGAGGACACGCGAGTCGACCGGAGACGGCATTTTCGCGGCATTTTGCTCTCGGTACTGAAGAGAGAGAGAGACACCCGGTATTCGCAGCGGAGTTATTTCGGCTCCCGGGAGACATTCGCGAATGTTACGCCGCTTTAATCAACATTCCAAGCGAAATAAAATATTCACGAAGGCGAAGCCAGGAGGAAACGAGGTGTGATGCGGAGCGTTGTCGTGTCGGGATTTTCTTTCCTGTTTTCTTCATCCCTGTGGTCATGTGGGCTATGTTGTATTAGCTGAACGTTACACTATAACCCCCCTCCTCTTCCCTTCTGGAACCTTGTGGACGCAGCCGTCACTAATTACAACAGGTCAAGTTAAGGTATCTTTCATCCTCAATTTTCTCCTCTCTTTGTTTCTTTCTCTCCCTCTTTGTTATCTTTCTTCAATAATTTCTCCATCTCTTTCTATCTTTTTATTCTCCTCTTCTCTCTTTCAATCAACTCTTCTTCAATACCTATCTATTCATATTTCTTTTTTCTTTCATATTTGTTTCCTTTTCTTCCTCACTTTCTATTATTTTCATCCTTTCAATCTCCTTCGCTCTCTATTTTCCATTGTCTTTCAATTTCTTTCTTTCCAGTTTTCCTATTTCTTACTCGCAATTCAAATTTCTCCCTGGCCTCCCCGATGACGCAGTGGTAGCGTCGTCGCCTTGTAATCAAGGGGTCCCGGGTTCGATTCCCGGTGGAGGCACATAGTGGTTCGGATCCCACTTTTAAAACTGTAGGTCCAGTCCCGATTAGCCTTTGTGTGCATAAAATGGACTTAAATATCAATCAATTTCTCTTATCTTTTTTCTTACTATTTCACACATGTTCCCTTTCTTTCTTTTCTATTTCTTATCTCTATTTTTCTATAACTCCCTCCATTTCTCTCTCTTTGCATACTCTTCCTTCCTATCCCTTCCTCTTATCCTTTTACCATTGCAATGCATTGACTGAAACTGGAAGGGTCTTCTCCCTTGTCGCACAAGCCTCTAGCAAAAATTCGCGTTCTGACTTCAACACGAAAGCCTTTGTTGCTATTGCTCTCTCCACGAAAACAGTCCAGTGGAGGTCGGAGTTTCCCCCTTGCCTTCTCCACGCCCCTGACTCTCCAGGATTGCCACACTTCTTCTAAGTTGCTCAGTAGGCACTTCGTTAGATGTTCGTATGCGGTTGAAATTTTTGCTTATTGGCAACAATGTAGGTGAGCGGTGACCTGACTGTTTTCATGGTTTTAGCTTTAGGTTAGATTTGTTACGTTTCATTCTCTTAGCATAAACACACTGCAAATGTATTTTGTATGCTAAGAGTAGTAAACATAAAAAACCTAGCCTAACAACGAAGGCATTTAGCCTAACAGCAGTGATGTGCCGTAGACTATAAGTTTACGTCTACATACGTTGTCTACACGTAATCTACGCGTAGATTACATTGGGTTGTAGTTTACATAGACTACGTAGACAATCAAAAGTGCATTTAAATCAATTTTCAAGGCTTTCCCGAAAGGAAAGTGACATTTTCAACTGTATCGGTTCCTAACGAAATTAAAAGAATCGTATTTACAACAAAATTTCTCGTCTCTTCTATCAACTATTGAAGAAGATAAATAGTATGCAAAAAACAACAACAGATGGCAGTCGTGAGGTAGGAGTTCTTTTTCCCATAAAACACTAGAATATTTCCTATATTAGGTTCATTCCTAGGTGAGAAATTGTTCAAATTTGGAAGAAAGAGTATGAAAAGTTGTTCTCACACATCAGCAACTGATACGCAGTGTAATTTTCTTTTAATTCCACGGCGTCCTTTGCTAAGTTATCACCTTTCGCCATGTTGTTTACATAGATTACGTCATCTACGTGCATAAAATAGTCTACGTGTAGAATGTAGACTATCGTTGTTTACGCGTAGACGCACATCACTGACTAACAGTGAAAGCATGTTGGTTGCTAGAATCTTGTGCGATAAGAGAGACCCAAGCTCTCTCTGTGGCCACTTTCGCCCGTCCAATGGCGACACTCCACACTGCACGTTGACGGACGGGCATTATTCGAAGCCGGAAGCGAGTTAAGAAATGGAAAGTCCTTTGCCTGCGAAGCTAGGGCTGATTACATAACCATCCCGTCGAAGGCAATGGGATTAAAAACGTCAATATTTGCGCGAAACAATGGCTGCGGTGACGTAACGGGTACAGCCCCGCCCCTTCGGGTACCGCGGGAGTCTCTCACGTGTTTCCTCGGACACCGTGTCTGTGTCGGTAAAATTCGCTCGTCTCGTGGGCGGAAAACGTGAGTAACAAGACTGCTTAGTGGCTTATGTCTGCGCCCATATGGACCTTTCTGAGTGTGTTAGTGGCCAGGGAGGAATTTATAAAATTTGTGCACCTAGGCTATCCTTTTTTGGGCCCTTCCGACATAATAATAATAATAATTATTATTATTATTCATTAAACTTAGTTTTCGTTCATAAGCTCCACTAGCACTGTGCATTTTGCAACACAATACTAATACTGCACATGCACCAAAGGAAAAGAAACCGACACTACATAACGGTAGCCACACTGGCCAACAAGGATGTTGACTTCAACCGTCAATATCCCTCCACTTGGCTTTCAATTGTTGCAGTAGCGGCTCTGACGATCATGCTAGTCATGCTCGGCGTGATCTATTTTACAGTAAAATAAACCGTATTTGTGTTTATTAACATGAAAATATAAAATCCATACTGTGACATCCTTTTTTGCCTTCTTTTTCCTTTGAATTCTTCGTTTTTCTCAGGCGCACGGCACAGTCATGCCATTCTCCTTAGGCAGTACGTTTCTCTCATTGGTCGAGACTTGACAGCATCTACGCTGACACATGCGTCACCACGGTGGTCACCACGCATTGTCAAAAGCGTCTCATTTTTGTGCGGTCCTCTTCGACTTTCGGCCCTTAGGCTATAGCCTAGGATTGCCTAGTGGCAAATCCCTTCCTGTTGGTGGCAGAGCTATAGCTGTAGTGAACTAGGAAGGCGGTTGAGCATTGTACCATGATATTGGAGAACAGGCGCGCTGTTGCCAAATCGAACGTCACGAAAAATGCCAAATTCTGTCGCTGGTTACATTCTATATTCGCTGGCCCAGGTCAATGTATTACTGTTCCCCTCTCCACCTCGGTAGAAAGAAATAGGGGTGAAAAATTGGCAACAGGGTACAACCGTCGTTAGCTTTCGGCTAACCGTCTTCCTAGGTGTTCCCACTATAGGCCAGAAACTTCATATCCTGGTACAGTTCACGCCACAGAGTGGTCTGTCATCTACAGCCCGTTGTTGGCAAACATATGTTTTATAGCGTAATTGGAGTAGGAAATGACAACGATGCAGTATCGTTGCAAATATGGAACACGTGCATTCGTTATGGAATTGCAGTATTTGGAATCATTGGGCAGTGTTTTTCGAAGACCAGGAGGACCACACTTTGACTGCCGAGAGAAATAATTACACAGCCCTGCATGAGTTTCGATGACTCACAAATGACTGTTACCCCTGAATAATTTCAGCATGCTGATTCCAAAAAAGAAATCCATTTTAGTTTTTTCAGAAAATGGCAACATATTAACTGCCTTAATTTCACAATAAAATGTGTAGTTCCATGATTTCCTCAATAGATGGCTCTGATTAGATGATGGTAAAATATTGGCTTTCTACAATACAAATCCTCCAATTTCGAACTATAAATGCACATAGAATAGTAAGCATTTAATCCACCTTCCATCTTCACAAGACATATTGATATGAAAATTGTAAACTTTGATTACGTAAATTCCATTTTCGAAATCCTCATAAAGATTCAATTCACAAAATATCCAAAATTCAATGATATATTGTAGTGTGCTGATCAAACTTAATGACGTGGAGTATGATCTAGGGAAAAATCCTGACGTGATGGGAAGAAATATATGTCATGTGCATGACCAGCATTCAAAATACTTCCAGAATCACCTATTGGTTTGAAATCATCCGATTTTTTAAAAACAAATTGCAGGGTGGTGTTATCTAACAGTAATGAGGGACTTCTTTCATCCTCAATTGAGACGGCCCATTGTGGATATCCACCATGGATGATTTCAATAAGATGACGCGGTACACCTAGCGACAGAATTTTCCCGTGGCCAGCTCGGTCCCCAAATCTGTTCCCCTTCTGTCATTGTCTTGTAGGGGTCTTCTTAAACAAGAAGTATTCCAAACACGCCCTGCTACGATCTTGGAACTGAAGGATCGAATCAGAGATGTCGCCACCAGTCTCCCAACACTGGATGAATGTGTGGTGCGCCGGGGTACACATTTGCCAGGAGTCATGTTAAGACATTAACTAATAAATGGCATTCCCTTCTGTACAAGTCGGTACTATGGTAGCTCATAAGAGCTTGTTTCCAATGTTCAAGTTTACCCAGGACATGTAGGTACTCCTCCATGAAATTCGGATGGGCATTCCTCCTTTATACCTATCACATAATATATAATCATTATTCATCTTCGGTAACACTTTCATATAGGGGTGACGAATTTCTTACTTTTTACGGCAGAAAGTACTTACCCAAATCATTTTCTGTAGCGTTGTGGATGTTCGTGAATGTAGTTTTGATCCATTTTAATGCGAATGCATTTTGTTTTCTGCGAAAGTCTCTGTCCGACACGCTGTTTCTGCTGCCGCCATTTGCTTTCTGCACGAGAGCACAATGTTCAGTGTGTTAGATGACGTAACCCCGTAGTCAGTGTTTCAAACTCGTCGTGTTTTCACTATAACATGACGTGCCGAGTATCTTTATTTCTTTTATTTTTTTTCTAACTATGCTTGCCTAACCTAACCTAACCTAAGCTTACGGAAAATGGTTTGTGGGGCTAACGTGAATGGTTTGTGGGGCTAACATCAATGGTTTGTGGGGATAACGTCAATGGTTTGTGAGGCTAACGTCAATGGTTTGCGAGGTATTAGCATAATTTTAAATCCGGGCACGAAAGTAGGTATTTTCCGCTGAACAAGGTTGCAACACTGCATAAATCGACAAAACACTCTCACAACGCGCTATGAACCAGTACGCTATCGCCATGATGTGTGTTACATAATCGAAATAACCAGTAACAGTAAGTACTCGTAAATGTAAGAAATAGACATTATTTTCGTTAGACATTCATTATTTCACCTAAAGAAATGTTCCGCAATGCAGAATAGTACGTTAACAATGTAAAAAAAGTGCGAAATAAATCATTTATAGGTGTCACCCCTATAGTAAAGTAGTACCTCATCTTCATCTCCGCGAATAGTCTATGGCAATAGAAAAGCGACCTGAATTAAGAACATACAACACATCAGGCTATTCACAAAGGAAGTTTCGTTAAAAGTTTTACCAAGCGGGACACTATCGGTATCTGTATCGTCAGTCACGTCTCAATTCTACACACACGTGTCTCTGGTTCCGTATCGACAAACCTTGAAAACCGACCTCCGTGGCGGAATGGTTAGCGCAGTGCACTAAGGCACCGGAAAACCGTGTGGACAATGACATTCTTTGTGAGTGTCTCTTCATCATATCATCATTCATCCTCGTCGTCGCGATTAGCGAAAAGTGACAAGAAGCGACAGAAAATAACCTAATTCAATCAATCACACGTTCTACATAGTTTTGATTTTATAAACGGTGATCTCTGTATCTTCTCTAGAACATCTTTTTAAATTTGGTCCTAACTTTCCTGGACATCCTGTATAGCTAAAACAAACGCTACTTTCTGAACACCCTGTGTCGTCAACCTTTGGTTGGTAGGTTGATTTGGTGTTTTAAGTCCACTTTTATGCACAGTAAGGCTAATCGGGACTGGACCTACAGTTTAAAGGAGGATCCGAACCACCATGTGCCTCCACCGGGTATCGAACCCGGGACTCCTTCATTACAAGGCGACGACGCTACCACTGCTCCACCGGGGAAGGCCCTCGTCAACCTTTGAAGTGACAATTACGTTTTATCATGTACACGAGCACGCCCTAGAAAGGCAAAGAAAAAAATATTGTTCCCACACACCTTCAGAAAGGGGGAGATTTCTGTAAACGGTGATCTCCGTACCTTAGCTAGAACATAATACCAAATTTGGTCCATACTTTTTGGACACCCTGTATACTTCGGAAAAACACGTTATTTTTATGAACACCCTGTATCGTCAACCTTTGAAGTGACAATTACATTTTATCAGGTAGGCGAGCGCGCTCCAGAAAGGCAAAAAAAAACAAAAGAAAAACGTATTGTTCCCATACGCCGTTAGAGAGGGGAGATCGCGAAATTTTTGTGAAAAATAGAATCGAATAACGTCGTAAAACTAATTGCCTTCTCTTCTTCCTTTGCTTACGCCGTATCCTCCTTTCGACGTGAGACTCAACTTGCAACGGAACTTTTTAATTGATTTTGTGACGAGAAGAGTCCTTTGAATGACACGAAGGCTCCAATTCAATTATGTCTGTCTTCTCTATCATCTATTTTATTCGGCAATTATTCCTCACATTATTCAGTAGTACAGAATAATGCATGAGATGCAGCGCGCCCTGTGATTTCTATTTTCAGTATTAAATGAGTGAGATTATGGATAAGTGAAGGTTCAAGGATTTTGCACATTGTAATTACATTTTCTAATATCTCAGTGGTCCTGTAGGTAATGGGGCACGTGGCTGATATTGTTAGAGTCCTTAATTTAAAGACAGTTTGCTATTACATATTGTTATTTCTCGCGTGTGGATCAAAATATATCGGGATATAACGAGGACAATACTCTTATACACTTTATTCAATACTGATATTGTCTTGTTACTGTTTAGTATGGTAATTTTAGTAAAGTTATGAAAACAGTCTTATGTTTTCCTTAAAGTAGCAACTTGAAATCAACTAAGAGAAGATAGATGATGACCATTAATGGAAAAAAACATTTTTTCACATGCCTTTAAACATTCCCCAACCTCCAACATCTGAAAAGAAATGATAAGAAACTCCACGGAAAGATTTTCCACCGAAATAATAATTTTATATATTACTATGACATTGTCATACCTGTAGAAACGCACAATAAAATAAATATTAATAAATTTTAAAAATAAACACAATATAAACTTTAAAACCAACAAAAAATAAATAAGAGGAAAAATCTCCACAGCATTGGATAGCCAGGATAGGTGGATATCTCTCCAGCAATGTATCGGCTCTGGAATTCATCCAGCTCTAATAAATGGACACCTGAGAGCTAAAGCAGCGTGTGATGCTTATCACGTCACCTCCACAACTAGAGCTCTCGTCACGAAAACAATCCAGTCAAGGTCACGCCATCCACCTAGTGTGTTGCCAATAAGCAACAATATCAACCGCATACATATAACGCGCGAAATGTTGGCTTAGCAGCTTAGAAGAGGTGTGGAAACCCTGGAAGGCCAGGGGTGTGGAGGAGGCAAGGGGAAGCTCCGACCTTGACTCTCCTATTTTCGTGGCAAAACCTATAGCAGCTAGAGCCAGCTGTAACAACAGGAGACTTCTGCTATGAGCACCAAACCTGACCTGCCTACCATTTGCGTAAGCATTGTTACGCCAACATAACGCGATGTTTACAATGTTAAATATAAAAGCAATGCTTTTGTCACATTATAACGTCATAATGTTTTGAGAATTCTGTAATTCGTTCGAATGGTTATTGACTAACCTGAAAATTCTTTCCGGGGTTTCTAGGAGATATGAGCAGTTTATTAGAAGGATGATGTAAGTTGGTTGAAATGTATGAATTTGTGAGTGTAACTGAAGAAAAGTATTTCAAGATTATTTTTATCAGGAACCTGTTTTCTTTTGTGAGAATAGATTTTGCGGAATTAACATCAGTGCAAGTTCTATAGAAAGCGTATTACGAAAACAATGATAGTTACGTGTCCGCTCAGCGTGCATTTCGGAAACATTTTAATATTCCACGTCATAATCCGATGCCTTCCTCTCATGCCATCAAAAATATGGTTTAAGAACTTCGAGGAAACGGTTTCTATAGAACGGATCCAGGAAGTGGTGGCTCAAATTCCTGCGGCCATGTTGCGCAAAGTTATGTGTAACGTACGGAAAAAATTTCGCGGACACGTAACTATCATTATTCGTGTACAATGCTTTTAGCGGGAATGTGCGTTGTGCCCCGTTACACGACACCGCCATAACTGAATTGTAAAGCAGGGGCTGCAAGATGGCGGTAGTCACATGCTACCTCACGCAACAATAGCTATGTCCATTGTTGCAAAATCGCCCGATTCATATCCGCACCATGCATTTCTATCGACAAGAACATGAATTACAACATTGTTCGTATGCATTTTAATTCTATATATATAAAAATGGATGTATGTGTGTGTGTGTGTATGTGTATGTTTGTTCCAGCATAACTCTCGAACGACTGTAGGAATTTAAACCAAACTTGGTACATATATCACTTGCAATCCGGAAAGAAATGCTGTGGAGGTAAGATACCCCTGGCACTCCTAGGGGTGGGGGTGGGAAGGGGACATAAAATAGCATTCTGTTGCTTGGAATTTTCGTGTCATATCCTGCAAGTTATGCTTCCTGCTGCACAGCACGGCGAAGTTGGTTGCCTACACAGAAGGTGCTATCCTGGAGCGATTTCAACCAAACTTGGTACACATATCAGTTACAATATGGAAATAAATACTGTGAGGGTAGGTGACCCCTGACACGCGTAGGGGTGGGGTGGGAAGGGGATGACATGTAAAACGACCGATATTAGTGTGGAATCCATAGTTTTCGGGGTCGCTAAGATGAATAGTCTCCCAATGCCGTTCAACTCCAAGACACCCCTGGCACTCCTAGAGGTGGAGGTGGGTGACATGTAAAAATAATCGAAAACGACCGATTTTAGTGCGGAATCCATAGATTTCGGGGTCGCTAAGATGAATAGTGACACTCCCAATGCCGTTCAACTCCAAGTTAATTCTACACTATAGTTATAATTCATTATTTTCCCGTCTAATTGAAGATTGGGATAAATAAATACCTGGGCAACGCCGGGCAAATCAGTTAGTATAAAATAAAAGAGTTTAATGTTCGCTCATCTTTCATTAGTTTATTATACCATGCTTTTCTGCCACTTTTGGCTAATCGCGAAGATGGGAATGGGTGATCATCTGATGAAAATGATGACTCAGAAGCGATATGGGCCTGTCCATGGAAAGTGGTCCCCAGTGAGCTTATTTTTAACTAATGCAAAGTATATCATATATCATTTTAAAGGTGGAAGTCTAATCTTTAAGAATATAACAACATTTTAAAGGTTTACTCTAAGAGGAAATGCCCAAAGTAATGTAAAATTGGTACATTTAAATAAATTTAAAATATGTAACCAAAATTAATTATGTTTTTTTCTATTTCTCAAGTACAGCTTGTATATTTTTCATTTTACACTGTAGTCTATGCATATATGTGTGTGTACACATTTAGTAACGTTTGAATTAATAAAGGTATTGCACAATGTTGCGTCCGGCACTTTTATGTTATTCCGGCACCGACATATAAGTGACAATATATAAAAAACAGAAATGTTTCAAAGCACAAAAACAGGTTGAAGAACTTGTATACCACTATGTTCATATTTCTGTACAGCAATTACGTTTCTTGAATAAAAAGATTCACAGAAAAACTGCTCAAAGTTTAAAAGTAAGAAAACACAAAATTCTCTGTGTAGCATCCGGCACTAAAATAAAATGGTGTGTTTTACGTTGTATATTTGCTCAAATTTTAAATTCTAATATTCCAAAATGTTGTATATTTTACCCTCTGTTCAACCATATTACAATAAGGACAACTTTCAATATGGGTACTGATAATATACAAAAAAACGAGACATAAACACATGCGAATGTAGCGTCCGGCAACATGGACAGGCCCATATACTCATGCCCCTGGCGCACTTCTCTCATGACTTACGAAATACCAATCGAGCTCTCTAACGCTACAGACTTATTAGTGTCTAGAGCTAAAATTAAATCAGAAGTAAATGCTACACTAATTGAGATACCAGCCTAATGGGGTCGAAATGAGCAAACGGCTCGCACAGGATCCAAAAATAGCATCGACCATTTCCACGATGAAGCCATCGAGAATAAAATTAAGACAATGGCGTGGAAAATATTCAGCAAGGTGTCGCCCTTTGTTTTCCCCCTCGGAGGGAACCTTTCTCCTTGTTTTCGCCACGCTTCGTCTGATCTTAATGCAGGGCAAAGTGCCTGGAAGAACAACCTAAGACGTTTTTGTCACGACGCATTAACCCACGATAAAGACTCAATGGAGGAAATAAATAATGCTACATGTTTTGAGACAAGAGAAGAGGGAGAGAAATGAACTCCGAAATACGCCGACAATAATTGGATTCAATTTTTTCTTCTTCTTTTGTCTCCTGACGAACTTATGATTGGTTTCAGCAGAATTCCTTGTTTCTTTTTCTTTTTCTTTCCTCGCATGAATTTGATTTGTCATCCTTCTCCTACCCTGGAAATCAATTTCTGTTTTCGGTCCTGTAGCCCTTCTTTTCTGAAACACATTTTTTTCACTTTTCTTCCGTTCGTTGACATAGCATTTTTACTTCATTTAATTTACTCTATCTCCTCCTCACTCGACTCCAATTTATTTTCCTTTTGCTTGTCTCTCTCTTCTTCTTCTTCTTCTTTAACAAACAACGGCAAAAGAAACCGTAGGCGAATTGCCCATCACCATTTTCGTTCAGTCTGTTTTCCACAATGAAATATGACCGTCAATAAGCAGAGGGCAATATCTGCTTTGCATCTACAGAACACTATACCTTAAAACAACAAAGAATGTTGAATACAAGAGACTAAAAATGGTGATGGACAATTTGTCTACTAATATCTTTGCCGCTGGCTGTACTAACTGATCATATTTTATTGATTTAGTGTATACTTTCTTGTTGTTGTTTTTATCGTGAATTCATCATCCACAGTACAGTGGCTAGCATCCTTATATCCCAAATGAAACACGAGTATACTTTCGTTATCTCATTACCTTACTGACCTCGGGGGGCTGAAGCCTCCGCCGAAATCCTACCAATATCTAATTTCAACACTGTACAGTGGTAATTAATTTTCTTCCTTAGCAGGATTAAACATATTGTATAATAAGTTGTAATACACTGAGACATTCATCTTCAGAGCTTCTACTCCATATCGCCTTTAGATCGAGGCTGCTGATAAGGTATGAGCCCCCCCCCCAACAAAATAAAATTCTGGCTACAGCCCTGTTGCTGACTTAATATTATCATCAAGAATAAGCCAAAAGAGGGGCCTAAATACAGAGGCGACTTAAGGCCGGGACGAACAGGATGACGGTCCGGAGGCCCCCTCCTTGATTAGCGCCAAAACCTTATTGCTGATTACATAAGCGTGGGTATTTGTTTGTTTGAGTTTAAGTTCACTTTATGCACAGAAAGTCTAATCGAGACCGGGCCTACAGTTTAAAGTGGGATCCGGACCACTATGTGGCTCAACCGGGTGTGTGTTATTTGTTTCAAAAATAGTTGCACTTTTGTTGACAAGGACTAATTTAAGTTACTGCTGCATACTTGGGCCCGGGACTTTGTTATAACATATTTTTCAATTGGCTTGGGATCTATTATTGGGGTGAGATCTTTACATATCTGACGAAAATCAGCCGAAATAGACAAACTTGACAAAGCATATTTCGACATATTTCACCAATTTCGCGTTTTTACAACATATTTCTTCAATTTTGTTGTAATAAGACATATTTCTGTATAATTTCGTAATTCTCTCGCACATAATCGGTTATTTCATATTTGTTTTCTTCGTAGCCTTAGCACAACGGATAGTTCATATTGTCGATGGCAGGATATGGAAATTACGGAGGAAGAAAGGTGCCGTCTTTTCTTAATACAGAACACTTTTTATTCCGCCCACAATTGATAGCCATACAAACATTATTGAGGCAAAATGTTCTCTCTCATTGTTGCACGGGAAGTAAAGAAGTTTCGTTCTCATTTCTTTGCCGTTTTCGCTTTTCACAAATATCAGTCAAAAGGAAAAATAACATTCGGTACATTACAGCCCCTGCACAGAAATTCGAGAGTACTGTTGTACATATTTTTGACTTTACTGGGAATATTTCTGCATTTTTCTGACATACTTGTAATTTTTCATGACATATTTTGCAATTTATATGACATAATTACATACATATTTTACAGTTTTATAGGACATAAAGTCCCGGGCCCTATGCATAACATAATAAGCATATTGCAATATCATGTAGCAATTTAAGGTAAGATTACTGTTATTTTGATGTCATTATGTAGTATTAAATAAACATATGCCTACAATAGACGTTTTCTTTAGCATTAACACTTCAAGTTCTTTTTTTTTAAAAAAATAGGTTTTTATTTGCGTAATTGATACCGTAAATATACAACATGGCATGTTTCTTTCTATTGGATGAAGGTGAAAAGTATGAGAACCAGGGTAGAAAGATGGGGTAGGTTGGAAAATTAGGGGGTTCCCAAAAATCCACCTAGTCTCCTAGGAAGTAGAAAGCAAGAGAACTGTCTCTAAAAGAATCGCATGATACATTTTTCAATGGTAAAGTATGGAATCTCTGAAACACAATTGTTGGAGTGACTGACTTGTGCCTTCATGATTGATATATTTGGTGTTTTAAGTCCACTTTATGCACTGTAAGGCTAATCGGGACTGGACCTACAGTTTAAAGTGGAATCCGAACCAATATGTGCCTCCAACGGTTATCGAACCCGGGACTGTGCCTTTATGCTAAACGCCACACGTAGGTGAATAAAAGAGCTTCCAGACAAAAGCGACTCATGTAAACTACTCACCTCGTGTGCGCGAACAACAGACCGAGGCGACACGACCCATTCCAATAACACCGTCTAAGCCCCGCGACAGGTTAACTTTGCAGCAGGTGTTATGTATTAATCCACGCGAGAACGGCGCTCAGCATATCCCGTGCCAGTCTTGCCTTATCCGCCGAGCTGTTCATATCACAGACAGTGAGGAAATCGGCAGTATTGCAGCAGAACTTGTCGCGGGGCTTAGTTCGCAGCACTTTTTGACTCTCTGTGCAATCGCGCGTATAGTTGGTTACATGGTGCAACACCGAGTCGTCTACTTGGTTCATTTGGTGTCAAGTAGTGCATTTGGTGTCTGCACCGCTTGCACTACCTTCTGGATTGGTGTAATGTGGTCACGTGGTGCTTGCTAACTAATCAAATTAGCGTTTAAAGCAGCAGACAGGCATTTGTTGAATATTCTGAACTTGAACACCGCTTTCATATACTTGGTTGAATGTCATTCCGTTGCACCAGCCTGACACTATTCGTCTACCTGGTTGAATGTCATTTCGTTGCACCAGCCTGACGCTATTCGTCTACTTGGTTGAATGTCATTTCGTTGCACCAGCCAGACGCTATTCGTCTACTTGGTTGAATGTCATTTCGTTGCACCAGCCTGACGCTATCCATCTACTTGGTTGAATGTAATTTCGTTGCACCAGCCTGACACTATCCGTCTACTTGGTTGAGTGTCATTTCGTTGCACCAGCCTGACACTATCCGTCTACTTGGTTGAATGCCATTTTGTTGCACCAGCCTGATGCTATTCGTCTCCTTGGTTGAATGTTATTTCGTTGCACCAGCCTGACGCTATTCGTCTACTTGGTTGTATGTCATTTCGTTGCACCAGCCTGACGCTATTCGTCTACTTGGTTGAATGTCATTTCGTTGCACCAGCCTGATGCTATTCGTCTACTTGGTTGTATGTCATTTCGTTGCACCAGCCTGACGCTATCCGTCTACTTGGTTGAATGTCATTTCGTTGCACCAGCCTGACGCTATCCGTCTACTTGGTTGAATGTCATTTCGTTGCACCAGCCTGACGCTATCCGTCTACTTGGTTGTATGTCATTTCGTTGCACCAGCCTGACGCTATCCGTCTACTTGGTTGAATGTCATTTCGTTGCACCAGCCTGACGCTATCCGTCTACTTGGTTGTATGTCATTTCGTTGCACCAGCCTGACGCTATCCGTCTACTTGGTTGAATGTTATTTCGTTGCACCAGCCTGACGCTATTCGTCTACTTGGTTGTATGTCATTTCGTTGCACCAGCCTGACGCTATTCGTCTACTTGGTTGAATGTCATTTCGTTGCACCAGCCTGATGCTATTCGTCTACTTGGTTGTATGTCATTTCGTTGCACCAGCCTGACGCTATCCGTCTACTTGGTTGAATGTCATTTCGTTGCACCAGCCTGACGCTATTCGTCTACTTGGTTGAATGTCATTTCGTTGCACCAGCCTGACGCTATCCGTCTACTTGGTTGTATGTCATTTCGTTGCACCAGCCTGACGCTATCCGTCTACTTGGTTGAATGTCATTTCGTTGCACCAGCCTGACGCTATCCGTCTACTTGGTTGAATGTCATTTCGTTGCACCAGCCTGACGCTATTCGTCTACTTGGTTGAGTGTCATTTCGTTGCACCAGCCTGACACTATCCGTCTACTTGGTTGAATGCCATTTCGTTGCACCAGCCTGATGCTATTCGTCTCCTTGGTTGAATGTTATTTCGTTGCACCAGCCTGACGCTATTCGTCTACTTGGTTGTATGTCATTTCGTTGCACCAGCCTGACGCTATTCGTCTACTTGGTTGAATGTCATTTCGTTGCACCAGCCTGATTCTATTCGTCTACTTGGTTGTATGTCATTTCGTTGCACCAGCCTGACGCTATCCGTCTACTTGGTTGAATATCATTTCGTTGCACCAGCCAGACGCTATTCGTCTACTTGGTTGAATGTCATTTCGTTGCACCAGCCTGACACTATCCATCTACTTGGTTGAATGTCATTTCGTTGCACCAGCCTGACACTATCCGTCTACTTGGTTGTATGTCATTTCGTTGCACCAGCCTGACACTATCCGTCTACTTGGTTGAATGCCATTTCGTTACACCAGCCTGATGCTATTCGTCTCCTTGGTTGAATGTTATTTCGTTGCACCAGCCTGACGCTATTCGTCTACTTGGTTCTATGTCATTTCGTTGCACCAGCCTGACGCTATTCGTCTACTTGGTTGAATGTCATTTCGTTGCACCAGCCTGATGCTATTCGTCTACTTGGTTGTATGTCATTTCGTTGCACCAGCCTGACGCTATTCGTCTACTTGGTTGTATGTCATTTCGTTGCACCAGCCTGACGGTATCCGTCTCCTTGGTTGAATGTTATTTCGTTGCACCAGCCTGACACTATCCATCTGCTTGGTTGAATGCCATTTCGTTGCACCAGCCTGACACTATTCGTCTACCTGGTTGAATGTATTAGTAGTAATGCACCGGCGTTGAAGTCGATAAATCAATTGATTGGAAAAGATCGATCAAAGATCAATTGATGATGTAGTTGTGTGGGCAAGCAAGGGTTATTGTTGTTCGCGATGACGTCATAAAATGGGCGTGGCTTAATTTTGCGAGGAGCGTTTTGATTGGTTGGAAAAGTATTCGGGTTTTTCCCGCGGCGTCTGAAAACAGATGGCGTTGATGGTTCTGAAATTCTGGGAATTTGGGTTGGGGAGATTCTCGGAATTTCCGGATGGCGTTGATAAGGTTTTTAAGTAGTGCGGTGAATGTTAAGTGTCTTTTCTTGGAAAATGGGGTTTGTTGAGTGTTGTTTCGAGGAAATTTTGTGAGAATTAATGGATGTGGTTTGGGTAATGGGTTTGGAATGGTAATTGCTTTTGCATTCCTGAAATTCTGAGAATTGGGGTACGTGTTTCTGTTGTCTGAAGACAGATGGCGTTGATGATTCTGAAATTCTGGGAAATCGGGTACGTGTTTTTGTTGTTTGAAGAGAGATGGCGTTGATGAGTCATTCCGGGGGAAGGTGGTGTTTTTCTCGGGCGGGCGTTGATGAGTTTGAAATTCTTGGAATTGGGTGTGGTCTGAAAAACATGTCCTGGCATGTTTTAGGTTTAACCTTCCGGGGTGACTGTTTGAAGTATGTTTAACTGAAATCGTGACGTAGAAAAAAGAAGGTATAAATAGAAGGGATACAGGATAATAGTATCATGTGAGGATGGATGTGTGCGGTACAAGACTGTCTGATAATGGTGTGAATTTCTACGAGGTTAGCTACGAGGAGTTCTGGGAACTTGTTCGATCTTGCGGCGACCTGGACAACGATCCAACGGCCCTGCATCGGGTGTTGAGTTATTTCCCGTTTATGTATGTAGCGATACCTGAATCTCCCTGGTGTGGATGTTACCTGTTCGACGGATTAGGAAAAGGAGTCCATCATCACTGCGAGACGTTGAAGGAGATAGAAGAGAGGAAAAGAAGAGCGGACGAGAGAACAGGATTTCCAGGTCACAGGTGTATGTGCGAACTACGTCGCAGGAAGGAAGAGGATAAGATCGGTGAAGCTTTGAAGCAGAGAGTGAAAGAGTGGCTTTCATTGCTGGCAGACAGAAATTCCTTGTGGTGTTCTGGCTGTGATCGTCCTTTGTTACGTAAATTAGAAGGACATCCCTGTTTCCCTGTGGTTCCTGCAGAAGGTTTCGGCGTCCGCAGACGTCTGTTCCCCGACGATCTTCAGGTTGTTCCTTTATCGCCGATACCTGGGACGCCGTCACCTACAGTATCCGATTACTTTACCTTTTATGACGTATGAGAGTGTTTACTCACCACGTCTGCTGGACTCACGCCGAGCCGTATGTTATCAATTACGTATCAGTGAATTCGAGATACAGAACATACAGAAAGTGGCCTATAGGATTACGTCAGACTCCGGAAGAATTAGTGACTGCAGGATTTTACTATTCAGGCTTTAGCGACAGAATATTATGTTTTCATTGTTCGTACGGACTTTGCGATTGGACATCCAAAGATTGCCCGATTCTAGGACATTACATGTTGGTACCCCAGTGTCCTTTTATACAGAGTGTTGCGGCGTTACACCGTAACTCCAAGAACTGCAAGTATTGCGACAGTATAGAGACTCCTGAGAAAACGTCCGATAAACCTAGTGTGGATTCTGTGTGCAAAATATGTTTTCAGAATCCTAGCAGTGTTGTAATTCTCCCGTGTCGACATTTTGTTTCCTGCGGATCCTGTGCTTCCCAATTGGACAAGTGCGCCGTATGCCGGGGTAGCATTGAAGATACGTTGACAGTTTTCACCTGATGCCCAAAATGGATGTCTGTTTTTTGGACGTTCAAGGTCTTCGAGGAGCAGGAGGAGAATTTGTGTGGAAAGAAGTCGGAATTTTAAAATTTCCTTTTGACAATGCATTTGACTGTTTAGTGAAATCTCCATATGGTTTACGCTTTTTGAGTGAAAAGTATCGCCGAGTGAATTACTGGCTCTGTAACAACAAACACGGCCTCAACTGGGGAGATGGATGGCTACCGTATGAGAAATTAGGAGATTTGTTATATGTTGTGCTTGTGAATCAAACAGTGTACGTCAAAGGTACGGAGAAAGTGAAATGGTTTGAAAAATTACTTGGAGAAAAAGGTATGGGTAAAATATCCGTACGTAACATCGAAGAACTTGAATGTCCAAAATTGAATAGTGTGAAAAACACTTCAGGAAGATGCAAAGAACATAGCAAATGTAAAAATGTAAAAAAAACCTGTGCAGTTGAAAATGTCTGGAAGATGTACAGTTTCTATTGTAATAAGTACAAGAAATAAAATAGTTTTTTTAAAATATACAAATGTTTTATTTACAATCGATAATATGGATATAGGTTTACAATACATAGAATAACGCAAATGTTGTATTTACAATTGAATATGAAAGGTTTACAATACCTGAAGGGTTATATTACAATACATAAAATAACAATACAGAGAAAGAACAATGGTTCATTTACAACATCAGATACATGAAAGTAACAGAACTTATTTACAATGTCAATGTCTGTCCATGATTGTTCTCAAGATATATTTCAATCATCAGTTCGTTGTACCAAAGAATATAAAAATAGTTCACTAAATTGGGCACGTCTTTTTTTTCTGAAACCATATTGTTCTTGATACAATATACAAAAGCCTCCATTTCGGGTTGCAATTTATGATAACGTTCGTTTTTTAATTTCTGCAGAGGCCAAAAAAGGTTACACAAAAATAAATGTAGTTCAGAGGCTGTGAAAATAAAAGCATCGGATGAATGATGCTGATACATCGAGATACAACGTTTCCCGAAAAAATTTACACCACTGACGGTGATATTTCCCGTAACCAAGTAATTGAATCGACGACCTGTTTCGACGTAATTCAGTAAGTCAGATTTCAAAGCCCACAGTTCTCTAATCTGCTTAGAATCGATGCGTACGGGTGATCTCCCCTGTTGCGAAAACTCCCACACCAAATTGAAAGGGGATTGCTTTTCGAATCCTATTGCTACGAACTTGTTTTTTTCCTTGTTCAGAAAATATGTGTTAGCAAGATAGAGATCTAAACATGCCTCTACGTCGTGTAGTCCAGGACATTCGATTGTATCTGGGGAAAAGCCGATCTCCCTACGCCGTTTCATGAAATCACAGTCTGTAGTCACATCTACCCCCTCGTCCATCGGTTCGTTCTTGATAGGGACAGTTTCGATTTTGAGGGGTTGCACACGTTTGCGAGTTTTACGTTTGGAAGCATCATCCTGACGGGTCATGCGTTTCACTAGTTTGTCGTGTTTTTCCATTGTCGAATCCCTAGCAGGCTCCATGATGTTTTCACTGGAGCTGTCTCGACGGCACTGAGAGAAAGATGCAGCAGCACACATTTATATAGCTTTTTTCATAACACGACACCGGATCGCGTGGATAGAGCAACACGATTGATCCCCTCTCGGGCACTTGCAATGGGGTAAACATTTGAAGATCTGACGAAAACGGTGTAGGATATATCCATCTTTACTGACACCGGGCGGAAATGCTTGAATGAAATCCTTGGTCGTAACATGGCGTGCTTTGTAATAAGCATACACAGAACAGTAATGTCCGCACGTCGTGGCCAACACCCCTTGTAAGGGAATGTTGTTGTAAGTCCAGACCGAGGAATGACGGTTCAGGAAAGTTACGAATTCTGGATAGAAAGGATGAAATCCGTATGAATCGAAATATTCAGCCACATTGTTTTTGCCAAAATAGAAGGCCACCCAGTGTGTACCCTGGAAGTTGGAAGTGTCGGTGTTTGCGATTATCAAAGCAGGGGTAGGAAACGTCCGAGGTAAAAGATCTCTCGAGTAAACACCGTAGAAAATGTTCTTGGTGGAACAGTTTCGAGATAGAATCTCCCTGATCTGCGACGTGTTCATGCTGCCTATGTTTTCGAAAACGGAAAATGAGAGTACAGCGTTCTGTTATTTCTATACTCTCAAGATGATATTCTTCTAATATTTGGGGGGACGGTTGCGTGTCAACAGGTTTGGCAGACAGTACTTCCAAAGAATCACTATTATAAATATCATCACAGGTTATCAGTTTGATGAGTTTTCCCATCTCACGTTACATATGTTTTCATATGTTTATAATAATATTTCTGTCTTTGGTTATTTCTATGCTCCCAGGGCTGTTGTCAAGTAGTTCGGGAAACGATTGTATGTTCACAGGTTTTGAAGTTGTCACTTTCGAAGAAACACTGCTATTCTTAATAGTACGGGTTATCACTTTGGTAGGTTTTTCCATCACAGGTAGTATAATGTCTACATCAGAACTGTCTCGATAACACTGTGAGCCAGAAACACGAGCACACATATTTATAGACAAGTCGGTCTCACTGATGGAGGATAACACTTCTGTCTTTTGTTATATCTACTGCACATTCGAATTCAGCATACAGAAGGCATGTTATATTTTCCGACAGCTGGGGAGAAAATTGCATCTCGGCACCGATGATACCTTGTTCCTGGAGACTGGTGTGCGTGTCGTTTCCTGAAGAGTCAGGCGTTATGTCGAAAATCAGAAAAAAGGATCCGTTCTCGAACATTTTTCTTGTGATCTGGTGTCCGTAATTGGCGTGGTGAATGCCTGTACCGGAAAATAGAGTTTGATAGGCACGTGTTATCAATCCGCCGTTCCCTCCTGTGGTGACCCGCAAGGGTTCGTAAGGTACGAGTTCTCCATTTTTCACAAGATGGAAAGAAGATAGATTGAAACTTCTAAAGTCGAACGGATTTTTCTTAGAGTCTCCGAGAAAGCTGGCGGTGGATACCATAGCAAAAAGAACAACATTCGGAAAAGCACCTTGAAAAGCATTATCGATCGAAATCTGCTGCGTTCCGGCAACGTAAGAATAAGCTTTGATGACGCTTCTGGTGAACGGATAATGGGCTGGAGCGTAAGAGAGTGCTCTGTCTATGGCCAAACTGGTGGTAGGAGTAGGAATGATGTGATTTATTTCGAGAACAGCCTTTAAAATTTTTATTCTGGTGGTTGGTGAAGTCTGATCTCCCCAGATGTAAAAAGCATCACGTGACCTGGCTAGATCGATACGTACTTCAACGCCGTTGACCAGGTATTTAGGCTGGTGGAAAAAATCTATGTGCAGTTTTCCCATAAGTTCGACTACGGCAGACACTTCCGTAGGATTTCCGGTTGTCGGAACGTGCTGGAAAAAGTCTTTTCTGGCGGTAAAACCTTTGTTGTCGGCGGTGATTTGATCTTGATGTCCAGGTGTGTCCAAGTACCACAAGGCATTTGTGAGATGCGTGTTCGCAGCATCGCTACCGTAATTGATTTCTGCTTCGAAGATTGATTTATATGCGTAATTGTTATCGGCAACTGTTACAGCGATACCGTTGAGAGCCACTGTAACTTGTGAAAAAAGTGAATGGAGAGGATAATTTACGACCCCGCAGTTTTTTGTGAGGGCGTTGGAAGGTTCGGAAGCACTCATGGGAGACCCGTCTTGATTGACCATCTGCGTTAGCAGACGTAGATAGGCAGATGAAAGATCTAGAAAATCTGTTCCTGCCGGCGGAACGGCAAACTGAAGTATGTTCTGATTATCGATGGAAGCGATAGGCTTGTAGGCGACCGTGTAAGTTTTTTCGACATTTTGCTGAATAGGTTTTTTACTGAAAAGATCGAACTGCGAGATCATGCAAGTGTTATTCTCCATTATTATCCAAAAATATCTTTTCCTGCCACCTTCTGTTTAATTTTCCTTTTGCGTGTCGTCCTAGATTTTGTGGATGTTTTTCTCCGCTTTTTGGATGCGCTTTTTTTACGGATCGTAGATGTTCTAATACGGGTGGCTGAACGTTTTAACATCGACTGAGCAATTTTTGTTGCAGGTTTTGTTCTTATACCGGAACCTACCAGAGAGTCGATTTTCCGTTGTGCTTTACTCTGAAGATTTTGACCCGCTTCACGTACACGTTGACGAACGATAGTTCTCGGAGTTTGCTGACTTGTTGCAATGTCGGTGATAATGTTAGCGCCTGTTTTCAAAGCTTCTTTTCCGATCGCTTTTGCACCACTCCAGAGTAGAGGTTTCACCATTCTAAAGAGTCCTGCAAAGAGAGACCCCAATCCTCTCCCTTTTTGAATTCTAGTTGAACGATAGATGGGTCCAATTCCCCCACGGATCTGATTACTGTAATATTCGGTCTGCGAATTCATGGTGATTCATCAGCTTTTCGACATAGACTGAGCAAAATGATTCCTTACTGTTTTTTAAAAGGACTTTGCTTTCCTACGAAAATGTAAAACAGCTATTGTAGGTACGGAGCCGTTTCTCAAAGGCAGGAAATATCCTTGTCTATCATACATCGCAATTTCTATTGTTTCGAAAGAACCTTTATCCAGAGAAACGTAATGAATCGGATTAAATGTATGATGGGCTACGGGTACTGTGCAAGATGATTCTGTTTCCGAATACTGTTTTCGGGCAAGACGTAAAAGACGTAGCATTTCTCCTCCGACCAATTGTTGTTTCACGAGATCGGAATAAATGAATATGTAGGGGTTTTTATCCACGACGTTATTGGACACAGCGTGCGTAGAATAAATAGATTTCAATACGTCATATCGAAATTTAGCGTAGTCATCAGTTTCGTCTATGGGTGTAACAGTATTTGTTGGAACACCTTCCGATTCAGGATCGGGAACCCCTATCACGGACAGATGTTTGTTCACAGCCTCTTTAAAGAAAAATCTGAGATGAGTAGGAACAACGGCATTAGCAGGGTTTGTTTTCAGGAACTGAATGAACTCCTCTACTGTATATGTTGCTGCAGGAAAATAAAATGGCTGCTCGTTAATATAGAGTGTATTATCCGTAGAAACAGAAGATCCCGACGCGTCCCATTGCGCTTCCAACAGAAAATGCCAGAATTGCTTAAGAACGTTTCTCCGTATTTCCAGGTCGTTGGGGAGGGATTCTTCGATGGTAGAGATCAGGTCCTCAGCACTTGCATACGTCCGAACAGGAAAGGTTACCGTTCCGTAATCTGTTTCCAAAACATTGTCGTATAGAGTTGAATAATGCAGTTCTGCTAATCCGACTTCCCACAATTCTGGAGACAGATCGATCCGTTTTGCAAGTTTTACGTTGAAATGGGTCAGCGTGTTGTTCGGAAAATACTTCTCCGATGCAGATGACGGAAGGTAAACATAGAAATTATCATCCATTCTCGCCGAACACAAAGAACTCACTGGATCGTGGTGACGATATATTTTGATATAAATATGTTTTGGAAATTATTTTTCTGATAACTGTTTTACGGAAGATGCCTTGATCCACGAATCGAAACTAGGTGGATATCCGAGCCAGCGAACCAGGTATTCCAAATTTTTACCTTTTCCCCGGCTGTTCAAAATCTTATCAATTTTATACTCTTCGTCAGGATCCGAATAAACTTTTTGCAGTTCATGTTTGTAAAATGTGCCTTTTACAGGTTCTTCATTTAAATCGTCTAATATGTATACAGGTACAGGTGATCGCTGAACAAGGGAGTGGATTTTGAAAAGTTCTCGTGACCACGATTGTTCGTATCCCTTCTCAAAATGTCCTTTCACGACAGAGATTCGTACGAAATCACCAACATTCAGATCTGAAGACGGTTGTGAAATATGTCTGTCAGGTTTGTTGAGACGTTTCCACACGATGTAAACGTTAGACTCGTTCACATCTCGAGGTGCCATTCCTATGGAACTGTGGATAGTTGTATTGTAACCTTCGAGAAGTTGCGTTAAAATGTCTACGTAACGTCTTGTTTGTTTCGATGTGAAATATTTCCACATTCGTTCTTTCAATGTTCTGTTGAAACGTTCCACTACACTTGCTTTCACAGGATAATTTGAAGCGATCGAAAAATTTACATTTTCATTTTTTAAAAACTTCTGGAATGTAGAATTTGTGAACTCCGTTCCTTGGTCGGTCTGTAGTGTGACAGGTTTTCGTCTGTTTTCTTCGAAAATAGTTTTGAAAGCTTCGGTTACCGAATTGCTTGTTTTATTTCTTAGTGGTAATGCAAAGGCATATTTTGAGAATACATCGATCACTGTCAGAAGATATCTGTATCCATCGTTATGTTTTTGTATCGATGTCATGTCGTTGAGATCAGCTTCCCAAAGCATGTCTATGTTCCACACATTGTAATGATTTCGGGGGAACCTTTTCCTTGCAGGTTTGTGGAGAGTGTACGTTTCCTGGTGCATCAACCATTTTTTCACCGTATTGCGGGATATATTTTTATCCCGTACCGCGTTCCATAAACGATCTACAGATGAGAATGAAGCACGGTGTCGGGGATCGTAATATATTTTGGTGAGGATTTTATCGTGTTTTAACTTAGGGACTCCCATGACTGATCTCTCTGTCTACGGCTTTTTCTCAGAGGAACCAGCTTGTATGCGTCAGGTGTTCTCAGAAACGGTGTAGTTTTTCTGGAAACACGGACAGCCGCTTTCTTCTTCTTTTTCTGTTTCTGTCGATGAGACGGTCCAGGGCTTTCCGTTGACGACGCTGAGAAGTTCAACGTCTTCGGATCAGGAAGTGTTTTTTCCTGACGTTCGTCTATCAAATGTTGAGCCGTAGATTGGTACTCGTCGATGATATTTTGTAACTGATGACGTGTATTACGGGGTAACGTCTCTGCTAGGTTCGTAGGAAAATACGTCGATCCTGGCGAAATAGTAGAAGAACCGTCGTTATCTTGAACAATAGGAATTTGTAATGGTTCTTTGGATTTTCGACTCAGCCATAAATACTCGTCCAGTTCCTTTCTGTAAAAACGCCATTTCTGATCGTCTGATATATTTTTCATTTTCAGAATATCATTCATTTTTTTATCCAGAACGGATAATTTCTGAGTTACAGACGAGTCGGAAACACGAATACGTGCTAGCTGTTCCGGTGAAAGGACGATCATCTTTTTGTAGGAAGATGTCATTTCTCAATGAGGAATGAGAGTACCGAGAAGACCCGATAACAAAGAACCTAGAAGTAAGGGTAGAAATCCACCTTTTTGCACAAGAAGTTTTCTTCGTTTTTCGATGTTCACTCTCGGTTTCACGAGATTGCGTAAGACCGACTTGTAAGGTGTCAGACGACGTTTTGTGGACGGTTTAATTTTCACGTTTCCTTTTAAAACGTTCAGGCAGCATTCGCTGATGAAACGAATTGTCTTTTTCGGAGCACTTTTCAATAATGATTTACGGATTTTGGTCGGTGAATTTTTCAACACGTGCAAAAAAGGTGAATGTTTCTTGAAAGACGACGAATGTCTATTCCTGTTAGAACGTGATTTGGTACGTGTCTTCCTCGTTCTCCTCATCTCGATGTTTTAAACATTCCTGAGGAAGATATGCAGTTGAGTAATTCTGGTTAAAAATGTCTGTCTGATAACGTAAAGGATCCGGTGTTGACTGTGAAAGATCAATATACAAATAACTGAAAGGTTGAGTAGTAGCATCTATATATACTTTTTCGAGTTCCTTCATGCGGTGAGGATGAAGTTGTCGTGCAAACACAGTAAATTGGTTCATATCTCGAGGATTTTTAAAAATAACAAAATGTTTTACGTTCAGCGAAATGTCTCTGCAATTTTTCCCTTGATGAAAAAGATTCTGTGTTATGAACACCACCGAAATGTTTTTGTGATGACTGCCTTTTGTGAAAAGGTCGGCGACTTTTTCTCCTTGAGCAACCATCATAAGATCATCCAGGATTATGAGAGTAGGGGTTTTTCCGTTCCACGACTGCCAATCGACGATCCCTTTATGATATTGCACATCTCGAAGACTTTGCGGAATACTGTTTTCCTGATCGTAACACCATACAATTTTCTTGACGGGTCCTTCGACAAGATGAACGATGGAGTCAACCATATTTGTCACAAAAGTAGTTTTTCCACTTCCTGATGCTCCGCAGACCATCATGGTGAAAGGATGGGAAAGTTTAGGAAACATGTTTTATACTGGAGATTTGAAGAAAAATGAAGATCTGGCACATTGTAGACACATTTTATACACTGACTGGCCGAAGAAGGGTTCAAACTCTGGACCGCTACAGACATATTTTAGTCTGCACAGTATCCGAAGGGATACGATAAATGTTTATCGTCGAAACGCCGTTTCAACAGTACCGGCTGAAACAGCTTTTTTTCATATGTACTGATTACTTGGAACTGTTTTGTTCTTCTGATCCTGAAAATATTTTCGACCATAACTTCAGGCTGCTCACTGTTTATCATGTCGCACATGGTATCAAAATTGACCAATTCCGATGTGGAGGTATTCAATGTGATTCCTTTCACTTTACAGATATACTGCGGTTCGGAGAACGGTTTTGTTATTTTCATGCTGTAACTTTTCGGCCCCGTTGAAACAAACTGTTCACAAACTGCACCGGGTCCGAAATCTGTCAATTCATCCGTGAGTTCTCCTAGTGCGTCACCTGTCTGGGGATGATATTTCATTTCAGAACTATCTACGTAAATTACAGAATCTGTATCACAGTAACATATCCTGTCACCCAACTTTTCGAGGAGTTCGTACAGTTTCAGACGAGCATGGCATGTTGTGAAGGCTCCGATAGGAACATTTACTTTCCTGTTCAGACTGACAGCCTCTTCAACATATTTCCAGTTCACTAAAACAGTGTCCTGATTGATGAATACGACTCCTCCAATCATTATATTTGGATCAGTCATTTTATCGAGAAAATCTTTCGATTCCTTGATGATGGACGTCTGGGAAAGGTTGTCCCGTTGACAGAACTTGCCCCATAAAGAATTAAGGCAAAGTTTAGCCAGAGTACGTTTACCAGGATTGACTTCGATACTGTTTTCTTCCAATAGAATACCCTCCTTATCGAAATATTTCTGTATGTACTTCTTCTTATCCTCGTCGTTCTGACACCATGAAGGCCAACCGCTCGCTTCCTGTTTTATTTTCAAGAAGGTGTTGACATAACCAGCAAAGAGTCCTCCAGTTTTTGTGACAGGGTTGTACATCGATGTTTCATACTTCCACACTTCCGATACCGACAACACTTTGTAGCCTAAACTACAAGCCTTACGCACCTCGGCGATGACCCAAGTCCCCGAAAGTGCGCGTTGTTCATCGGAATGGCTGCATGTACCTTCACATTTTAATCTGACAGCACATTCGCTACACAAGACAAACATCAGTTTTCCATGCATTTTTGTAGGTAAAACAGGATGTAAAAGGGCTTTTGGTGGCAGAACAGTACATTTTATGAGCCCCTCCATGTTCAAAACCTCATTTACCGAAGGAATAGAAGTTCCTAGAAATATGGTAGGATGTCCGACAGGATAGGCACAGTATTTGTTCACATAAGGGTACAAACTTGTAAAATCATAGTACTGTAATTTTTCATTTTCTTTGATTTTGTAATACGTCCTGACTGTTTCAACTCTTCCTCCATATAAGGCGTCTCGTGGATTTAAAGGAATGCAGCAAACGATAGGATGTGTCGATAGATGTCTATCGAGTTCAGGATCTGCTTGCAATATTTTTTTGAAATCGCATTCCCACATTATGACGACACGGTATCCTTCAGAACGCAATGCCTCAAGTTTACGGCATGTTGTCTCGTATCTAAAGGCTGCTGTGTTCAACATGTCGTTATATCTCTGACTGTTGCTATCCTGATCTGTTTCTTCTTCTTCGTCGTCTTTCGGATACATATCCCTGTTAATTGATATGCAGCGTTGACAACCATGCCAGTAGCACCCCAGCGCCTCGTACACCGTCTGCGTCTCCTCGTGATAACCGTCCACTCTGTAACGCCCTCCTATGACATATTTTTCACGAGTACGTCCACCGTGAAGAAGTATTACATCATTTTGTTCTTCCACGTAGGTTAACCATTTCAATGCGAACTTGGACATCTGATCTGCATGATGGTAACCTCCTTTAGGTATTATTCCTATAGTGTTAGCCGGCATAAATTTCTGCCTGTAAATTAGTGAACAGACAGATGCTATTGTGATGCAGTCCCTGAAAATGTCTATTTTGCATATGTCTAGAAAATTCTGTCTCAACTTTAGACATCCTTGTCTCAACAGGGTCACATCCTTGATGCAATATTGGAGAAGTTCGTTTTTGTTGTTAAAAGGTATATTATTTTCACATTCATTGTTGTACCAGGACATAAAACGGTGTTGATCTTCAACTGTTTTCATATATTCATATCCATATGCAGAAGGAGGAGGTGGCGGTCCTATGTAATTTCTATTCTTGTAAGTGTTCCACAAATGCGGATAATATCCTTTCTGCACAGGTAAACCAAACAGTTTTGAAAATCCTGCAAGATTTGACTGAACATAGTTGAGACTGTCCACAAAATGAAGATTTTGGTATGTCATGCTGACAATTTTGGTACCATCTAAGATAACACGAGGTTTCATTTCTCTTTCCAGCATTCTCCGTAATAGAAATGTACAATCGTAACCTCGTGCATTGTGTGCACAGATGGTTATATTGGTAAACTTATGTTGCAATTCGAGATACGACAGAAATGTATCTACAGGGTCATCCCAGAATATAAACTGTCTTGTTCCACAAACAGAACACGAAGCTGTTAAATCCTCTCTTTTGTGACATGCGTGACAGGCTGTCTGCACCACGATAAGATTCGGAACATGAAGAAAAGTTTTTTCTTTGTCAGAATAAGGAATATCAGTGTAGCATTCGAAATCGTAAAACACAAATAGAAATTTTGAGTACTGTTTAGGTTTCGGTATAGGCATGTAGCAGAAATGATTTACAGATTTCACACAATTACACACAGTACAATATTTCATGTTGCATCTATGTACTTTTTCATATCTATTGTTTGTGAGAATAATTCTGAAACATCGGGGACACTGTTGGATTTCGCTACAGACAGTACCGTTTCGGAACGGTGTAGAAACATGATTTGTGAAACACTGTTCATTTCTGAAATTTCGGTGACATGTCTGACATGTTCTACGGACACCCTGTTCAGGTACACATGGTGGAGTTGCACGGCACATACAACATAATTGCTTACACATGTGACTATGAGGTTTACCAAATATGAGCTGGTTACACCCATGACATTCTTTGTTTGCTGCAAATGCTCCAACACGGTTCACTATCACATCGTAATGTTGTCTGACATTATCATACAGAAGGTATATAAATTTTGAAACATGTTCAACCTGCCCTTCAAACAGAACATCTTTAGCATCACGAAGATTGTTGTATACAATAATTTTATGATCTGTGAGAACTTGCTGAAATTTTCTCAGTTCAGGAATTCCACTTCCGGCACACGCATTGTCTGTCAGATCTACATCTGCTTTCCGCATAAGTTCGAAAACAGGTTTAAGAAGATTTCTATTTCTTCGATACTGTGAATAGGACGGATCATTATCAGCATAGGCTTTTCCTATTACCAAAGCTTCAGCTAAACAGAGTGGTTTTTTCCTATTCGGCACACCGACTATACTCCTTTTTTGCGTGCTTAACATGTAATTAGGTAAACAATATGTTCGTTTACCTCCACCACCTCCGACAGGTATATTGACATGGTCGGCTCGCAAAATTAACCGATCTGTAGCCGTGAATGTTTTCGCACTCTGCAATATTTTATACATGATGTTCCACACCATATCACTGTGTAACTGGTCGCTTCTGTGCCACCCGACATAAATATCTTTCACGGTTGGGTCAGATATGTTAGAGAGAGTTAAACCTATCTTGTCTTCATCCTTGGTGTCTTTCTTAACATAGGTGAGAAGATTTTCAACACCTTCACGGATCCATGTGTGAGGATCGACATTTTCTGGAGGGTGCGAGAAACTGAATTCCACACGACGTCCTTTGGAACGGAATTTGGGATATTCACGTTCTTGAATGTTATGTAATATTATGTTCCCTATTTGTTCACGAGGCACTGTATCACGTTTTCTTTTCTTACCTCTTCTATCTGATACAGAAGCACTTTGGGATGACGGTTCTGCTGAGGGTAAGGGATCCGGTCTCCATGACGGTCCTGGCACAGGTTCCAAGCCTGATCCAGGTGCGACGTTCCTTGAAGGTCCTGGTGATGTAACAGGGTCAAATGCGGTTGTCTGCTTTTCCTCGGTACCTGGGGATACAGGATCGGGTGTTGATGAAGGGCCTGGTGATTCTTCGGAAATACCTGCTCCATAAAGATCGGGTACGGATGTTGTCACTGTCCGTAGTAAGCGGTCATACTCCTCGAGCAAGGAGATTCTTTCTCCTGCGATGATTTTTTGCGCAATTTGCACCAACACTTCCCGTAACTGTCTAGGTGTTGTGTAATATCCATCACGATATAGCAATAACAGATCGTCAGCGGATAACTGTACGTCCATGATCGTACGATGTCTGTGTCACGAAGACTGCCATGTGGAGAGAACACCGTACTTTATATACGTAAGCATACCAAACCAGTTATTTCCGTTCCTAACGGTTTTGCTGTCTGATCTGCAAACTCTCCGGAAATCTGTAACAGTCCTCTGCTAACCGTCTTCGCCCTTTCTGGCTGATATGAATGCTGATGTAAAATTCTCGGAAAAGCTAACTGTCTTCACCAGATGTTTTCCTGGCTGATATCAAACCCTTGTACAATTCTCGGAAATAGCGAACGGTCCACACCAGATGTTTTCCTGACAGCTATGAAACCATCTAAAATTCTCGGAACTACTTAACACTCTTTTCCAACCAAGCCTAATTGGACTAGAGTGAAGGCAATTGTAGATTCGGCATCTGTACGTCAACACCTTTAAATAGAGTATATGGACGGGGGTCTACGGTCAAAATAACAAAAACCAAGATGGCGGCCCCCATTGTCATGACGAGCTGAGATGACAATTAATTGTATAATATTACGTAGTAACCGTCGGCGATGTTTACTGGCACCTATCTGTTGTAGGTAAATTGAAAAACTCGAAAAACATGTCCGGAAAGTTTCGAAGGGCCGTCCAGTCGGCCCTAATTGGACTAGAGTGAAGGCAATTGTAGATTCGGAATCTGTACGTCAACACCTTTAAATAGAGTATATGGACGGAGGTCTACGGTCAAAAATAACAAAAACCAAGATGGCGGCCAAGATGGCGGCCCCCATTGTCATGACGAGCTGAGATGACAATTAATTGTATAATATTATGTAGTAACCGTCGGTGATGTTTACTGGCACCTATCTGTTGTAGGTAAATTGAAAAACTCGAAAAACATGTCCGGAAAAGTTCGAAGGGCCGTCCAGTCGTCCCTAATTGGCCTAGAGTGAAAGCAATTGTAGATTCGGAATCTGTACGTCAACACCTTTAAATAGAGTATATGGACGGAGGTCTACGGTCAAAATAACAAAAACCAAGATGGCGGCCAAGATGGCGGCCCCCATTGTCATGACGAGCTGAGATGACAATTAATTGTATAATATTACGTAGTAACCGTCGGTGATGTTTACTGGCACCTATCTGTTGTAGGTAAATTGAAAAACTCGAAAAACATGTCCGGAAAGTTTCGAAGGGCCGTCCAGCCGTCCCTAATTGGACTAGAGTGATAGCAATTGTAGATTCGGAATCTGTACGTCAACACCTTTAAATAGAGTATATGGACGGGGGTCTACGGTCAAAATAACAAAAACCAAGATGGCGGCCAAGATGGCGGCCCCCATTGTCATGACGAGCTGAGATGACAATTAATTGTATAATATTACGTAGTAACCGTCGGCGATGTTTACTGGCACCTATCTGTTGTAGGTAAATTGAAAAACTCAAACTCGAAAAACATGTCCGGAAAATTTCGGAGGGCCGTTCAGCAGGCCCCTAACTGGACTAGAGTGAAGGCAATTGTAGATTCCGAATCTGTATGTCAAAAGTATATAGAAGGGGTCTACGATCTGAAATACAGAAACCCTACATTGCCGTCAACATGGGGGACCCTATTGTCCGGCCCTGTGTGATTTAACATAAAATTGATTTGCCATATCTGTGCATTTTCAAAGGGCGATTCCGACTCGGTTTGGCCCCGGGAAGAAATAATAGAAATAACTTTGCATTTTCAAGGGGTTCGACTCCCCCCCTGTGTGTTCTAAAAACAAAAAACAAACTGATTGCTTTAATTTTGTATTTTGCAACGAGTCCACTCAAACCCTGTAAAAACGAATTTTCCATATGTGTAGGTCAACTGTGATTCTGTTTATTTAAGAAACAAACGCAATTACAATAACGCTACATTTTCAACATCATCTATTTCACAATGCTCTTTCTCAGACGTTCTGCGAGGACGTAACAAGGAAGTTGGTTTTGTAATTATATCTCCATACTTTTTTATCTGTCTGGATGAAACAAGGAAGTACTATGTACATAACGTTATCAGAGTCGACCGGATGCAACAAGGAACCGCTGTGAAACTCATCTCAGAACTGCAGGCCTCAGTCCCGCAATTTCCTCCTTGTAAATCTGTCATGATGTGATAAAGAACTCCAGTCACCGCAGTTTAATCTCTTCTACAGATTTCCGCGTAACACGCTTGCTAATGACTTAAGCATGTAAGGAAGTCTGCAGAACTTCTGAAACAGATTCTCCTCCACTCATTCTGTTACTTCGTGTTGGGTCAAGAACGTGCGATGGCTGATGGAAATTTCGTAAGTACCTATTTCATATTCATATTAAAAATAACATATTTTCTGTATACACCATATATTTTTATTACAAGAAACTGTTATACATATGTTATTATACCCATTAAATGAAATACCTCTCAATGTAGACGTTATATGTACAATCTCGGGTTCGATTCCCGATGGAAACCTATGGTTCTGTGCATAAATTTAAAATCAGATAGAACGTTTAATTATCCCACAACTGAACGAAACGTGTTAGTGTATTAGTAAGATTAGTAATGTTTATTCGTTCAGTTTTCTCTTTTTTAACATCTCCACCATCCGTTCCTCTAGCTCTTTCCCCGTTCCCCCTGTTTTCTTATTTTCTGCTCTTTCATTCCTTACACTTTTAAATAGTTCCATTAACTCGAAACATATTCTTAACGATAAATGCGAGGGTACATATTGGGCTCTCTGTATGTTTTCTACAAAATCACCAAACACTGGCGCGTTTCTTTTTTTTTCAATAATGAAGCTGAATATTTTCACCAATGTGTCCACCTTCACTTCAAAATCTTTACACGTTTCTTCTAGTCGGCGCAATAAATCTTCGGCCAACCCGTTTTCTTCGCAGAAATTGACGTAGCTGCCTACATGCTTTTCTACTTGGCGTGCGTGAACTTTGCTCCACAAATTTCTTCTCTCTTCTGTTGTAGTCCCCGTCTCCTCTTTTACGTCTCCATACAACAGACTGAACCCTAGCGGAAGTGTAGTCATCTGAAATAGATAGAAAATATATTAGTTATATATATATATTATATATATATATATATATATATTTCGGCCTCCCGATGGCGCAGTGGTAGCGTCGTCGCCTTGTAATCAAGGGGTCCCGGGTTCGATACCCCGTGGAGGCACAAGTGGTTCGGATCCCACTTTAAACTGTAGGTCCAGTCCCAATTAGCCTTACTGTGCATAAAGTGGACTTCAAACAACTAATCAATCAATCAATATATATATTTTTTACACAAACTGTAATCACTGTTATATATTAATTCACACATATTTTCAGGAACGTAACATGCAGCAGGGGGAGGCTCTGCGGAATGCTTTTGATCTATATCAAATAGGCGTAGAAGAACAAGAGCACTTCGCAGAGCTCACCAGGGATGTCAGGAGGTGCTTGGAGGAGCAGGCTGACATCGAACGGGTATACGAGCAGACGTTGGCCGTAACCGCACTACGGCGTCGACTCAATCGGGAAAGAATGGCCGACACTTTCCGTTATTATCGTCAAAGGTAATTATTTTAATTTATTTCTTATAACATTGTATATTTTGACATGGTCCGACAACCTATCGACTATCCTTGTAGCTCAATTATGGACAGACGGAAATTTAAATCTGAAAAATAAAATCGAAAATATAAAATCGAAAAATTAAAATCGAAAAAGTTTAAAATGTTTTAAACAAGTTTAAAACGTTTTTGAACAAAATTGAAATAAAAGACCCTCAGTCACGGTCCTGTTTCTCCCAGACCTCACGTTTCAAAATGTCCTCAGTTGCGGCCTGGTTTCACATGCATGTTCGCCATTTTCCGATTATATATGTCACATACCACTTTTTCTTTTATAGCCAATATCTACATGGAACCGAATATATTTCTTTAATTATTATATATTGTTTTTCAGATTGGGTCGACGCAATGCTCGTAGGGCGGACAACCTGCTTCAACAGATACCTCCTGCGGTCCTCAGAGGCTACGTTCGTCCTCCTTCTCCTGCTCCGGAAGAGGAGGAAGATCCACCCCTCATTGATTTGGTGCAGCGGGAGGAGGAGGAGGAGGACGGACATCGTACGCCTCCATTACCTCCACCGGAGGACCGGGAACACCCAACCCCCCCACCATAGGCTGTACAACTCAAAAATAAACCTCTGCTGCCACAGGTAATGATTTTTATTTTCTCACCTTTCAAGCTGTATCGTTTTCTGCTTCCGACGTGTCAGTCTCCTCTATTATTTCGGGGAACTCACGATGTGGGCCTGTACCTCTTGAAAACTGCTCTTCAACTTTATGGACACTGGAAATAAAAGCATATTTTGATCTTAGATCGTTACGCCGTAACGGGTTGTAACAATAGTCGGCTAACTCTTCTAAATCTAATGCAGTACCTTTTACTCCTAATGTATCGCTTACCGACTCCTGTAGGGGTACACTACTGTTAAACCACTGAAATATTTCACCCAGTGATAACATAGACTCCCGATATTGTTTTCTAAATATCTGCATCAGAGTTGCAACATCACTATAATCCACTATCATGTATTTTTTGTGACACCCCACTCGGTACAGCAGGGGAATCTCCTCATTCAGTAAATGTTCCAAATTTTCGTACCGTGTCAATTCGACAGCGGCACGCCCACAATTTAAACTCTCATCCGTCATCATAATATATTTTGTAACCAGACAACGTGGAGGAACATGCAGATCGGATATATCTACATGTTCCGAATTTAGTTCCGATTCTGTCTCCATACAGATGCAATCTTTTGAGGAAATTCCCGATACTACAGTAAAAGGTCCTGCTTTATATCCGTGAGATGCTATCTCACCGGCTACACGATTGGTCCACACATGGTACGGCAAATGACCGTATACAGGTGCTCTCTCGAAAAGGTAATGTGTCTCACATAATCCTGTTCTACGACTCTTGATGTACTGCATGCTGATCGGAAAACCATTACTTTCAAGTTCCATAAAATTCTCATTCACTAGATCTCTATTGTAAAATGTTATTAAAAGAGATTCCCTGTACCTTACCGGACTATCAAAAACCAACACTTTGGGACTATTACTCTCAAATATTTTCGATTTAACACCATGCAGTCTTTTCGAATCGGAGACTGTTACAGGGTATGCAAAACACATTGTCTTCCTCGGAGAACGCTCTATGTAACCGTACAAAGGATTATACTGCATATTTTTATCAGCATCATGTTTTCTTTTCCTCAACGTTTCACCCCTACCACCACTACTTTTCTTTCCACAGCGTCTCAACTTCTCATATTTGTGTTGTGCAGCATTCTTTGCTTCCCACGATCTACGAAATTGCTGTTCCGTAAAATACTTAGGAACGCTCACGTACGGGCTGTCATCCTTAAACATTTCAGGCTGTACCGACGACCGTGGTGTCCGTGGAGGAGACGGCAGTAGACGACTACTTCGTGATGTCGTCGTCGCTGGCAACAAATCTGGAGCAGCAGGTTTCATCCCCATTACACTGCCGACAAATTGCAATATCCAGCCCCCTATACCCATTTTACACTTCTACTTACCTCAAGATAACCCACTATATATATATATATATATACCAGGTAGGATTGATCCGTTGAAACTGATCACTTTTCTCACTATAGTATCTGCAACCTATCAGGCGATTGTGCTGGCTGAGCTGTGGACAGTTATCCGGCGGACAGTTGTACCTCTTATGATGCATATCTGGTTCGTTCCATTTTATATACCTTCCTCCCGACGATCAACACAGTCATATTCGATACGTAATCTCTCGCGCAGAGCATCCAACGCCCACGTGCCTCTCCTATCTTCTTCCTGTCCTGGTACACTGTACACACTCAACTCTTCCGAGAATCGTACTTTTTTTACTCTGTAAATTTTATCTACACCCGTCTTCTCCGCCACTTTTTTCTCCTTATGCTCTTTCTCCATCACGTGCTATCCCACATGCTTTGCAGAGAGCCCTCCTTCCAGCACAGCATTCAACCATTCCGCACATCACTCATCCGGTCCATGCATATCACTCTCAACCGTCCACACACACACACATATCGCTCACCAATTCCTGGAACCACTTAACGATAATCTTTCTCGCAACACCAAGCCAATTAACACCAGACATCAAACATTACTCATTCCCCGAAACCCTACTCTCATCCCACACAATTCCTAGAACTCGAACACTCAATACTTCAACGTCATCTGCTCGAACATTCACCAGACCCTGAAATAATCTCCCGACAAAATTCCTTGAAAAACAGACCTTAAAACACTTGACTCAAAACTGCAAAAGCAATTACCATTCCAGACCCATTACACAAACCACATCCATTAATTCTCACAACATTTCCTCGAACCAACACTCGACAAACCACATTTTCCGAGAACAGGCACTTAACCTTCACCGCACGCCTTAAAAGCCTCATCAACGCCATCTGTTTTCAGACGCCGGAAATTCCGAGAAAACCAACCGTCACCGGATAATCGTCGATACTTTTCCTCCTCCCCAACCCAAATTCCCAGAATTTCAGAATCATCCAACGCCATCTGTTTTCAGACGCCGCGGGAAAAACCCGAATACTTTTCCTCCTCACCAACAACCAATCACAACACTCCTCACAAAATTAAGCCCCGCCCATTTTAAAACAGCCCACCAATCAGAATCATCCTCACAATTAAGCCACGCCCATTTTATGACGTCATCGCGAACAACAATAACCCTTGCTTGCCCACACAACTACATCATCAATTGATCTTTGATCGATCTTTTCCAATCAATTGATTTATCGACTTCAACGCCGGTGCATTACTACTGTATTTCGTTGCACCAGCCTGACACTATTCGTCTACTTGGTTGAATGTCATTCCGTTGCACCAGCCTGACACTATTCGTCTACTTGGTTGAATGTCATTTCGTTGCACCAGCCTGACACTATTCGTCTACTTGGTTGAATGTCATTTCGTTGCACCAGCCTGACACTATTCGTCTACTTGGTTGAATGTCATTTCGTTGCACCAGCCTGACACCTGGATACACATAGTGTCGTGCCTCAATGGAACAATGTTCTGTGGCATCATTTAATAAATAAATAAAAGGTGCAATGAACTAAGCGGGGCTAATTGCAGCTTGTCGTGTTGCTTCGATTCGAAAAGTTATATTTATTTCTGAAGGTTGATTTCCAAGACACACGTGTCTCTTGTCGCATCGGTCTTAAAGCTCCCTAAATGATCATCGTATTTTCTCAGTCTCGGCAAACGTATGAGAGATTTCACACCGAAGAGACAAGCGTCACGGGCTCCTTCAGCCTATAAAAATCGTTCACCGCGCATGCGGTACCAACAGACCGGGGCGATAAGCTGAGAAAACTGCCCAGTCCGAGCAACTCGTGCAGCTGATTACTGAAAGTTCGCCTCCAAGCGACACGTGTCGCTTGTCGCTTCTGTGTGAAAGCTCCTTATCAGAGCTGTGGTTGTCAACGTGCTGCCTCCCTTCCGACTCTGACTACACCCAGCTCTGCCACTGCTCTGCTGCATACTGGCCTTGAATAGGAGTGTGAAGGCTGCAAGTTCATATCCTACGGAGCGCTCGCTGCCTCCACAAGAGCAAACGAGTTGCCCATACCTGATCTAAGTTGACATTATCTTTATTCCCATTGGTAGATTGAAAATTGATTTTCCAATGCTGTTTCCTATATTTCGAGTATCTAAAAACTCAAGGAACGAAAACATTGATTCACTTTTCTCTTCTCTTTCTCTCTCTGATTCCCTCCCCTCCCCCTCCTTCGCTTCAGTTTACAGAAAGAATCTTCCTTCCTTGCTCTAATGGTCAGCTAAAAAGCACGGAGGGGGGCAAGACCCGAATCCTTGAACAAACATCTCCAGAGCCGAAAATCTTGACAAGTGCTTTCTTCCATCGAGCAGACACGAATTGCCCTCTCGTCTCTCTCTCTCCGCTCGACCTCGCCAGCGCTCTCGTGGGCGGAATTTTCAAAACAAAAGATAAACGGGGAAGAAAATAAACGAAAAAAACCCAAGCGACGGATCTCCAGAAGGTCTCGCGTTGAATTCGAATTTGCGCCATCTGCCCTAGCCTTTGTTGCCATGGAGACCGCGGGTTTCCGTAGAGAACATTTGCGACACGCGCCAAGGTTGCCAACTCAAGTGTGAAGTCATTAAATTTAGTGGGTTTTTTTCGATATCCCTTGTAAACTTGATGAAAACCGACTTTGTTTTCTTACTACACAATCCCCATTTCCTAAGTTGTGTAGGAAATAACACTATCTGTATACATGGGAAAATTAGAAAGAAATATGAATCTACACAAAACAGTGTTATATGAAATGGATCGGTGTCTTACACTAAAGAAAGAACATAAAGAGTTTTCGAAAACAAATTCTGTAGAAAAGTGTTTGCACCTAACAGAAAGCAAGGTTGCATACGCCTGAACTCCATAATCTTTATCCATCTCGTAATATTATTACAAAAATTAAATCACCGAGACTTGGATGGGATGTTAAGACATTGTTGGATTGTTGGGAAACCTAGTAATAAAAGTCCTGTAAGAAGGCCGACACTAAGACGATATAATGCTGAGGTGGGCATGAAGGAACTTAGCAATAATGATAACTCTTGGGGTTTAGGAATGCTAGAGAGTAATATCACCTTACGACAAATCTCTCCCTAAGAAATTTCTGCGCAAGTCGCAAGCTACAGAAGTATGGCGAAGCTCCTACTGCCCTGTTGTCTAAGCTTTTCTGAAGATAAACACAAAAAACTTGGATTCGTGAAAAACTGGGACAATTAAACGCGTACTAGCGATTGAAAGAGTTGTTATCTCTTGTCTTCTGAAAGTTTCGGCTGATGCTGCCCAAGTGTGTAGTTGAGGAGTGTAAATGAGCCACAATAAACCTATATCCTTACGCATATGCAACCCAACTAGCACAGCAAATAGGCAGGTTTGTATAACAGCAAGGATGTAGTTACCGTTGTTTACAAATGTATGTTTTCGTGCAAATAAGACGACTTCCGGCAAACGACAGACGACCGAGTGGCGGGAGCGGTACCAGGATGAGCCTTTTTAAGTGACCGAACGCATTGATTGATCAATTCACGATGCCTCCAACGAAGTTTTCAGGTTCGAGTTGAGTACTGGGTATAGGGATTTCTCCATCACTTTCTCAATCATCACTTGGGAAATGTTGCCAGTGTTATTAGTTCAAACATTGAGTGGCAACAAAACACACCACTAAAGGTATGCTGTTTAAACATAATTTTACAAATCAGTAATGAATGTTGTAGCACTGGCAGAACATCTCCACTTGAGATCCATACATCAGTGTGGACTCCGTGGAGGAGTGGTAAGCTCAGCGAGCTACGACGCCAAGTGTCCAGGGTTCGAATCCCGGTCTGTGCATATGTGTTCCTTCTGTGTACTAGATGGATCCACTTTGAACTGCAGGCCAGCCCGATTAGCCTTACTGTGCACAAAGTGAACTTAAAACACTAACTCAATCATCATGTCATTACTCATCTTCATCTTCGCGATTGTGGCAGAAGAGCGAAGTAAAATAAACCAATCTATCAATCAGGTCTAGTGACTTCTTGAACATTCATGTTTGCAACACTGCTTCACACTCTGGAGGTCACGGCCGGACGAAGGGATCTATGGGAAAGGGCTTTACTCTCAAATATACCATTTCTGTCTTCAAGTACCACTTCTAGCGCCCATCCTCTACATTTTCGCGAGGATTTTCTCCCCCCCCCCTTCCATTAGGGGCACGTCGTGACAGTTCTCTTGAGCTTCGACCTGAGTCCGAAAGAGAGACTCCGGGATAAACCCTTGGACTCAGCGATGACGCATTGTGGATGAAAAAAGAGAGATTTAGCTTCACGAAAAATGTGCAGGGGTGGAATTGCAGTTCAAATAAGCATGTGGCGCTATTTTGTAACTTGGTGGTAGTAGTATAGTCCACGCGTTTACTTCGCTAACGTCGAAGATCTGAAGAAAGCCGCCGCCACAAACGTGGGTGTGGATAAACAGCGGGCGAGTGTTTTCATCCAATCACACTCAACCTTCAGCCAATGGGCGCAGCTGTCATTCTGCTCGTCTACTCCACGTGGAGTCTCAGTCACATGACTGCGGATACGCTGTTGCCGTACTTTGCAACTTCAATGTGGAGACCGTGGGAAGGTGCTTGTGCGCGGAGTGACAAGGTGGCGTAGAGTAGATGTGTGGCAACACTGTGCGTTGAATGTGATTGTTGCAGCTGGTGGGCGCGCTCCGTGAACTTCATAGCCAGCCGGTCGTTAACGTAGCCAGCGCGTCGACTATACAACTATATTTTACGGGGACTTGTAATATTGGCCAGGTAAAGGATAGCGCAATTGAGGTATAGGTGTGTGTCACCTACGTCACAAACTGTCGCATTGTGGCTTCGAGCAGCCATGATTGAGGCCAGTTCTTGTGAACATACAGAATTCAAGCACGCGGGCGGTAGATACTATCACAGATATTCGATAACATTTATTATCATTCATTATTATATTTTAATTTAATAACTATTAACCCCATATGTTATCTCTATGTATAATAAAGCTTATCACATATGGAACTTAACAAAACATTATAATAAATTATTAAGTAATGATAATGATTATTATTATTAGTGCTACAGAAAGAATAAAAAATGTAACTGTGTTTATTGGGTAGTCTAAAATTATTCCTTTTTTCTCACATACTCCATCTGTTGGTTTTAAAACACAACTCAAGTGTCGTTCATAGTTAAAATGCAAGAGAAATAAAATTTTAGTTCTCATTCACAACTTACCAGAACTATAGCTGTTTTATTTAGAATATTTTCTTTTCTAATTGCATTGGGGTGTTGATGTTGCACCCCTTGTCCTCTGGATATCCCCATCTCATAGTAATAATATTAGTTTATTGTTATCTCGTGATGATCATAGCAATGGCCAGATACAGCACCATGTCCAATATTTCTGCAATTAATTCACTAGAGATCAACATTTAAATTATGTATTAGAGTCTTGATCAGACCACCAACGTTTTTATCAATTCACTGAAATCAGAGACTTTTGTCTAGTTCTATATTTAGGAAAATTGTAAGCTCTATCACTATCAACCTTTGATGAGAATATTTTACATACAAATAGTTTTATAACTTCCTTTTAAATGCAGAGATTGCAAATCAAGAGATACCAACCATTCCTTATATTTAAATGCCACACAACAACTTCGAGTTTTGCATTCAAAAAGCCTTACAAACAGTTTCTGAATTGATTCTATTTTTGCCATATGATATTGAGATACTGATCCCCACAATTATCAACCGTATTCACATTGGACGTTTAATAATAATAATAATAAGTAATTGTTTGTGCGTGTGGACCTGATTTTATACAAAACATGTGCTTTCTTTAAGGCCACCACCAGCTATTGTTTTCACATACACACACTCATCCATTCACTCAGACAATTTCACTCTCCCATTAACTCACTCATTCTCACTCCACCTGGTTGGAAGGCGCCTGGACGTAATTTCTTAATCAGGAAAAATGGAGAAGGAAATAACAATTCTGGAAGTTCTTTCGTGCCACTTCTCCTCGACCACCCCCCTTCCCCCTCCCACCCGTTTCCATTCCGAGGAACCCCAATCGGGCAACCCACGTGAGAAGATCGAATTAACGGGTTCGCTTCCGCCAGGCTGCAACCCTCTATTAAGTTATCTCCGTCTCGGCTGAGGCTTTGTCAAGCATGAGAGACAGTTTCTTGCAGGAGTGTTCGGCTCCTAATGAAAGAACTGCAGTAGCTTCTGCTGGAGTGTTTCTCTGAATCGTCAGCCTCTGCTTCTCCCAGAGTTTAAGCTGTTCATTCCCAAGAAAGACCCTTCGTCGCCCTGTGTTCACGTATATTCGCCTCACGAGCCCCAAAGAACTTTTAATTCCACCAATCCTATTGCGGTCCGCTTTCGCAGAACTCGCTCAAGTTCAATACATCTGTGGATCCGAGCTTGGAGCTAGCCAGCGAGTCTGTAACGCATGTAGGCAGTTGCTTGCAAAGTATGCTCATGCGCAGTGGCCTTCTACGTATGCGCATGGACAGCGAATAGGATTGCATGGGTGGGGCTTTCGCTGCAACGTCAGATCTTAGACTCGCTTCTAATGTGACAATAAGATACGAGCAGGATCGTTGCAAACATAATCCATTCTTACTGTTATATATTCCTCATTTTGAAATGTAACTTCAATACAGTTATTGTTACTTTTAAAGTAACTCAAAATTACTGAATGAATTTGATGAAGGGACACTCACAAAGAACACTCATACTCAGGCTGGGATTCGAACCCGGAAAGTTAACCACTTAACTCGTTCCACCAACGAGCCGGACAACTTATAGAACGTGTTGCATGGATGAACAGTTAATGAGCTGTTCATATTTTGCTCATGAATATCTAAGAAATTTGCAAATAAATTACAATAAAGCTCATAGGTTTAAATGTGAAATATAGAGGGGAGTAATTTAAATGTATACTCTTGTACTTGAAAACATTAAGTCATGCAAAACGTTTGCTCCTAACAAATGTGCATAAATGACGATCAAATTTCTTTTTTATTAATTTTTGTTACTGTTGACACATACTGAAAGTAACTAAGCTATGATAGCTTATTTTTAAAAAAAGATAACTGGATAGAGTTACTGTTATTCAAGATAAGTAACTCGTTGCTTCCAAAACACAAAACAGGATTTTTTTCGCAAATAGTTTTGAAATGCATGATTAGTTTTACTGCCATATAACTATTAGATTAGCCATTCATTGCCTACACAGTTTCATGCGTAAAAACCCCACACAAGCGTCGCTGCGTCCATTTTACGATTCAATTACGCAGACTTCAAAGCGACGAGGGTCATTCGATAGGATACAAGAGTTTAGAACGATACCGATTTCGCATAAAAGTGAAGCATAAAAATGAGGAGAAAGTTTATCACGGGGCTCCATTAGCAACGAATTGGCATGTTCCGAGAAGTGAACGTGGAACAGTGGAAATTTCACAGCAGACAAGCACACCCTTGTGGGTAATCAAGGCTCAAGAGGTTCGAACCCTGGACTTTTATCGCCGACTATAAAGGCTCTGCTAAGTGCCGCTCTAAGCTCTTTCAAGCTGGTCCTAATGGGATATCGAAGAAGACATGGTTGAGAGCCTTTACGATGAAAAGGCTGCGACAGTGTACGACATATGCATAGCAACGAGTGCACCAGAAGTCTCTCGAAATGTTATGTAAATCTCCACAGCTTCTGGAACAATTTCCCAAGGATGCTACGAGCGCCGCCTCCGGGCAAATTCTCTAACGAGGACAAGCCCTGGAGAACGGCTTCGGAATTATTCATCAGGATGTTATTCACTGAGTTTCTATGGAACGCCCAATTATCAATATCCGGTTGTAATTTCAAGATATCTTTACCGTGATGCATTGCGGCGTAAATAACGCTCCGTGAGATGAATGTATGAAGCACAACCTTACCACAAATCCCATGTAGCCGCTGTCTGATTGGAAGGAAGTCGAACAATAATGAAGGTTTATTATGGAAGGAACTGTTTGAAACTGTTCCTACTTTTGTGCACGCTGAAAGCAAGACGACCATGTTGTTTTGTTCGTATTTCGAAGACTTGTATAATTTGACTTATGATATTTGCGATGCACAGGAAAGTAACACGGATATATTGATTGAATTGCTTTATTTTACTTGTGCCACTTTTGGCTAATTTTCAAAGATGAGGATGAGAGATGATATGATGAAATTGATGAATGGACACTCACAAATACCCATGCCCAGGCCAGGATTCCAACCCAAGACCCCTGGCGTCGTAGCGCGATATGCTAACCACTCTGCCACGGGGGCCGGCCTTAAAACGGATTATAACACCATTAAGCCTTGTTTCCATGATTATGAAAAACTAAAATATGCTGACCAAGGCAGTAATTTATTTTATAAAAAAACATAAACTAACGTAACGTTTCAACCTTCTAGCAAGGTCTTCTTCAGACTCTGTATCAAGTACAAAAGTAACCAGATACCACAAAAGACCATTATATATACACAAACATTACTCCCTCCAGACTATTTAGAAAGTTGTTTGGAACTTTCTAGCAGATGACTTTCACTTTGCCAACTTCACTTTCACCTAAAAGGCTAAACACAATTACTTCCATATAGAATGTGGTTGGGCTTTTAATCTCACACTCTTTTCCCTTCATTTTTCTTCCTTCTCCTTTCCTCTTTCTCTCTTGTCCTTTCCACTCTTTCCAACATCTTCTTCCATTCTTTGTTTAACTTCAGTCCCCCATTCCAGTTCATTGTGTGTTCTTCACCTTTCTTCTCTATTTCCTTGGCTTCCTTCCATTTTCTCACTAGCATTCTCTTCTCCCTTCCTATCTGCTTAGCCTCATCCCACTCTATGTCATGTCCTGTTTCTCTCGTGTGTTTAAATATTGCATTTCTCTCTCTCTTAAGTCGTACATCATCCCTATGTTGTTTCAACCTGTCTTTCAGCCTGTTTTTCGTTTCTCCTATGTACACACTCTGACATTCTTTACATTTCACTTCGTAGATAATCCCTTCCTCTTCCTCTTCTCTGTTTTCCTTCTTCTTGTTAGCATTCCTCGCAATTCCTAAGATGCTTCTCCCTCCCTTCCTGTATGTTTTAACTCCCGCTTTCCTAAGCACTTTGCATATCTTTTCTGTGGTCTTCCCCATACTCCTTATTCCAAACCTTTTCTCCTCTTTTTCTTTCTCTTCCAAATCTCCCCTGCCCGTTTTCTTACTTCTTCTGTTTATGTCCAGTCTATCCTGCTTCTCATAGCCATTCTTTTCCAGCTGTTTCCATAGGCTATTTATTTTGCCTTCTTTTTCACATTCTTTCATGCATATTTTCTTGATTCTGTCCTCCATATTCTTTATAAAATTTCTTTTTGTCACCTCACTTACATCACTTCTTTTGTGGCAGAATACCCCTGCTGCACACTTCTTCTGATGCCAAGCGGTTTCAATTTCTTGTCCTCTTTTCCTTTTCATCAATATATCTAGATAGCTTATCTTGTCTTCTTCTTCTATTTCAAGTTCCAATAATATCCCTCTTTCTTCATCTTGAATTTCTTTGACAAAAATGTCAAGCTGCCTCTTGGTTCCCTTCCATATGCCAAAGCAGTCGTCCACATATCTGCAAAACAGAATTATTTTGTCACCTCCCTTTTCTATCACTTTCTTTTCCCATTCATTCATAACCAATTCAGCCAATGCTGGGCTTAGACTGGAACCTATATTTAGTCCTTCACTCATTAACATTATTTTATCTCCCATTATACTGTAACCGTTATTCCAAATGGTTTCCAGCGCCTTCACTACCCTTTCACTATCCCATTCTCCTATAATTTCTTGTCCCATTCTCTTTTTAATAATGTCCAAAATGTGTCCCCTCTTGATGCTCGGGAACATACTTTTCACGTCTAAGCTAAACATTGTCGTCTTCATCTCATTTAACTTAAGTCCTTTTATGAGGTCTACTACTTGTTCACTATTCTTAACTGCTCTGCTTTCTTGCTGTGTTACTAACACGTCAATAACTTTCTTTAATTTCTTTTCTAAGGGTTCCAAAATATTGTTTCTGCAGTTCATTACTGGTCTTAACTTTATCTCTTCTTTGTGTATCTTTGGAAAGCCTTTCAAACTTGGTAGTCTTCCTGTCTCCTTTATGCATTTCTTGAATCCTCTCCTCCTACAATCTTTTATGATTCTTTCTTTTATAGTTTGTTCTTCACCTGTTCCACAAATCCCCTCATATCCATTTTCTTTTAGGTCTTCAAACTTCCTCTCGTACCATTCTCTTTCCATCACCACAATTGCTCCTCCTTTATCTGGAAGAGGAAGGGATTATCTACGAAGTGAAATGTAAAGAATGTCAGAGTGTGTACATAGGAGAAACGAAAAACAGGCTGAAAGACAGGTTGAAACAACATAGGGATGATGTACGACTTAAGAGAGAGAGAAATGCAATATTTAAACACACGAGAGAAACAGGACATGACATAGAGTGGGATGAGGCTAAGCAGATAGGAAGGGAGAAGAGAATGCTAGTGAGAAAATGGAAGGAAGCCAAGGAAATAGAGAAGAAAGGTGAAGAACACACAATGAACTGGAATGGGGGACTGAAGTTAAACAAAGAATGGAAGAAGATGTTGGAAAGAGTGGAAAGGACAAGAGAGAAAGAGGAAAGGAGAAGGAAGAAAAATGAAGGGAAAAGAGTGTGAGATTAAAAGCCCAACCACATTCTATATGGAAGTAATTGTGTTTAGCCTTTTAGGTGAAAGTGAAGTTGGCAAAGTGAAAGTCATCTGCTAGAAAGTTCCAAACAACTTTCTAAATAGTCTGGAGGGAGTAATGTTTGTGTATATATAATGGTCTTTTGTGGTATCTGGTTACTTTTGTACTTGATACAGAGTCTGAAGAAGACCTTGCTAGAAGGTTGAAACGTTACGTTAGTTTATGTTTTTTTATAAAATAAATTACTGCCTTGGTCAGCATATTTTAGTTTTTCTTAAAACGGATATAACTGGAAGCAATTTTGCTTCATCAGTTCACACATTGGCCTCCATGATGGCGCAGTGGTAACTCCGTCGTCTTGTAAGCAAGAGGACACGGGTTCGATCCGCAGTGGACGTACAATGCACAGTTTTCGGATCCCAGTTTAAACTGGAGGTCCAGTCCTGATTAGTCAATCTGCGCAACTTACTCTCTGGAAGGTGTGTGTGTGTGTGTGTAACATAACGCCGTATTCTCCGAAATCTCATCCTTGCATTGATGTAAAAGGGTGTCCAAATAAGAGCGACGGATTTAATATGCTTAAGAAAATACTGTATATTTACAAAATGACAATTTTTTTTTACATCATTACAACGGGTAAATGTTCCGATTTAAGAATGTTTGATTTTCGCAACATGTCTTGTGGTTGGGTTGGTAACACTGTTCTTACAAGTTCCTTTATCAGTGATTGTTGCAGCTTAGTTGACACGGAGCGTCAAACAAAGGAATAACGGGTTTTGATAGAGAAAAATCATTACAAGAATGGCGAGTGTTATGTAGAGTGTTAGGAAGCTTCGTGCAATCCTTGGACGTGAAAGTGCGCCTAGTGAGAGAGTACATTTCGCAAGTTGATGAAAAATATTGAGGAAACAGCTTCGAAAGCAGACATTAAAACACCGCGCTCTCGATCTAATCGGGGAAATATGCCGGCTGTCATCTTTCATTCTTAAATCGGAACATTTACCCGTTGCAATTATGTAAAAAAAATGTAATTTTGTAAATATACAGTATTTCTTAAGCATATTAAATCCGTCGCTCTTATTTGGACACCCTTTATGATACACATCACAATTTTGTAGCAGTTTTAATACTTGCCTTTGTGATGGGAATGCTATCGAATAGAGAAACACCACGTGACAGGTTTGTTTGGAGTCAATCTTGCTCAGTGACATCACGCAACCATGGTCCATTTAAATATGAAGAAACATGGTAAGCAAGCTTTTGATTATCGGCGAAGATTCCCGACGAAATATACACGTGAGCGTACGGGGGCTTTGGTTCTTTTGCCTATTTATTTATACTTGACGGAAATTCACTTTACTTCACGCTGGAAACTGCCCCTGCCACTCTATTGACATCCATGCTCTCTGCTATTGTTTATAGCTATTGCGACATTTCCACACAGAGAGAAGGGGGAGAGACTGTTATGTCTGAGTGGAGCCCATCCTGTTCACAGGAGTCAATAATTTAGATTAACGTTTGGCGACAGGTTGGCGATTCCGTGCCTCCTGGCATGAAACAATAACAGCGGCCGGCATCACAAACGGCCTGTGTGAGTGTGCGTGTCGGTGTATGTGCAGCAATTTCAGGCTGGTAAAGGTCGGAAGAGAGAATGCTGGCACATAAACACCGAGACAACGTGACCTTTGCTGATGCCTTAAATGCACTGTGCCTGTTGCACAGTATGTGGCCTCTTTGTCTACAGGAGCATTGTTGATTTCATGTGCGGAAATTTACCAGTATGTGTTCTGATCAACCATATGCATGTACGAGTTTTTGTTTTAAGTCCATTTTATAGGGGGGGAAGCTAGGTTAATCCGTACTGGGGGCTCCCCGATGGCGCAGTGCTAGCGTCGTCGCCTTGTAATCAAGGGATCCCTGGTTCGATTCCCCGTGGTTCGGATCCCACTTTAAACTGTAGGTCCAGTCAAGATTAGCCTTACTGTGCATAAAGTGGACTTAATCTGGATCTACGTACAGGTCCGTAGCCAGAATTTTATTTCGGGGTGGCGGACTCATCCCTAATCAGCAGCCGCCATAGAAAAAGTGAGGTTAGAAGCTCTGAAGATGAATTTCTCAGTATATTACAACTTATTAAACAAGATGTTTAATCCTGCCAAGGAAGTAAAATTAATTACCACTATACACTATCTAAATTAGCTATTTGTGGGAATTCAGGGGGGCTTCAGCCCGCCGAACCCTCCCCCTGGCTACGGACTATGTACCTTAAACAGGTATCGAACCTGGGACTCCTTGATCAAGGCGACGACGTGTACATGTGTGTGTGTGTGTACATATCTGTGGGAAGCATATTCACGTATATATGTAGATACATTACAATTATTTGCCCAGGACAAATTGTTACTAAAATAGATATCAGGCAATAGGTATCGAACACATACACACACATACAAACAAACAAACAAAGTGAGAACACACAGAGTGCAAATAAACGGGCCAAGATGGTGTTGGTTCTCCATCCTCCACAACTACAGCGTCACGATATCTGTGCCCTCGGAATATATGCGAACTTTCAAATGATTTTAACATGCGACACTAGCTTCATCTGCTTTAATATGGAGATACCAACGGTGAATTAGTAATGTAGGTATTCGTAATTCATTTAATTTACGTAGCTTCTTTTGACTATTTTGGCTAATTGCAACGATGAGGAAGAATGCTAATATTATACAAAAATGCCAGAAACTTTCAGTGGCGAGGCCGTGAGTCGAACACCGAGGCGTCTCTCATCCCACAGCTCTTTGGTCAAGTTCTGACGTCAGGATAAATGCTTTCGTTCTTAGGTTAAGCCTGCAATTCTTGTGACGTCACGAATCGAAGGGCGGGGCTTAACCAAAAATGTATTACTACGAGCCCTAAACCTAACATGCCAAACCTAACAACGAAAACATTTAGCCTGACGTCATGAAACGAAGGGCGGGGCTTGACAAAAAATAATTGTGTTTCAGAAATGTGCTATAAGTGAGACCCCCTCCCTATTGAAACACATTATAACACCGTTAAGCCTTGTTTCCATGATATGAAAAACTCAATATGCTGACCAAGGCAGAAATTTATTTTATTTTAAAACATAAACTAAACGTAACGTTTCAACCTTCTAGCAAGGTCTTCTTCAGACTGTACCATGTACGAATGAAACAAGGTACAAAGAATGAAGACCTCGCTAGAAGGTTGAAACGTTACGTTTAGTTTGTTTTAAAATAGAATAAATTTCTGCCTTGGTCAACATATTGAGTTTTCCCCCATTGAAGACCACTTCTACAGCAAAATTAATTTAATTGGCGGATTTACTTGGCACATATTACATTTCGGGGATTACTTTACATATTTTGATTAAAATTACTGAATATATATTTATATATATCTAAAAGTTGTAATGCATATTCATCCCATCTCTTATGACTCGTTATAAGTGCAAGCATTAATAATAGTGATTTCTGTGGAACTACCGTGGTGTCCTCATCTCACTGTTATGAAATAACACATTGTCATGAACAGATCAATTAATATAGGACACTGTGATTATAACTTTCATTATATTTTATCTAATTTATGAGAAAATATCATTCGGCGCAGTTACGTTTTTAAATCGCAAACCAACACAAGCTAAATACGACAGCGGTACCATCTGGCGACACCAAATGAAATTAGCGTACGCATCCGATCGACTGCTGGGGGGGGGGGGGGGGCGGGGTCTAGGGTAGCCAAAGTTAATAATAAAACCGCAAAATGCCAAAGCTGAAGTGCGACAGATGCGATATTGTCAAAAGCATATTTCCTCGCGCAGCGATTAGGGAGGAAAAAAGAGCTGAGGGTTGCCTGTGGCAGCAACAGTGACGTCACTGTTCCTCGGTTAATCGATGGTGATCACGTGACTGCATTCAGAGTATGGGCCCCCCCTCAGTCTTTGCCATCCATCATTTCGCTTTGAGCTGGCTCGGGGCGACATTCCATCTCGCTTGATAGTATCGAATCCGATTTTTTTCTCTCTCTCACCGTTCCCTTTTCAAGGTCGGAAACAAAACAACAGCGCATTCCGTTATCGAGTGCTTGACTGTGCGACTTTTCTAGAGAGGACAAAGCAGTACCGATGGCTAGAAACCGCAAAGGATAGGCGGTGTGAGCCAATATAAAGCAACACAACAATCTAGAGAGGAAAGTCTAGGATAGATAGACACATGTGAACATGACGCAAGCGTTTCTGTCTGAACCTACGTGCTTTTATAGAAAGTTTTTTTCTAAAACAAAACACTGAATGAACACAGTCTGTCACGTGGATGAAATTCAATAGCAACTTTTCAATACCAAGTTCGGCCAGCGCCGTAGGGTTAGGCAACACACATAACGCGTTTCAGGATTTGTGTGCCCAGTTTTGTTTTGACAAATAATAGTATTCGTTCAAATGAGACTATTGCTACAGCATTCTATAAAAGCCGCTGTAAAATATATACATTAGTATATGCTAGAAGAAGGGAGTGTGAGAGAAAAAGAAAGATAAATAAGAAAATGAAACAGAGTAACGGACGAAGAAAGAGAAAACGTGAGAAAGAAATAAAGAATGATAGAAAATGAGGAAACAGAGAAGTTAAGATAGAGAAGGAACAGAGACAGAGAAGTTAAGATAGAGAAGGAACAGAGACAGAGAAGTTATGATATAGAAGGAACAGAGACAAAGAACTTAAGGTAGAGAGGGAACAGAGACAGAGAAGTTAAGATAGAGAAGAAACAGAGACAGATAAGTTAAGATAGAGAAGAAACAGAGACAGAGAAGTTAAGAAAGAGAAGGAACAGAGACAGAGAAGTTAAGATAGAGAAGGAACAAAGACAGAGAAGTTATGATAGAGAAGGAACAGAGACGGAGAAGTTATGATAGAGAAGGAACAGAGACAGAGAAGTTAAGATAGAGAAGGAACAGAGACAAAGAACTTAAGGTAGAGAGGGAACAGAGACAGAGAAGTTAAGATAGAGAAGGAACAGAGACAGAGAAGTTATGATATAGAAGGAACAGAGACAAAGAACTTAAGGTAGAGAGGGAACAGAGACAGAGAAGTTAAGATAGAGAAGAAACAGAGACAGATAAGTTAAGATAGAGAAGAAACAGAGACAGAGAAGTTAAGAAAGAGAAGGAACAGAGACAGAGAAGTTAAGAAAGAGAAGGAACAAAGACGGAGAAGTTAAGATAGAGAAGGAACAGAGACAGAGAAGTTAAGATAGAGAAGGAACAGAGACAGAGAAGTTAAGATAGAGAAGGAACAAAGACAGAGAAGTTATGATAGAGAAGGAACAGAGACGGAGAAGTTATGATAGAGAAGGAACAGAGACAGAGAAGTTAAGATAGAGAAGGAACAGAGACAGAGAAGTTAAGATAGAGAAGGAACAGAGACAGAGAAGTTATGATAGAGAAGGAACAGAGACAGAGAAGTTAAGAAAGAGAAGGAACAGAGACAGAGAAGTTAAGATAGAGAAGGAACAAAGACAGAAGTTAAGATAGAGAAGGAAAAGAGACAGAGGGAGAAACAGAAGGAAGCAAGAAAGGAAGAGAGATAAAGAATGAGGAAAAAAGAGATCGAAAACTTAAGCGAGAGACAGAGAATGGAGAGAGAGACAAGTAAAGAATATAAAGGGGGAGATAGAAACAGAAGGGAGCGAGAAATGATAAAGACAGAGAAGAAATAAAATAAAATAAAGAAACGAAGGAAGAAAACGATAAAACCTGTGTGTATGTGTGTGTGTGTGAGAGAGAGAGAGAGAGAGAAAGCAGTTGCACGTGCCATGGGGACAAATCGCATGTTTTCATCTCCTGAAAAAACTTCTGCTACTTGAGGGGTGGCCAGATGATAGTGATGAAGATATAGGTGGAAAGTAACACACACGACAAGGCAGGGACTAGTATCTAGTGAGAATACTTCGAGTTGGTAACTTGCATTTGCTTCGATTGTAATTATTTAATTCTATATACTTAAATTTCTGGATAAAGCCTTGAAGTGAGAGAAACTATCAACTCATGAATACGCTTATTTCATACCAAATTTAGTACTAGGGCCATCTAGCGTTGATTGAAGGAATAAAAGAAAACTTGGCAACCGTGACGTACTGCCAACCCTGCATTATAAATCTGTCAACACTGGCAGCTAGAAACACATTGTCTTGGCTGGTTACCCTGCTATTGTTTCTGAAATCGATCAGAAGGGAAAAAGAGCAAAGTCCGCGAATAGCCGGAAGAAAAACAGAAGTAGAACGAGAATGACGTTGAAAATAGCTGCAGTAGAGAGAGAGGGGAAAAAGTGCTGCCAATAGAGACGGAACAGTAACAACATGGCGATGCTGGTGCGCAGTTACGTTGTAAAAATAGCATTGATGCCACGGACGAAAAACAGTTTGCCAGGGCGAGAAAGAGTCGACAATTAAAAATGGATAATGAATGTCTTTTGAAGACGTAAAAATAGCCTCGGGCAACGATCGGTAACAAGGCAGTTCTAGCTCCCCAATTCACTGTAGTGCTAGTAGGGGTGCTATAAAGAGGATATGCCCTACACATTTTCTGCATATTGGCTGCTTTAGATGTCGTTTACGATGCCGTAAACGCAGCTCGAACTTGCTACTTTCCCCATCTGACATTTTGCACTTGACATGTCGAAACACACTGATTCTCTCGGCTTACTATACATTTCTCCCATTATCAATCACAGTGTTTCACGCATTGGGTGTTATAATCCTGTACGTCTCTTATTTCCCCATTATAAATAATAAAGAAGTGAGACGTGGATTATATTATCGGCGCAGTGGAAGTTAATTATCATTCAGTAGGTAATTAAACTATTTAATGTAAAGCTTAATATTCATTCAACCATAATATTTATTAACAAATCAGATTATACTTTCCACATTTATATATGTATCACACTGTTCATTCACAACCCATCTAAATACCTAAGTCAAACATTTTAGTTTATTCAACAATAATAACCATGTATAATCTCCCATTAAATTGTAACAGTCCGTCCAATTAAATCGTCAAAAGTCAGTACGTAACGGCTATATGAGTCAAGTGCAACCCCGCCCAAAACTCCCACAGCCTACATGACCCGGAGCAATCTACGCTTAAAAATTAAATATCCTCTTTAGCATTTTAAAAAGGTAGACATAACTATATAAACGTTAGGCGAATTCCACCAGGCCATGCAGGCCCAAAAAGGGTAATAAACGGAAAAACAGTACACTCAGCATGTGTCCAGTTAGTCCTACGTCTCCTCCAGTCGGCAAGGATCTGCCACGCAAAACTCCTCCCTCACCCAGCGCAGAAGCCTAGCCAATGGCATACCCTACCTTAGTCACATGTATATTGCGTCTTCAATACGTCACCAATGAGTTATTGTACACTATGGGCTTACAGTGTATGATAGAGGAGTGTTACCCAACAAATAAACTCTAACGTCTCATTGTCTACAAATTGCTTGTAAACCTCATATCGTGATATATTTCGAAGTTTGTTAAGAACCAAAGTGTTAATCCCTGTGGCGTGAACGGTTTGATTTTTCTGCCACTATTGGATAATCGCGAATATGAGGATGTGTGATGACATAATGAAATACATGAAACGACGCTGAAAACGAACACTCATGTCAGGGCCGGGATTCGAACCTGGGATCCCTGGCGTCGTAGCGCGCTATGCTAACCACTTCGCCGAGTAAGTCTGCAAGCGTGAGTGGGTAGCGATCTTGAACTTTAGTATCCCCGGTCCGTTACACAGGACCACCTTTAACGACGCTGTCTTCTGACTCAAAGCCGGACATATTCTGGACTTGGTCTTCAGGAATGTCCGTAACAGAATTCTCCCCTCCTCTGATGCGTAACCAACGGGAAAAGTCAAAATCAAAACCATTGTTATTCGCACTCTGTCATATGTTTCATTCTTCCCGCGTTTCTCATACCGTCCATCCCATCAAGAAGATATTTTAAGTCGGCTTCGTATTGGACACAGCCATATTACACATGATTACTTCCTGCAAGGTATGGACCTTCTAATATGTCGTGTCTGCAATGTTCTTTTAAGTGTTTGGCATCTCATTGAATATGCCGGTTTTACTTCCCTCAAATAAGCTTGTAATCTTCTAGACTATTTACCATCCATGTTTTGAGATGATGTATTTAGCTTTTTGAGAAGAGCACACATACTGTTTGTGTAAGTTTTTGTTTGAGAAAATTTTTAATCTATCCTTACCTTATAAGTTATGCATGTACTGTGCAACTGTTTTTTTCAATCTTGCACTTTTAATATTACTATTCTTTACGTTCAAGATAAGGGTTTTAGATAAGAAGGTGTTTTTTGAAGGGTGCAAAATGGCAATGCGTGTCGACGAATCAAAAATTTTAACTCATTAAATCATTCATACAAGTGTCACTAAAAACACTTCCCGTGCTACCAAGACTAGCTTAGCACAGGTATTTTGAACACAGTATACAGTAGTGTTGCCACCTAGTGGCTAAAATAGAGGCATTAATAAAAAAAATCACCATGGGTCATGAAGCCCATGTACGTTTTGACATGCCTTGCCTTCCAACGGACTTCCTGCTAAGAAGACATGTAAAGAAGATTCTAAGACACATTTGCAACACTGAAGATAGAATTCAGCGTGCTCCCAGGCAATATCTTTGGCTCCGGAGCTTGGCAGTCAACGTGTTAAAGAAATTGCCTGTAGATGCCAGAATCATCTCTTTGACACGCAATTTCCTCCGTCGTCCAGCATCCTCGCGGAGATAATCTCCGGTGGAGGGTGGAACTGCCCCGGAGAAGATGATTGCTCGGCATTCTAAGGAGCAGCATGAGATCCGGCTGCCTGCCGACACAACAAGAAGTGGCGGCGTCAGCAGAGGAGGGGACGGGGACTCAATCCAGATTGAATTTCAGCACCTATGCAGGAATCCGAAGAAAAGTTGCTGTATGATTATGCTCCTCCGCATTCTTATCAATACTTTTATAATTAGAAAAAGCTACTTGCCGCTACTAATGTAGTTAATACGATGGATCTCTCAATTATAAACTTTGTTGACATTTACAATGCTACAGCGTGATTGAAATGGGTTGAGATTGGCTCCTCCTACCTAACATCATGCCAGGAAACCAGTAGCGAAAGAGATAACGTTTTGGTTAAAATGAACTAGGCTCCCGGCGAATCTGAAAGCAATAAATTCTAGCGTGGCACTTAAGGTAGATGTCAGAAAGGCATTCTTGTTGGAAACCCAGCTCAGTGTGATGAGGGTTTTAGAAACATAAAAGTAAAGTGCTCCCCTGTGATTAGCGCCACGCCATGCAGACGTATAGGGGGTGTGGGGTATAAACTTATACAATATCGAATGCCAGTAACTAGATTGATTGATTGATTGATTTTGTTGTTTTAAGTCCACTTTATGCACATTAAGGCTAATCGGGACTGGACCTACAGTTTAATGTGGGATCCGAACCACTTGTGAGTCCACCGGGTATCGAACCCGGGACCCCTTGATTACAAGGCGACGACGCTACCACTGCGACCACCCTAGTAACTATAGAAGTTATGTAAAGCCGCAAATGTATAGTAACCATACAGAACTGTTATCGAAGCAACGGAGATGGCACTAATTCCGCTGTACCAGTGACCGGAAAAAGAGGCATCATGTCATTTATGGGAACGTTAAATCAAACTAAAGCCAAGAATGTCTGGCTTCCGCAACGATGTAGCAACATTTAGTATGTACTGTTGCCGAGTCTGTCAACAATCACTCTAAAGCATCGTTTCTCCATCTATGGGTTCCACCCACTGCTGGGTTCCGAGGTTGTGTTTGGTGGATCGCGAAGTCGGGGTCGAAAATTAATTCACTGTGTCTTAAAAACCTATTACATTTAAATTACTAGGAAATTCAACCCGTGTGGTACGTACTCTAAATTCTACATTTCTATTATTATTGCTCTACTTGCTTTCAATGGAATTATATGATTCAATAGCGACTTTTCGTCGTCGACTCCATGACAGCTAGTCTTTCAAGTCTTCTGAGTCCGAGTGACTCAATTCGTTCGATGTTTTTAACCACCAATGAACCCAACATACCCCAGCTTATGCGCAACTGTCACATTAGTTCCGTCAGTAAAAAAAAGGTTTTCAATTTCAGCATATGTGTTTACTTAGATGTTAGTCTTCTAAATTACATATTTACTTTTCTAGAATGAAGTATGTGTAATTTGTTTAACCAAGCGTAAAAGAGAGCTTCTTAAAATGCTCCATTTTATAAAAATATGATTATAAACTGGTTGCACACCCCTACAAGTTGTTACGCCTTGCTTATTTTGATAAATTTATTACAACATTTATAGAAAGAAATAGAAAATGTATAAGGTGAAAAGTTAAAGATTGTAACTTAAAGGATATGATATGACAAAAAAGAATAGAGTTGATTGTTCCGATAAATGAAATATTATGACGTAATCGAAGGAACGCCTATCAAAATTCAGATGATGTTGATGTACTAACCTTTATGTAAAAACTTAACGGCGGAAGTTTTAAATTTTATATTTTGTATGCTGGGCATAAACAGCCACCTGTAAAGCTGTAAGTCCAATAAAAATTTGTTGAGTTGAGTTGAGTCAATGTATAAGTATTTGTTATCAATGTATAAGTATTTGTTAACAGGAAAAGATGTATCAAAACCTTTTGAATTATTTATCAAACTCAAGTTATGTAAATACTGAACATTATAATGTAAGTAAAGAAATATTTTGTCTTCATAACCTACTAGTCAGGGGTTCGAGAGTACAGAAATCGGATATAAATACGCAGACATTTCATGGTAAAATTTAGTGGTTTCTTGATATCCGCTCCTGCGTAGGTCTGTTACCAGGACTAGTGTTGAGTCGCTCACACACCGCAGGAAATTATATTTAACTGACCAAATTTCCTTTGAACGATCTCTCATGGATATCTAAGAAATTAGAACAGTTATCGCGTTTCTAAATCCTAAAGAATCCGATTTCTCAGTCTCGCGCTCATAGTTTCCGCATGTACGTAAATGAACTTACTTGAATAAAGTCTAGGTAAAACTCATATCCTATGGTTCGAGATTTCCTTCTACCCATCTGAGATGGTTCCAGTGTGGACTGACGGAGTCCTCATGTTGCTGACTACAGGAGCTGTGGGTAATTAACTTCGTTCCTACAACTGCGGGTGTCTGTTAAGATACATGTCGAGTCACTCACACCCCGGAGTGGTGGGAATGTAACAAAGTAATTCTGCCGGCGCCCATGTTTATGGGTTCCCTTGAATTGTAATATTCTTCAAGGCGGGGTCCGGACTGAAAAAGGTTGAGAACCACTGCTCTATAGGATAAAATATTACTGTGCCTAATCTCTCGATCAAGATCATGGCGGGTTATGTTATTTCTCTGCCGTCTAGTTCGTATTGTGTCCTTATCTTCATGACTTGGTTGCAATTCTATTTTCTGTCTCGCACGGCTGTCGTGTTACTTGAGTATGGTAATCTTGAAACATTGTATAGTTATATATCCATTGCCACGTGTTGCCTCAGGACTATGAGCAATACTCCTAACTTAATTTACTCCGAACTTGACGAGTTTCACGTAGTAAACTTTTAATTAACAGTAATTGAATTGTTTTGATTCGGTAGACTAGACTGTCACTCATCCAAGTACTTTCCAAACATAACACTGCTTGATTTTCCTTTTCATTAGATTACATCTAAACTAGCATATGGATTTGTTTCTTAATTGAATCTATTTAAAAAACGAGAACGTGCATGATAAGTAGCCCAGTAACGATGGCAACAGTGCACAATCTACCAGCCGTCTAGTTTCGTTGACCATGGTATAGCTATAGCTAATTAAGAAACAGGCAGATGAAAAGTTTGATTTGAAGCTAGACAGCTGGAGCTTTCTCAATGCACTTACTTTGAAGACAGACTGCTCTATGGCAATATGAAATAGCTTACATTAAACATACATAGAAGATCCTTTATTTAATAAACTTGATACCATTCATACTATTCCCCAGCGGCCTGGCGCAAAGTTCCAGGAAAGATGTTGAGAAAAATAGCAGCTGAGACTGTGATAAATGACCTACTTGTCCCGAACAGAACGTTGCCAGATAAGGTAGATGAGTCTTGCAACACGAGCACCATCTACCGGCAGCTTAGAAAGATCGAAGCGCTGGTCTATTAACGTCAACAGGCGGTTTCCACGCAGAGATAACAGCTGTCAAGTACTTGTTGGGAGATGAAAAAGGGTGGAAAGATGATCCGGGAAAGAAGCAACGCCCACGCATTGTCAACTTCGTCCACTAGACGCAGTTAGCGCCAGAAGAAAGGTTCTGGAAATGTTAGTAATGGAAAATAACGTGTGTTATTATCAAAGGCCTCGTACAGATCTATGCTGGAACTCGGAAAACAGTGATATATTTGCTGCTTTGTTTCGGGAAAGTTCGTAAAGCTAGGCAGTGACGCATCCAATAACTTCATTGGGCTTTCCTCTAAAATTTGCTATCTTTTTCTGCATTCAAATTTCTTCTTTAAAATGAAAGTGGGTTCAAATAGGAAGGTCTTGCACAAATACTCAAGGGTATTTTTTATTGCTTTATTTTACTTCGTTTTTTGTGCCACTTTGGCTAATTTGCGAAGATGAGAATTAGTGATGGTATGATGAAATTGATGAATGGACACTCACAAACATCCATACCCAGGCCAGGATCCGAACCCAGGACCCCCGCTGTGCTAACAACTCCGCAATGGCATTAAGCCGTTAAAACTTGTTTCTCTCTTATTTTGAACGATTTGTTAGTATTTTGACAATGAAAATATTTTCGAGAGAGGGGATGAAGAGGGAGAGACGGGGAAGTATAAGAAACAATACACACAGAGGGAGGGAGAGAGAGAGAGAGAGAGAGAGGGAGAGAGAGAGAGAGAGAGAGAAATAAAAGAAGTGTAACAGAGACAGGGGAAAATCACAAATTCAGCGATAAAACATCCTTCTCGGTATACAAACCAAATTACACATGCAACTTGGGTTGCATAAGTAACGTAAGCTACGAAACAACATTGTGCCGGTCGATTCTGAGCCCGTGCCCGAAAGGTGTAAGACCGTACTTGGAAGCCAAATATCCATATATACATATGTATGCATATAACGTGTTCAATATCTTACGTTATAATACGTGTGTTTAGAAAAGCACTACAACCTTGAATGCAAAGGATCCCGTACATTGTATTGACACAACCGGCGTAACGATCTACAGAGAAACTTTATTCACAGACCTATTTCGATCCAAGCGCTTTTGAGGTCAAGATTAAAAGTTCCATCAGCAGAGAGGCAGAGGAGGAAATAATTTAATTCCAAAATCAATTCCGTCTGTGCATAAAAGGAAAGGGGGGGGGGTAGACCCCAAGAGAGAATACGTAATGTGTCAATCTGTGAGTAAAATTTGCGAGATAAATAATTAATGATTTGCCCGTCCCAAACCCGCAGGACTTTTACAACGAAAACAATCTTTCACGGGCGACATGTTGATTTAGCCTTGGTATCCGAAATGAATAGAAATTGCTCTTCTGAAATGTAATTTGCGTGGAGTTCTCTCTTGCGTTTTGGTATTCGTTGGCAAAAATGAAATCCTGACAAGAAGGTCCCGCCAGCCTTCGCTTTCTGACAAAGCATTACAAACTATGTACCAAAAAAAGATAAGCCATAATAGATGGGTCTTGGATTTATAATTTTCGGGATAGCTATAACTCGAAATTAACATATCCTCGCCGGCCTCCGTGGCGGAGTGGTTAGCACAACGCGCAACGATGATAAGCGTCCCGAGTTCGAATCCCGACCTGGACATGGGTGTTTCTTGTGAGTGTCCCTTCATCAATTTCATCATACCATCGCTCATCATCTCCGCGATTAGCCAAAAGTGGAAGAAAAGCAATCTCTTCTATATATTATATATAAATGGATGTATGTGTGTATATGTGTGTGTGTGTGTTTGTTCAGCAATAACTCTCGATCGCCTGGAGCGATTTCAACCAAACTTGGTTCACGTATCACTTGCAACCTGGAAATAAATACTGTGGGGGTAAGACACCCCTGGCACCCCTAGGTGTGGGGTGGGAAGGGGTGATATGTAAAAATAATAGAGAACCACCGATATTAAATTCCGCAGAAAAAGACATCCGTGACTCTATGCAATCCACACAGCGAAAGTGTTTCTCTGGTTGTCTAACATTCAGGCTGTGTTGCAAATGGAATCCATAGTTTTCGTGACACTCCCAATGCGGTTCAACTCCAAGTTCATCATCTATCGGCATGGGGGGGGTGAGGGGGGTGAAAAATAAAATGCCACAATTGACCTAGATTCGGAGTCGCCAAGCTAATTGGTGACATTCACGATCACATTCAAAATTAGTTACATTTTACACTATATTTAGAATTCATTATTTTCCTGTCCAATACAAGATTCGGATAAATAAATACCCGGGCAACGCCGAGTAATCGGCTAGTGTAAAATAAACTAAAACAAGCAATTATTGAATAAACTATTTAAATAAAACAACTGTTTCGTCACGCATTGTAAATAAACAGTCAGACTGGCAGAGATGGGAGACCATGTGGCACAAATGGGAGAGGAAAGAGGAGTTCACAGGATTCTTGTTGGGAAACCTGATGGTAAGAGACCTGTAACAAGGCCAAGACGAAGGTGGATGGATGACGTTGAGATGGGCCTAAAGGAAATCGGTAAAGATGTTAAAGATTGGACTGATCTTACCCAAGATAGGGACAGATGGGAGGGTTGTGTTAGATTGTCAAAATTTAACGGTAGAATATTACAAATTTTACACCAAATTCCAACTGTCTAGGAGAAGATTCCCATCAATGGACAACATAGTATCTTTGCATTTATCCTAACCTTGGTTTGAGCCTAATTAAGCCAAAATCTTGCCAGAAGAATCGCCATCCTCCTCCATGAAAAAAAAAAAAAACAATATCTCCTTCTAATTCATTTCCAAAATGATTGCCGCAAATATCCAGGAATACATGAATTGATACCACGACAAAGATCAATCATCCACGAGTTTATCTAAAGTCCGGGAGACAGTTGTGTATCTGCGACCAACTGCGCCATCTGGCCTACGCCAACCTACACAGAAACGAAAGGTTTATCGACGCAAACGGCCAATTCCCGCGGCTTATTCCCGACCCGGTTTTAATCTATTGTGACTCGCAAGGTTTATTTACGATCTTTATTTACGATTACCACATATAGTTTTTCACTTGTTACTCGAAATGTGAAGTTTCAAGTTCAAATTATACGTTTGATCAACCTAACGAGATTTTCCAATGTCGCGCCAGATGAATATTGGGATTGTGCCTTTATCAAAGACCATCTCTCTTCAACCATTTACACTGTATACACGAATTAATAACCATTCTGTACAGAAAAGCGTAAGCTATAAGGAAGTACAGACCACATTTATACCTCATGCTTTTCTGTACAGAATGGTTATTAATTCTTGTATATACGTGTCAGTCGTTGAAAATATATGACCTTTGTTATATAACACTCACAGCCCCTGAGAGCAAAGGCCTAGAAACGACTGCCGGCCTCACTTCCCCATGGGAGATCATCCAACCTGTTTCGAAATGACGTGTGGTCAGCACGACGAACCCTCAGCCGTTATTGTAGGTTTTCCATGACGGTATACACATATATATACAGGGTGTCTCATAAGTAATAGCGCAAACTGACACAGGTGAAAGTACACGATAATAGAAGCAAAACAGTCTCAGTAAACATGGGTCTGCAAACGAGCCGTTTCCGAGATAATTGCGAATGTGTGATTACAAGCCGCCACTGACTTCATTGTTTGTAAACGTCGTCCTAGTTGGTCAAATGCTAATAATGTGTGCGAATATGTGGTTACAAGCCGTCATTGATTCGATTTTGTAAACACCGAGTGCTTTACTCCTTGCGCGGTCCGAGGTTTGCTGTTTGTTTACAAAACAGAACATTTCCGAGAGGTGGCGTTGTAATCAAACAGGATGGATACAATCAGTACACAGTCTAATCGTACTGTGGGAGTCACTTTTCTTACTGTATTATTAGCATTTTACCAACTAGGACGACGTTTACAAACAATGAAGTCAGTGGCGGCTTGTAATCACACATTCGCAATTATCTCGAAAACGGCTCGTTTGCAGACCCATGTCTACTGAGACTTTTTTGCTTCTATTATCGTGTACTTTCACCTGTGTCAGTTTGCGCTATTACTTTTGAGACACCCTGTGTGTGTGTGTGTGTGTGTGTGTGTGTGTGTGTGTGTGTGTGTGTGTGTGTGTGTGTGTGTGTGTGTGTGTGTGTGTATGTATATATATATATATATATATATATATATATATATATATATATATATATATATATATATATATATATATATATATATATATGCGTGTGTGGGGAGGGGATGTGGGTGTGGGTGAAATTATTTGCGTCACGAACTAACTAATTGCAAGAATAAAACCAAATAATTTATGTTTTGTAATATGATGAAAATATGAAATAAAATTCATCATTTAGTAAACTCTGTGCTGAAGACCCTTGAAAATAAAAGAAGTAACAGCAGAAGATGATTGATTGATTAAATGAATTAGGTTATTTTACGTCGCTTTTCTTCCACTTTTGGCTAATCGCTGCGATGAGTAGTGATATGATGAAACTGATGAACACTTACAAAGTGTTCCGAACTCGTGACCCCTTGCGTCCTAGCCTGCTGTGCTAACCACTCCGCCACGGAGGACGGCAATCAGAAGATGGATCTTCTGATTTATTACGTTCAACGTACATTAGCACCAATGTGTAATGCGGTAACAAGCCTTGCATTATTCAGTAGAGCAAGAGACACGTGCCGCGACGGTAAGAATGTGGACCATTTAGATGTCTGCAGGCCAACTCAAGGCGTACAAATCGTGTTGCTTTGACCATTTACCTAAACTGGGAGAGTTTCTACATGAAGGTGTGTAAAACGGTGTATTAATAAACCATCATTTACACTTCAAATTATCAATTATTTCTCCATCGCTCTAAGCGGAACACGTTGTATTAATGGGTACTACTCACACAACCCAAAACATGTCAATTGACACATATATGTTGACTCTAATAGCACATTAATTACACATTCAGCTGTTTGAATTGATCCATTAAAAGTGTAATTTTGTTACATTTGAAATGATCTTGTCTCATTTTCCCAATTGATGTATTTCTAGTGCATAACGCGGAACACCAGCTGATAAAAGTGCCCTTTTATGTACAGGGTGATCCGTTTGGGTATGGATAGAATAAAATGGATGTGAAATTCTTTTGGTCAAATGTAATTACCTGAAATATCGTATACAAAATACTGAAAGGTGGGAGTTTTTATTTTTATACACTACTAACAGTTTGGTATAGTTTTTAGTTTTCTACATGGCCTCCATTGCGAACTCTGCACAACTCATAACCGTGATTCTATTCGTTCCACGTCTGGTGTAACATCTCTGGGGTGATTCTGCCGAGAGCCTGTGTGATTTTGAGTTTCAAATAACACTGTCCAACAATGATTTTGTTAAAAGTAAAATTTCAACCGTTCTTTATGTTTTGCCACCTGCTGATTCCGAAAATGAAGTCAGAAATTGTCAATCACCCACCATTTTTTTGTAACAATAAAAATATAATCCTGCATTATTATTGCAGCATGCAGTCCATAATTAGCTGATTGGTAGGCAATATTTAAAATATTTTTATGTCTTTGCTCCAACAATACACTAGTAACTTTATGCCATTGATGTCTGCATGAATGATAACAATTAAACTTGTTAAACAATCCGACTGAAAAATTTGACAATGATTAACTTTTCAACACAATGCTGTGATTTAACTGTTATGTCTACTTCTCATTTCAATAGCAAGTTGTCTGGAGGAAAGAAGCTCTCCTGAGTGTTCTTCAGTTCCAGTGAGTGTTTCGAAGCAAAGACAGAATTATGTCAAGAAGTTGCGTAAACGACAGGAACAATTTTTGTTATATCTGTGGTGAGTTGACCTTAAAAGCAATAGGAAAACATTTACTCCTCGTGTAAGAAAAGCTTATGAGTGTTACTTTGACAATAAGATAGACGAAATCAAGAAATTGGCCCCTGATATCTGCTGTGCGAACTGTGTAACGCTTTCGAGTGGTTGGCTGAAATGATCTCGTCATATGCCTTTTGGAATATCTATGATATGACGGGAACCTAAGGATCATATAACAGACTGCTATTTTTGCTTCACAAATATATCTGGGATAAATTCGAAATCAAGGCAAACAGTGAAATATCCATCACTAGAATCATCAACTCGACCGGTGCCTCATGGACCTGGAGTTACTATACATGCTCTACCAGATCACATAAGTATAACGGAAGAAAGTGAAAGTGTTCCTAACAAATGTAGCGAATTGCATAATGATCCTGATTTTGTGGGGAGTGTTTCAACAGCTGAACCTCACTTAATAACTCACGAGGGTCTTAACGATTTAGTTTGAAATCTAGAGTTAAGTAATGGCAAAGCAGAACTGCTTGCATCGCGATTAAAAGGATGGCATTTGTTGGAGAGTGACACTAGTTACTTTTTTCGGCAACGCCAAAAAGATTTTGTAGATATGTATGCTGAAGATAAGGACCTTGTTTTCTGTTGTAACATCAATGGTCTATTAGAGTCACTAGGTGTTGTCCATAAAAGTGAAGAATGGCGTTTGTTTTTAGACTCTTCGAAAACAAGTTTGAAAGGAGTGCTACTGCACAATTTAAATAATTATCCAAGCATTCCCGTATCATATTCCTGGGGCATGAAGGAAAGTTATGAAAACATGAAACTGTTATTAACAAATATCCAGTACTGTAAATACTCTTGGCAGATATGTGGAGATTTTAATGTTATTGCTATCTTCTTAGGATTGCAACTGGGTTACACCAAATTTTGCTGTTTCCTGTGTAAATGGGACAGCAAAGATAGAAAAAATCATTATGTTAAAATGAACTGGCCGAAGAGAGAGTCACTCATCGCAGGACAGGAGAATTTTGTTCATCCACCACTTGTAAGTTCAGACAAAATCTTACTGCCTCCTCTCCACATAAAGCTTGGTCTGATGAAGAATTTTGTAAAAGGAATGAACCGCGAGGGTAGTGGATTTGTGTTCTTCAAAGAGAGGTTTTCGCGAATTACTGAGGCGAAACTAAAAGAGGGAATATTTGTTGGCCCTCAAATCAGGAAACTAATGAAAGATAATGATTTTGAAAAGAACCTAAATGAGCTGGAATTGAGTGCTTGGCAATCTTTCAAGGAAGTTCGCATAAATTTACTCAGAAACAACAAGTCAGAAAATTACCGAGAACTTGTCAGTAATTTGATTCAGAACTATCGTGCTCTGGGGTGTAATATGTCTCTGAAGATACACATTTTAGACTCCCACCTCGTTTCTTCCCGCAAAACCTTGGGACAATGAGCGACGAACATGAAGAACATTTCCACCAGGAAATTGGTGAAATGGAAAGGCGATACCAAGGAAAATGGACTCCAAATATGTTGACAGATTATTGCTGGACACTAAGAAGAGATGTTCCTCAGGCAAAGTACAGCCGAAAATCAAGGTCGAAGACATTGTAGATATGCCATTGTAAATAATATTGCATCGTATCACTATAAGGCTATATAAGATTTGTATGTACCTGATGTTGTGTATGTACCCTGTTACTCAAATTTCATGGGTGATGGATAAATTCTGTAATTAGATTTGAAATCAGCACATCAAATTCAATTAGAATCAATCACCCCCAACTTCTCTTTTAACAGACAAAAACTTCAATTTTGTTGGACAGTGTAATCAATGTCTGTGAAACCCCAGACGAAGATGTCTGGAGGTGTTCAATCTGAGGAGTTGGGAGGCCAAGCAATTGGTCCCCACATATTTAGCCCGTTGCTGGTTCGTAAACGCCATTTTAACAATAACGAATCAGTTCAAACTTCATTGTTGCCAACACACTACAGCCAAACTCCCATGTTTCACGCACGAAAACACCAACACGAAAATTTTCCTACTATCACATTTACGTTTCTATTAATGTTTTATTTTTTCCATATCCAAATGGATAACCCTGTATTTTTGTGTGTATCAAAAAGTGCCATCATTTGCAGTTTATGAACGTGAAGGTGCTATTGGTGTCAAAATATGTGTCAATTGACACGTTTTGGCTTCTGTGTGTACACTAGTGCTAACACATGGGAACGGAACTATTTGTCACGTGGTTGTGCTTGCATTAAATTCGTTCTAGCAGTGGATGAAGAGTAGATAAGGCTTGCAAGAAGAGTCCAGGACTTGCGGAAGAAGAAATTGCCAAGATCTTGCTCCACGACAGGTCGGAGAAGCAAACAGCTCCATAAGAGCGTCGCGCCAGCTCTATAAAAACCTAATCAAGCCGATACAATGATGAAGTGTCGCCTCGTCTGGTGCATAAAAGCTAATCTCCCTATCTGTGTACATTGCCGGACGTCATCTGTTCCCACGCACGGCTGCGCGGGGAGGAAGTGTGGGGGGACAAAGTCAATTCTTTAAGGTCTTCTCTTCTTGAAGGATTAAGCGGGAAGCTCAGTAGGGAGGGGGAGGCCTGCCAAGTCTGTCATTCGTGGAAGAAGAGTTGAATTAAGATGAAACTTTCTCTCCGGTAGCAGCGTCTGCTGGGCAGTCATCTCATCTCTCTCTCTCTCAGGCGTCCCGGGTTCGAATCCAGGGTGTTCACTGTGAGCGTCCCTTCAACAATTTCATCATATCCCCACTCATCTCCGCGATTAGTCAAAAGTGGCAAAAACATATCAATCAAACAATTGTGTTCTGTAATCCATTGTTTTCCCCAGCCAGTCAAGGTGAATGTTGGGATGGTGCTTCGAAAGGTCAAGGACAATTTTTCTTCCTACGGCCCTCCTAACCCCCATGTCCGTTAACTATCTATACTGCGCGATGTTAAGTAAATCAATAAACAATCCTATAGTTTAATGTCGGTTATTTCAGTTTATATTTTTCTCCAAAAAAGACCAGTAACAATAAATGCGAAATTGTGACGAGTACTCTGTAACGACCGCCACGTTAGGCAGATTTCAGTTGTATATTGGCATTTATCTTATTCGTATACTTTCAAGTTAAGAGCTTGGATTAAATTATTTATAGTTAATTGTTTTTATAATTCATGTATATATTAGGTTTTTTATATTTTATAATATTATTCGCGTATTTTTGCAACATTTATTCAGAATTTATAGGCTAATAATTATCCCAAATAATATATGCAACGTTTTCATTGTTTTTCAAGCACAAGTTAAATACATTTCTTCTTAATATCGATTTTTGTTCAACAATGTACAAGATTGAAGTATTTATCTTCGTTATAAACTAAATCTTTATTTAATCATTTTTATGTGCAAGGGCAAATATCATTTATTTGATAAAATCAGTTCAGTTATTTCTATATAGTTTAATATTGTAATTTTATAGCAAAGTATTTCTCCCTCGCTTTCAATAAAATATCGTTTTCCTATTGGCTGTTTATGTTAGGAGTGGGGGAACCACGCTTCGTGTTCTTGGCGATGTAAAAACTTCCACGTTGGCATTTTTAATTGTTGCCAACCTTAACTTTAGCTTACTATCGCTAATTAACATTGATGTGTTATATAAATTATCAGTTTTTCTTGTGTTATTTTATGTTATGAGTTTGCATTATTGTAAGATAGAACAATCTGTTATGCTGCGCCTTGCGCTTGAGGTAGCAGTTGAGGTCTTGCTATTAACTGTGAAGGCGGTGCGCGGACTCTCGTGTTAAATAAATTACTTATCACTGCCTACGAGCGTGCATGACCCAACAAATTATAACTTTCAACTTGTGCGAATCAGTATGTACGCGCGCGATTCGTGATTAAAGATTTTGGACATTTTAATTATAAAGTATTTGGAATTTTATTTACTGTCACGTGTCGCAATTCGGTGGTTTCCTTCCTGGCTGACCAGCCGAAGCAAGGAACAGTGTGTTGCCAATTCGGATCTCCATAGCCTGGAGTTACGAGTGGTGGCACGTTGCAACTCACAATGCTCTTTATAATTCTGAAGTATGTTGGAATTTCAACGTAACCGTTAGCAGAAATTTCAATTAAAAATCGACAACTTGGCAAAATTGAAAACAAAAATTCATGTAGACCATCCCTAATAATTCGTCCATAATGCGTATGACTCTCAATTATAAACCATTAGTTCTTCCCTAAAAACAATGAGATTTTATTTTTGTTATTTATACCGCCATCTATAATCAAAGAAACTAAATATTAAACTGAACAAGACCGTTAATTTAGATATAGAATTATACGTATGTACGTCAATAGATTGTCCCTAAAAGAGGAACATAAATTACAGTTTTTTTCTAAATAAAATCCTTAGGGAAATATTTGTACTTGACAGAGATGAAGAGGTAGGTGTGTGAAAAAGATCGAGAAGTCTTCGATGGGCGAGTCACGATGCACGCATATAAATGGAAAGTAAGTTAATAGCCAATCGACGCGAGCGCGCATGCGCAAATTAGATTAGTCTACTTGTAAAATAGGGGTGATAGGTTCAGGTGCAACGCGAAAATTGTGTTTGTTCCGCTTAGAATGTTTGATAGGAGTTGTAACAGATGCTACACATCACAAAAACAAACAAAATGGAACGAAATATATCAACGCAAGGCGGGCCTCCCCGATGGCGCAGTGGTAGCGTCGTCGCCTTGTAATCAAGGGGTCCCGGGTTCGATACCCGGTGGAGGCACAAGTGGTTCGGATCCCACTTTAAACTGTAGGTCCAGTCCCGATTAGCCTTACTGTGCATAAAGTGGACTTAAAACACCAAATCAAATCAAATCAACGCAAGGCATAAGAGTGAAATACTAATCTGTAACTTTGAGTGTGCATGTCTCTACCTACTTCCACTTCGGAGACTGGATTTGCCCGCTCCAGTTAGGCTCGTCTTTCGTGTTCGAAAAGTACAGAATTTTGTTGGGGAGCCTGATAGTAAGATATGTATAGTAAAGCCAAGATGAAGATGAACGTTCAGGAAAGAATAAGGATAGTCAAAATTGGATAGATCCTGCCCAAAATAGAAGCAAGTGAGCGGTGCTGAGGCTATAAAGCTTCGCGTTTAGGTATCCTAGAGGGTTCTGTGGAGGACATTGCACGGTTCCCTTAGCTCAGTGTCTGTGCAAGACTTATTTGAAATCTAGGTTTCCCAGAACAGACATCCTCGAATCCGGTTGAGCAGAGATTTCCTTTGGCTCGGTGCCCGAGACATGATTGTGACGTGGCTTGACCTTGGCATCACGGTTCGTTCTCTTGAAATCGGGAAAGTCTGGAGTTGTCGTTCTAACTATTATAGAACGTGTCTGGTCTGGAGGAGGTATCCGGGAAGCACAAATCTACGGAAATTAGGCAGTGACCTTCACAATCTAACCACCCGTTGGTTCTGAAACTCATATGGTGAAATCTAGATGGCAGACTTGACAGTGCTTTTCTATCTGGTCCTTGACTACAGAACACAGGTCTTGCTGTTAAAAGTTCACTTTGTTTTAGCTTTAGAATTATTGATGCATATACATTTATAAGTAGCTGTAAATGTACGTTATGGCAATTGTTGCTGCAGAAGTAAACGGTCTGCTTTCCCTCAATTGATAACTTTCCTCGATTTTTTATGAGAACTTTTATTTGTGCTGTAGCAAGCAGGCCAAGCGAGTCTGGTGGGGCAAGCGGCAAAATTAAATGCTACGAGCTCTAAACGTGGCCTTCCTGACCCACAATTCCGCATAGGTCTAATAATGCATATGTGTTTAGGTTAGGAGGGTCACGTATAGAGCTCCAAGCAAATTAGTTTGGCGCTTGTTGCTGGATCCGCACAAGACCCGCAGGCAAGCATCATCAGAAAATTTTGCATTAGTACGAGGTTTTCCCATCAGGGAAAGAGGACAGCTCAGCGTGACTGTTACTGCATTCAAGTAGAAAGAAATGAGACTGTGTCTGCAATGACCACGAGTAATTCGGCACATTAAATTTTTGAAAAGTGAATACATTTAGCTAGGTTTCCCTGATAGTGCAGTAGTAAACGCTAGTGCCTTCTAATCAAGAGGTCTCGGGTTCGTTTCCCGGTATGGACACAGTGGATCGAATTCCACTTAACCCGGACGGTCTGTTCAATCCCAATTACTAAATATGTTCCTAAATAGACAAACATTGCCAATCTGGTGGAAAACTCCCGAGCATCAGTTCTGAAACTGACTATTGGCTATAATGGAATCTAAAAAGCTGATGTACGAAAGGTGAAGAGATTTTCTCTGGATATCATCCAGGTGATTTCCTGATAGGCTTCCGACGGGAGCTAACTTCCTTCCCTGAAGTTCAGAAGTTGAAGGTAAGAGTGGCGTTAGCTATCGAAAGCTCGGAAGCCTATCAAGAAATCACCTGGTTGATACCCCGAGGAAACCTCTTCATCATTCGCAGCCAGGAAAGCTTCAAGAATTATTTGATACAAGAAAGCTTGAACGGGACAACCTGCATCTCTCGCTATTTGTATGTATTGCATAGATGCTCATTTACCATTTGTATCTGTAAATATGATTTCATTGGTTAATGTAATTTAGAAAACAGAGTTTTATAAAATTAATATCCAATCATCTATCCTCCTCATCGTCGCGATTAGCCAAAAGATCAAGAAATGCAACCCTTAGTAACAAAAATACAAACACAATCCGCTATTCTGAATTAATCGAATTCTGAAGTAAGTGTTTATTTATTTTACTCCTAAGGGTTTCTGAGTCAAAGTCACTTATTATGTTTAATGCAGAGTTTGTGACCTTTGCTCCAAATCCCTCACTTTATCACTCAAATCCATCGCCTTGCGCTATAATTAACGGAATTTGTCACGGAACATTCCCCGGAGGGAGGAATAATCAATGAATAAACGCGACAATGTTGCCCTCTGACGTCACTAAAATCATTCTACAGATTGGGGACGGATCTGCGGATTTAAACAAGTTAGTTTCGCTAGTAGAAGTTCTTTTGTTAAAGATATAACGAACTGAAGAGAGAGAGTGTGTGTGGTATTATGTATGCCTCAAGGTTTGATTCATCATGCCTCTCTCTTAAACGAAAGCTTCATGACGTAGTTTAGAGCGATATAGCCAGGTCAAAATAAACATATGTTAGCTGTTCTGCAAAATATATTGTCAGGATGAAGATGGCTAAATGTTCTAGAAAGCGAGGCCACATTTGAACTAACAGGTTCATTCTGTGTCTTTGTTTATGTTAATGTGTTAATCAATGGTGTACATGTTGCAGAGTTGTAAGAAACTGTTATTTTAAAAACGGATCAATTGGGATAATACGATCTTATGACGTTACTTTATTTAGTAAAGGACATATAATTAAATATTACAAATATTAACGCAATTTAGGTGTTTTAAGCAAACCCTATAACGTAACATGACTTACAACGTGAAAATGATTGGAATAATTACGATACAGTTATAATTGTAATAATAATTATTATAGGAACAAAGAAAATTAATTTCATCAAGTAGAGTGGTTTTGTTCGAAACTTTTCGCTGTATCTCCAGCGGTTATATACAAGCTATAAACGTAAAATTTCCTGCCTTAGGTCGGATTTTTGTAGAGTGTGCAAGATTTAGATCATCTGTGAAAAACAATGCCGTTCACTAGGCTAACAGCTGATTTGAAATTCTCCATCATTGAGATAAAAAAAAAGTAAAGTGTTCCCCTGTGCATAGCACGACGCCATGAAGGCGTATAGGGGGTGTGGGGGTAACGCCCCACACTTTCTTGATCCGGTCGTGAGTGGGGGTGATGTGATCAGCATCACGCCCCTGACCGCCTTTACCCCCCAGGGTTTCCCCCAGGTACCCATGTTATTCGACGCTGGGTGGGCGCCGGGGCCGCTTCCACCGTTAGAAAAGTTCCCGGATTTGAACCGGCCGGGGATCGAACCCGGGACCTTGAGCATGGTAGTCAGACGCGTTACCGACTGAGCCACCGCGAAGAATTGTTTTTCATCTTTCATTGGTAGAATGTCGCTTTTGTTATAAGCCAGCCTTCAAGCGTGCCGATTCCTACTTTCATTTTCACACGGTAGCCAATCAGTCGATGCCTACGTCACTGCCAGGGTAGGTTAATAGCTAGAACAGTGCCATCAATGCTCTTTAATTTTTTCACATTTCCAGCGGCGCTCTTGGCGTTGGTCCATCAACAACTGATTCCTTGTGGTCCAATCATCCAAATCTAGTTTATTTGTTGCTCGTACTACTAATAGTAAAGCCCGCAACTTCCTGCACATCGATCGCAACGGTTTTTTGGGCGTCTGCCAACGGGCTCAAGGTCCGTAGGAACAACAGGCGGAGACGTTCAACTCGAACCCCCTGCCCCCCTCGGCCCGGGGCTCCGGGAGAATGCCAAAGCAGCGGGTGCTGGGAGAAGATTCGGCTCCCTTAAGTTGCGGCAGTCGCATCTGCACTGCTGCAGAACAGGACTGTGCTGCAGTGGCAAGTTCTTCAGGAATCAGTACAGAACTCCTGCTGCGGAGGTGATTGTGGGAGAATTTGGCTACTTCTTCAGCGGTCTTTGACTTCTCATTGCGACACATGGAAGATGAATCATGTTACCGATCACTTTAAAAGTTCTTTATTGCCTTGTTGCACTTACCACTGTATCTTTGCAGCTATGAAACATGTTATCGAGCGCTTAAGTAGGTTTTTCATTGCCCTGTATCACTTGTGACGTTCCTTTCTGGTGTTCGCCACTGGATCAGTACGTCACGATAGCTACCCAATCTCCTTGTGCGGCGGAGTTATGAGACTCTCCTTAATGTTATGCTACAATGAGCATTCTCAGGACGTAACGATTTGAAAAAGAAATAGCTTCTTGCCATTTTACAAATTTAATAACACATTTTACCTTTAAGCAATCGCTGCAAAATAACAACAATATTCACAAACACAATCACCTTTCAATTAAGCTGCGGCTTTTCCTTTATAACAGTGTTTTTCACAAAATTAACATCATCTCACGCAACTCAACTTACTTTTCCCTTTTCACGCACTGTTGTCCCGGCAACGGAATCAATAAAAGATTGGACAGTTCTACAAATGTTTATTAACCGGAAATGACTTCCGCTTCCGATATTGCGTGTAACAAATATACAGCAAACATTACAAATTTAAATCAACACAAACAACAGTATTGAAACTAACAAATAAATCAAACAGATTTCTGTGAAATTAACAGAAAACGAATACAATATTGGCAAAATAAACAAGGCGTATCATACTTATCACAGTATCCATGCACCTGTGAAACATCTATCGCGTTAATAGTCTATCATTGCTATTTTGCACTTATGATATCTGTGCAGCTATGATTTGATTCGATTTTATTTGGTTTATTTAATTATCCTTTTCTGCTACTTTTGGTTAAATTGCGAAGGTGAGGATGAGTGATGATATGATGAAATTGATGACTGGACACGCACAAAGAATACCCATGGCACGGCCGGAATTCGAACGTTCGTTCTTACCTAGAGTATAGGGTTAATTCTAAAGCCATTTTTAACAAGCAATTGTGTCCATTACACATTTTTACATTTATTATGGGATCTGAAACAGGAGGATCTACCCGTTAGCATACTCGTGGGATCGAAAAAAGAATTGCACGCAAAATCCCGGAGAACCCTGCACATTTTCGGAAAAAAAGATTTAAATTCATTAACTCAAAAACGGTGAATTTTACGGGGACCAAAATTTTGCGTAAGAAACATGCAAGTCCGTGGTTGCACACAATAGAGTTTGAACTATGTCACAACTCGCGAACTATCCCAACTCATTTAGTATTGACAAGCTCTGCTTTCAGTCCTTAGCTCCGCTTTAGTTAAGTCCTTAGTCAGCGCTACATTTCAGGAAGTATGTTTATTTGTACATTACAAGCTTCTATAGGTATTAATTAATACAATCTATATTATTAGCCTATGTACTCGTGGAAATAGGAGTGACGTCACTGGGTAGACGCGAGCGAGCTCAACCGACAGTTGAGCCATTCTCCTGCCCATTGAAATATTCCACATGAGAAATTTTCAAAAGCAAATAGCTTAATTGTGTGCAGCAAAGCTATAATCTCTCTCTCGCACACACAACTGGTGTATGCAGGATTCTTCTTTAGACTTGGCTGGAATTGTAAAGGAAGGTATTACATACAGGGCGGGCGAGAAGTCCCTTTACATGTTAATAGCATAGTACAGTTAGACATGTAGATAAACATTTGATTTGGGCAGGGATAACGGCAGACCATCTGCTTGGATCATATCTCTTTGATGGTTCAGTGAACCAGCACAGCTATCTTCACATGATTAACACGTGGTTGCTTCCAGAATTAACGGCAAGAGGAATAGCTGACATCGTTACACTTCAACAAGACGGCGCTCCACCACATTTTGCTGTGTGTGTCCGCAAACGGCTAAATGAACTGTTTCCAAACTGCTGGATTGGACGTGGATTACGAGACCTTCCAGCACCGTTGCCATGGCCTCCACGAAGCCCAGACCTCACCACACCGGACAATGCACTATGGGGCATAATAAAAGAAGACGTTCGTAAACGACGATACCTGAACGACGATCAACTGAAAGACGGAGTTTGCATGGCATTTGAAAGAATCACCCCTGATATGCTGCAGCGAATGCACACAAGAACATGGCCACGCATCAACCTTTGCATCGAACATAAAGGAGTGCACACTGACGTTGTTGATCAATGAACCTTGAACCTTTGTAACAATGTTAATATGTTATTCACAATAAGTGTTAATGTTAACCAGACATTGTTTATTCAAAATAAATGTTGAAATTTAAAAAAAATATACTGTTTTGTATTCATAACAATGTATCTACATGTCTAACTGTACTATGCTATTAACATGTAAAGGGACTTTTCGCCCACCCTGTAGATGCGAACTAGGAGGACGGGATGCAGAATAAAATATTTCGTAATTACCACTTTCAACCTTCATTTAAAAAATCTGTCTATATATATATATATATATATATATATATATATATATATATATATATATATGTTTGTTTGTTCAGCAATAACTCTCGAACGCCTGGAGCGATTTCAACCAAACTTGGTACACGTATCACTTGCAATCTCAAAAGAAATACTGTGGGGCTAAGACACCGCCGGCACCCCTAGGGGTGGGGGTGGAAAGGGGACATGAAAAGCATTCTGTTGCTGGAATTTTCGTGTCATATCCTGCAAGTTATGCTTCGAGCAACACAGCACGGTGAAGTTGGTTGCCTACACAGAAGGTGCGATATTGCTATCCTCGAGCAATTTCAACACATATCACTTACAATCTGGAAAGAAATACTGTGGAGGTAAAACACCCCTGGCACCTCTAGGGGTGGGGGTGGGAAGGGGAGTGACGTAAAAATAATCGAAAACGACCGATATTAGTGTGGAATCCATAGTTTTCGGGGTCACTAAGATGCATAGTGACACTCCCAATGCCGTTCAACTCCAAGTTAATTTTACATTATAGTTAGAATTCATTATTTTCCTGTCTAATAGAAGATTGGGATAAATAAATACCCGGGCAACGCAGGGCAATCAGCTAGTTGCTCATAAAAAAGGATAAACTAGGATCATTTTAAGTGGGTTTCCATTTACCACTTTGCTTCTTTTCACAGGGTTATTTACTGCTTTTATTTGAAAATATTGATTTTCATGAAATTTCGGTGAGGACTGTAGCTCCATCAGCTCTCCCCTGCGTAAGCCAGTCCACACACACAGACGCAGACACGAAAAAAGAGAGTGAGAGAAATTGATGTGACATCAAGAGAAAAAAGGAGAGGGATAGAGAGAATGATACATGGAGATTAAAGAATAGTGGGAAGAATATATGTGCTGTTACAGAGACAGAAATATAGAAGGAACGAACGATATGTGGAGTGAGAAAAGAGAAGATACTTAAAGGGTAAGAAGGAGAGGAAAATGGCAACAGACGAAGAGAACTGGGCAGAGAGAAAGGACGAAGATATGTAAAGTGTAGAAGAGAGAAAACGAGCACGAAACGGTGAAAGAATGAGACAGAGGGAAGGAGATATGTGAGGCATAGAGAGAGAAAAAAGAAAAGATACATAAGGAGAGGAAATGGGCAACAGACGGAGAGAGGATGAAATAGAAGGACGAAGATACGTAAGGAGTAGATGAGAGAAAATGAGCAAGAGACGGTGAGAGAATGATTTTGGATTGCACTGACTTGGTTTATTTCACTTCGCTTTTCTTCCACTTTTGGCTAATCGCGAAGACTAAGATGAGTGATGATATGATGAAATTGATGAAGGGACACTCACAAAGAACATCCATGTCCAGGCCGGGATTCAAACCCGGGACCCCCGGCGTCATAGCACGCTGTGCTGTACACTCCGTCACGTAGGTTGGTTGGTGAGGGAATGAGACAAGAGGGAAGAAAATGTAGAACGATAGTGAGAAAAGAGAACAAGAGAGCGAGAGAGAATGAGACTGTGGAAAAAGGAGAACGTGACGCGAGAATGAAGGAGAAAGGTAGAAGGAGAATGTGAGAGAGACGGGAGGGAAGAAGAAAGCGATAGAAAGAATGAGAGAGGCAGCATTGACAACCAAAAGCAAGGCACACCTGAACGGATTGCTTCCCACCCTCTGAGTTCGTCCCACAAAACAGTATCCATGGACGCCGCTGTGAAACCAAAACAAAAACACGGGAAACCTTAGAACCGCTGCTGTTGAAATCAGTTCCAGTTCTACCTTTATCTCACTACGGCCACTTTGAAGATCAGAGGGAAACAGGCTCTTATATCCAACATAATGTTTCCGAGAAAACATGTGCGTGTTACAGGACCATTCGCAAAACGCATCCCCACTTCCCACTCGCACCGCCACTGATTTCCGGGAACGCAAACAGATACATTGACCTTATCACCCACATCTCGAGAGGGTCCCCTGATTATAGACCAGGCTACAAGGAAGAAGTATTAGAGCACCAATCATAGGAGAAATTTATCATACCGGATCCGCCCATTTTGATGACGTCGCTTGCGAAACGTCCCTCCATATTTTATCCAGGAGACATGCTGTACACTTCCCTTATTAATGAAGCCTTAATTGCATGGGAGGTTAACGAACCGGGGACCTTGATCTGGAGAGACACGAACGGGCAATGAGGGAACTAGCATCCGGTGTCGTAATCAAAGAAGTAATTGGCTTGTTACGAAATAAAGATGTTCTATAATTTCTTGAAAAATAATAACGTAAAATGTACATATTAAACGATAATGATCACACATCACTGTAAAGAGAAAATAGTGGATTGGGATATGATGAAAACAGAAGAACGTGTCATAATTCTCTAACAAATCCAGAGTCGCCTTCTTATCCTGTCTTAATTTCTGTCACAATGTCTACATCTTTATAAAGATCCAGAAGTTTCGTGTCTGTTTTTATTCTGCACTTTCCATTTTCTATAAGTCCTTAATTTTTCTACTTAAAAGCTTTTCTTTCACATAATCCTTTAGCATATTCTCATTATTTCTTTTTAAAATATTAATAATAATCAATTACAGAAATCATATGCACAATAGTCGTTAATAATATGCTCTAGTGTGCTTAAATATCGCATTTCTCTCTCTCATAACTCGTACATCATCCCTATGTTGTTTCAACCTGTCTTTCAGCCTCTTTTTTTGTTTCTCCGATGTACACACTCTGACACTTTACTTCGTAGATAATCCCTTCCTCTTCCTATTCTCTGTTTTCCTTTTTCTTGTTTGCATTCCTCGCTACTCTGAAGATGCTTCGTCCATCCTGTAAGTTTTAATGCCCGCTTTCCTAAGCACTTTGCATATCTTTTCTGTGGTCTTCCAGGACATGACATAGAGTGGGATGAGGCTAAGCAGATAGGAAGGAAGGAGAGCGTACTAGTGAGAAAATGGAAGGAGGCCAAGGAAATAGAGAAGAAAGGGGAAGAAGACACAATGAACTGGAATGGGGGACTGAAGATAAACAAAGAATGAAAGAAGGTGTTAGAAAGAGTGGACAGGACAAGAGCGAAGGAGAAGAGAAGGACGAGGAATGAAGAAAGAAGGGAAAGGAAAAAAGAGCATGAGATAAGTAGTCCAACCACTTTCCAGATGAAAGGAAATGTTTATCTAAATCGCCTGTCAGGTGAAACAACAGTTGACAGGAAAAGGCCACCTGCTGAACATCTGGAAAGGAATGTTCCAGATAGACAACTGTCTAATAATCTTGTGTCTGGAGGGGAGTGATTTGTGTGTGTGTGTGTGTGTGTGTGTGTGTGTGTGTGTGTGTGTGTGTGTGTGTGTGTGTGTGTGTGTGTGTGTGTGTGTGTGTGTGTATATATATATCTTCCTATTTTGTACCTTGTTTCATTTGTACTTGGTACAGAGTCTGAAGAAGGCCTTGCTAGAAGGTTGAAACGTAACGTTTAGTTTATGTTTTAAAATAAAATAAATTCTGCCTTGTTCACCATATTGAGATTTTGGTTATCATTGAAACAAGGCTTAATTAATTGTGTTATAAATGTACTACATAATAATCATTCGTTACTGTTGTTTCATAATTCAATGAACATACATATTGGCTTCTAGGCAGAAGTTCAAATGAACGGTACCATTAGCTGATTCTAAGAATACTGTAGAAAAATTGGTCTTAAAGTGACATAGTCCTAGGAAGTCCACATTATATTTTTGTCAACGTTTATCCTTAGTAACGTTAAAATACCACAGATAAATGGTAGTAATCAACACAATTTTAATACCATTGAGGTTAAAATTTGACCTGGCCATCTGGGACCACACTGTAAATAAATAACATTGGATGTTTTCCGTGTATACATACCAAATCTTACTTTATACTTAATTTCCCTTGCTACGTTTTCCTCGTGTGGTGGATATTGTAATTCTTAATCAGCTTAGTAGCCAAGCGCGTTGATTGGTCACACATGATCTCATCACCGAAGGTTCCAGCTTCAAGTCCCAACCTTCGAATGTGTGTTTCTTTGTGAGTGTCTATCAATATCACCTAATCGTATTCCTCGTTGCAATTAACCTTAAGAGGAATAAAAGCGACGCAAAATCAGGAAGAAATTATCATGATTTATATTGTCAAAAAAAATTAAGTGCACTTTATGTACAGATAGGCTCATTCGAACAGGATCTTCAGTGGTATCTGAAAGGGTTTCACCTTCACGAAAATCAGTTTCTAAAATATGCTGATAGCGCCTAGCTTAACCCCGCTACCTAAGTTACATGCATGATTTACACAATTAGAATTCTATTAATGCCTACGTTATTAGGTTAGGAGGCCAGGATTACGGCTGTCAGCAACCCATTTTTACGACGTGCTAGCAGCTGGGTGTGCTTCTCACTCGACCCATATCCGAACCACTATGTTCGTCCACCGGGAGCCGAACACGGGACTCCTTGATTCCAAGCGACAGCATTATGGCAATGCTGTCGGGAGAACCACTGTTAATACTGTTTTAGGAAGTTTGAGAAGTAATTTAAATATGTTTTCAGTGGTGTGTACGATACTAGAAAGTGTCGTAGTAAGGTAATCTCTGTAATCAACACGGTATATACTCAAATATAAATAATATAATAATTTGATCCTACTTACGACCCTAACAACCTGTCCCAAGTTAGATTCTCGATAGAATCACGCCATTATTTCGCAGTAGGTTGTGCCGCCATCTATCGGTCAATATAGTGAAACATCAGGAGAACATGAAAACGAAAACACTGAGCAACGGTAACGTTTTCCTCATTGTTGCAGGTGTGTCTAAAAATAGCATCATTGTAAAATAAACAAGGGAGAAGTAATGTAATTACGTAAGGTACGTTAATTGAAAAAAATATTGGGAAAAAACATCTGGCATTCGCCAAGCTTTCATTCGCATGATAGAACGAAATGTCATATCCTGGGTGTGCTGTTTGAAACGCAGCCATTCGTTCCTGGATCAGCGCTAAATCCAATTTTCATATGCTGATTTACGGCTGAGGGTCGTCGAAAATTGAAATGAATTGCTCTCCACTGTATCCTGGTGAAAAAGCGGGACGTCAGGAAAGATGACTGGGGCTGTGGGTGCCTGATTTGCTTTTCACTTTATGTGTGAGTTATGACGCACGATCAAGCAGGGCGGGGGCTGGAGGGGGATTATCCTCTTAATGAATATTAATTTGCAATAACATGTTTTGGTTTCCTCTCCAGCTTATCACTTCGAAAGTCACGCTTTTCAATGTTTGTTTTTCACACCCACACACAGGACTAAAATGTGTGAATTGAAACAAATATGTTTCATTGATTGCTTTGGTTTATTTTACTTCGCTTTTATGCCACTCTTGGCTAATCGCGAAGATCGCGGAGATGAGGTTGAGTGATGATGTGATGAAATTGATGAATGGAGACTCATGAAGAAGATCCATGCCCAGGTCGGAATTCGAACCCGGGATCGTACAAGGAACAAGAGAGGAAGAGAATAAGCGTAACACGAATTTTGGCTAAACAGATGAAGCGGAAAAAGTATTCGCGAAACGGATTCAGTGGGGGGAAATGGAATATTTTCTGCGAGGAACGTTCCTAAAACCAACTATGGAACTGGAAAAGGAACATCCGCTAAACTTAACGAACGCAAAAGAAGGAAATTTCAAGAAATTAACCATGAAAAGCAACAAACAAAACAGAATAACAAAGTAAGTGTAAAAATAATGCACAATAAGGTTAAAAATGGATAATAAGTATGTCATGAAAAGAACCGACCTTGAAAAGGACATAAGCTCGTTGTACATGATTATTACAGCTTTGAACTTCCCTTCTTATAACTAGAAAACTTAAAGATGAATTACCATTAATTTACTACTTTCCCGTTTCCACCTTTCATATGATTATCCCTTTAAACTTTTCTCTGTCCATCCCCCTTTTACATAAACATGTCAAGAGAAAGACTTTAAATTCTCAATACGCTCATTTGCTGCTTCATCTGGCTTTATGAAAGACATTACTTCCTCAAGTTAAATATCCATTTCTCCATTCCTATCTGAAGCATTTACGCTCTTTTTTCGCTTTCTGCCATTTCCTTTTCTTTTGTGTTTCAATTAATTTATGAAATTAACTTCCTTATTTTAATTCTTATCTGCGTCTCGTTCTTGTCTTTTTCTTCATCGCTGACCTCCGTGGCGGAGTGGCTAGCACAGCATGCTACGACACCAGGGGTCGCGGGTTCGAATCCTATTCTTGGCATGGGTGCTCTTTGTGAGTGTATCTATCAATTTCATCATATCATCACTCATCTACATCTTCGCGATTAGCCAAAAGTGTCAGTAAAATATACCAAATCAATCAACCAATCTTTATATTTCCTTTACTGTTTAATACTCCCTCTGTCCCATAATTATTGTCCGGTACACTTTTGTTTGGTGTCCGATAATTATTGTCCGATATGCAAACTGTGACATTGGTGTATACAGAAGAAGAAAATGAAACGCGGGAATGAGTCATACAACGTTATTACTCAAGGATCAGTACAAATTGGCCAATCAAGTATCCAAAAGATCCTAAATAAAAAGTTACCATTTTGGCATACCGGACAATAATTATGGGACAGAGGGAGTAATATTTGTTACCTTCCTCTCTCCTTTTTCATCTGCTTTTAGTATTCCTTTCTTCATTTTCTTGATTTTCCCTTTATGTCGGTTCCTTTTCTTCTCTTGTTCATTCGTCTGAACTTTGCTTCTTCTCTCTTACATTTCTCTTCCCTTCCACATCTCTCTCTCTCTCTCTCTCTTATTCTCTCTCTCTCTCTCTCTCTCTCTCTCTCTCCCTCTCTCTCTCTTGTATTTAACGCTTCCCTTTTTTCTTTATTTCTTTTGTTGTGTTTCTCAGTTCTGTAACTTTGCTTCTTTCTCCTTTTCTATATCATTCTATTTCTTTCTTCCCAATCTTCTCTCTTATTCTCCATTCTCTCTTCTCTTGCAAAATGTCTTAACGTTTATTTTCTACTTTCACATCATTTCTCCCTATCTGGCATCCGCATTTCTGGCTAAAAAGTGGACCAAAGAAACATTTTTTACCTTGTTATCCCTTTTTTCTATCTGTAAATCTATTACTGGCCCTTCATTTCTTAGATATGGCGTTCCAAGAATATGAAAGACGAAAATATTTTCCCCTTCATCCGTTTCCCTTCTGAATCTATAGCCATTTCTCCGGGCTTCGTCTCCATGTAGATTTCAGAGAGGGGGGAGCGATGGCATTTTTCTTCTCTCCCATTGGCTTCCTCCGCGAGGACAATGACAGCCAATCGCCTTGCCGTGCTCAAGGCGTGGAAATTCAGGATCACAGAGTCGACCAGATTTGTTTGAAGAAAATCTGCATCACCAAGGCAAGATCGCTGGGTTCTTAATGAAGGGTTTTTGAGCCGCTGGGGAGAACACGACGTCCGTGATACAGACCGAGTGGTGGGGGAGAGGAGAGATGCGAAAGCGAGGGCATTGGTGGAAGGGTTGAATGAAAGATGACACAAAGGAGAAATCATACAAGAAAAGATAAAAAATATCGACAGCGCGTGCTCGGGTACGACGAGATGGAAGGAAATAAGGATGAAGGTTAGGAGCACGGAAATTTCCAGTGAATCTTCAGGAAATATTGAAGTGTTGCCGACTGCGTGAAGAAATTACCAATCTTAGTTGCAAGTTAGGCTGAGCCCATGTGGCACGAATGGGAGAGGAAAGAAGAGTTTACAGGATTCTTGTTGGGAAACTTGGTGGTAAGAGATCAGTAGGAAGACTAAGACGAAGATGGAGGGATAATGTTGAGATGGACCTAAAGGAAATTGGTAGGGATGGAAAAGAGCATATACATCTTGCTCAGGATAGAGACAGATGTTACTGCAGCCATGAACCATCGGGTTCAAGAAGGCTAGAGAGTTAGTTAAGTTAGGCTGATATCTTCCGACTGTGTGCAAACTAGTGTATTAAGCACGACAATGAGAATGAATGTTTCAAGAAAACCCAAGTAAGGATTCGAACCTGGGACCGTCAGCATAGGATAGCATTCAAAGGCTATTATGCCGACTCCAGTGACAGCCCGCACGGTTGAATGGATACCGGACATCGCTGTATGATGCACCAGAATGCATCGATTGATGCACTAAAGTGTGTTTTATGACTTCTTCAAAGAATCAGATTCACATTTTAATGCATTTGGGTGCATTTTTGTATGTCGTGAAAAAAAAACACCAAAGTGCATCATTTGATGAAAGTGAGGATTTCTTTCAGTCGAGATGCACTTTAATGCATCAGCTAATGCGTTTTGATGCACCAGAATGCATCTTTTTGGATGATGCACTTAAACGTTTGGTCTGAGCTACAGAGTTTATGTAGCTCAGACGAGACATTTAAGTGCATCATCAAAAGAGATGCATTCTGGTGCATCAAAACGCATCAACTTATGCATTAAAGTGCATCTCGACTGAAAGAAATCCTCACTTGAATCAACACTTTGGTGTTTCTTTCACGACATACAAAAATCATCCACCCGAATGCATCAAATGTGAATCTGATTCTTTGAAGAAGCCACAAAACACACTTTAGTGCATCAATCGATGCATTCTGGTGCATCAATCGATATGATGCATTTAGTTCTCTGTGTGTATCGACAGAATGTACGGTGTTCCCACGTTCAACGAACATATTTACTCCGTTGAATAAAAAACTGTTTTAAATCGGTTTCACAATGTGAATTGACAATGATAATGGGGTTCTAGAACAGCTGCGAATACCCAAAACAAGACCAAGATCCTATTTGTCGGACTACCCAATACTAAGCAAAAGTTTCTTAAAAATTGAAAATTGAGAATTGTATTTAAAACCTTTCTATCTACCCTGTATTTAATTTTTTTCACGATCGAACAACAAGGTTTCTATTTATAGAATTTAAAAGAGAGTTGGCCAAAAACAGGCACGACGACAAAACATTAAAGGCATACTCGAAAGAAAATTGTTATCATAGATCAACGCATAATTGAATAAGCTAAATTTTGATGTAACTCGTTCATATGTAGGTCTCTGGTTAATTTATAATTGAAGTCCAATCTCGAGTACCCATAATTTCTGATCCGCCAGTAGATAGGCTAATCAGGACTGGACCTACAGTTTAAAGTGGGATCCAACACACTATGGGCCTCCACCGGGTATCGAACACGGGAAGGGAGTTTGACTTTTAAGCGCCGGCCGCTTGCATCTAAAGCCCGCATCACACGGAACTGGATTTCCAGTAGGTATGCCCTAGTTGGCGCTGGACTGGATACCAATTTGCTAGTTTTCGCCTCACACGATACTTATCAGCGTACTTGGCGATAGACTTTTGTTCCCATACGAGGGAAGTTATAATGGCGGCCGCGTGAGATGTAAACAATGTATCACTTCACATTTTTAAAAGCCGATAACGTTTCGTATAAAACGTTTTTAGGTACAAAACAATGGCGCTGCTTAAATACATACTTTACAACGTTTACTGTACACGTATGGAATAATATTTTAGTTGTTTCAAATGTAAACACCGTGCACTCAGCATAGATGGTGTAACTCAACGCGCCTTTCATGCTGTATACGTTATACATTGCTGGAGTAACACTCGTAAACCACAGACATAAACGCTCCTTTGCACACTCACAGATTATCTTCACATGGTGAAACTTTGCTCTGATAGGCTGTTTCACAGAATCCAGTCGAGGAAAGCTAGTAGCAATTAGAACATGTCCTATTCCTCTAAACCAGTCAAGCAGTCAGCCAGGCGGCCATGATTGCTACCTAGAAAGTTAGTTCAGCGCCAACTAGGGCATTCCTACTAGAAATCCAGTTCCGTGTGATAGGAGCTTAAGTAGGTGGTTGCCCCCTCCTTTTCAGGAGAAGCTGAGTGGGCTACAGAGCCGCTTACACAAACTGAGAAATTGAATCTAGGGCAGTTGCGACGAAGCCAAAATCACGGACAATTGCGATGATTTGTGACGGTGATGGTCATTTTACAAATTAATGGTAGGGCAATTTCGACGATCAGGACTTAACCTAACCAAAGGCGTCACAGAACTAATAATGCTGTAGAAGGTTGGAACAACAAAATAAATAGGTGGCTTTGAATACCGCATCCAAAACTTCATTATGTTCTGGCCTGCCTCAAGAGCCAAGCAGAAGAAACCAACATGAAGTACATGCGGATGGAACTTAATCCAGAAGGCCAGAAAAGGAAGAAGCGTGACATTAAAATAGACGAGAGAGTTGGGAAGTGTATTCGCACATATGAGGAAACAGGTGACTTCAAAAGGTGTATGTTGGCTGTAGTCCATGTTCAAAAACTTGATTGAACCAAATTCCCAGCCGAAAATATCAATATTTCACATAATCCTCTTGTAAGAGGTATTGTACGGGGTGTTAAGTCACACATCAATTTCATAGAAGATTTAAAGTCATAGCAATTGTCCACCCGCCCTTTCACTTCTAACTGTGTTCATCGCAATTATCCGTTATCGAAATTGTCCGCCATCGCAATTGTCCGGCTACCGAGAAATTTTCACCTGAGATTGCACACCGCGGGACTCGAAACTGGGTTTTCCGATTAGTAGACAGACGGCTGACCAATCGCATCCCTTCACTTTAACAGTTCATTAATTTGATATATTTTACTTCGCATTTCTGTCACTTTTGGCTAATCGCAAAGATGAAGATGAGTGATGAAATTTATGTAGGGACACTCATCACAAAGAACGTCCAAGGTCAGACAGGGATTCCAACCCGGGACCCCTAGCGTCGTAGCGCGCTGAGTTAACCACTCCATCACTTTAACGAAGCAACCGTACATTACATTACGAATTACTGCACAGTAACTTAATGACAGTTACTCCATAAAGTAACACATTACAGCATATGCTACACTTAACAACCCTCCCTCTTTAAGTTATGTAATTGTACTGGCGATAGATGGCAGAACAGGCATAGGCCATTTTCATTATTAAAGTCAACGCTCCTGGTGTCGCCAAACTCAGGATCTTTTAAATGTCGACGACCCGACGACCCACTTCGAATGTGGAAGCAGAACTGCCCATTGGGGGGTTCGCTTGCTGCTCTCATAATAGTCCCGCTAGGCTCGCTCTGAGTGTTTCGCCAGAGCTACACTCCGAAGTGCTCTACGACCACATCGGTCATAATTCTTCTCTGGACAGAGTTATCGTGAAAGCGTTGGAAAAAAAAACCACATGGCGATTTAACGTCGCAAAAGAGAATTGGCTTACCCCTGATTCAATTGCTGCACGTTAGGGCCTCCCCGATGGCGTAGTGGTAACGTTCTCGCCTTGTGATCAAGGGGTCCCGGGTTTAATACCTGTCGGAGGCACCAGAGCATGCGGAACAGTTTCCGCCATGCTCTTCCCTCCTAGTCAATGTTGCCAACTTAGTTCTTTTGGGGCCAGATCTGGCTCTTTCGTGCACTCGTTTGGCTGTGAACTGGGGCGCCCGCCCTCATGCCTCACTATGATACCATCACTGGCTCCGGCCCACATAAACCAACTTTTGCCATGAGTATACATTTTGCACGTGACGTGATATTGTTATATTGGCTGCGTCGCCCCACCCCTTCTTACCTCCTCAGCTACTTTTTTATTGTTATCCGGGAATCCTTTATTTTCGATTTCATACGACCATCGGTGGATAATTTAGATGGGTTATGCCGTCGGAAAACTTAGAATAAATTGTCAATACTTTAAAACTAACGGCAATAGCAGAGCCCCACCCCCTTTGACACCTAAAATTAAAATTACCCTAGGAAGAACTTTATCCACGTAAATGTAGCTCCTTGAAAGTCAGTTTTAACTCAATTTAGTTCTTTTATGCGCATCAGGTTTGGCAACACTGGCAGGATGGCCGTAGGAGGCAAGGAGAAATGCATTGAGCTTATGGGAGTATTATTTGATTTGTTCTCTTGGGAATATCAAACTTCTGACGGCATAGAAAAATATATCAACTGTAAGAGGACAGTTTGATGAAGCTTTTCACAAACGGAAAATTCGAAACTTCCATTTGATCAGCTGCAACTTGAAGTTGAAGTTATCGAGTTAAATTTCTCCGTAAGGAACACATGGGATTCTCAAAATTCTCACTCATCATATTGTTCAAGTATCGTGTCTAGCTTAATAATTGACGTAAAAAAAAACGTTTTCACTTGCAACATGGGGAGAAATTCCCACTCTTGCGTACGCTCAATTTCTTTTAGTAGCATTGCCCATTCCGACGGTATTGAAATACTTTTGTGGAGGTCATGTGGAAAAGCGTTAATTTTGTGTTTTGGTGTCTCTTCTGTACTGTAGTACCATTTATTTTGTTATTAGTCGCTGATTTCCCAAAAATGTCATGAAACTTTATAATCACCCTGTGTGTGTGTGTGTATATATATATGTTGTTTTTTTTACTTCGTGTAACTCCAAGTATTCTTATCTGACGGTATTCCAAATATATCCGAATATTTTATATAATTATTATAATAACCCGCGCGCAACAGCCCGTGAAGGCCAAGGCTTACCTACCGACTGCCGGCCTCACTCCCACATGCCTCAGCAGAGGTGGGTGATCATCTAACCAGTTATGGTGTGACGTGTGGTCAACACGACGGACCCCCAATCATTGCTGTAGGATTTCTGTGACAGGGTTACGCTAGTCATTCGTAGCTCCCCAATTTCCTTACGATGGTGAGTGGCCACCGGTCTCATACGCAGGTCGAAATCTCAGGAAAAGTTGTAACGCTTCCCTCAGGAGAATCGAACCTGCGCGCGTCCCATGGTCCGATCTCAAAGCCTAATGCCATAGACCGCATGGTCACGATGCGTGACCGATATTTCAATGTACATCTTCCTATACACAATTGGCTACATCTTTGCTATTTTAAAGCCAAAATCTTTTATTTTTTTTTCAAATTATATCTCATTTATTATGCTTGCAGGAAGATAATAATAGTACTTTCAAAATTCATGAATTTTAAGATATTCGAAAAACCCACTTTTATTATGTTTAGATAAAAGTGAAAGAATGAATTAGATCAAAATTGTAGATCATTCAAAATAGAATATTTTAAAAGAAATGTGCTCTCTTCTAGCATTTACGATAGCCGAGATATGACGGTTTAAAATTTGTCGTCCGTCATTTTGAAAACGGCCGCCAGAGATGTTCTTTGGCAATACTTCGAAATATATTCCTTAAGGCAGTGGTTCCCAAAGTGGGCGCCGCGGCTCCCTGGGGCGCCGCGAAATGTTCCAATATTTTCACTGATTGATTGATTGATTGATTTAGTTTATTTTACTTTGCGTTTTGTGCCTCTTGGCTAATTTGCGAAGATGGGGATGAGTGATGAAATGATGAAATTGATGAATGGACATTCACAAACAATCAAGCCCGAGCAGGATTCGAACCCGGGACTGAGTGACTAATCACTCAGCCACAGGGTCCGGCAATATTTTCACTGAAATTCAATCAATGTTATGACTGTTCCAAATAAGTGTTCATTTAGTACTTTTCACAAATAAAATCTTCGTGAATTGAAAATATATGTTCATTCTTGAACTTACGACAAGCAACCTAACCACAGTAACAGAGCGTTGCAAGTGCTAGATAGGCTTACATTCTGACTTGGACGCCGTGAATCGAAACATTTTGGGAACCCCTGCCTTTAGGGATACCCTTTATGTGACGTAAGTTTCAGCTTTTCCATAACTTTGAGGTTGTACCGGTGCAATCAGCATTTCAATTCTTTGTCATGATTATGATGTAATTGATCCTCATGCAAGAACATTATTTATCCATTTTCTGACAGCTTACTCATCGACTGTTTTCCATTATGCTCATGTGAGACTAAATGCTACATGCCATTTCATGTTATGAGGGATCAGAAACATTTTAATGTGATCAGTGAACCACTAAATACATTTTAAGATTTGTCTTTCAATCATTACATCATTACATCAACTTGGATATCTATCTCAATAAATAAGTACTGCCACTTGACTATTCTAAATACTTGATACTGTTTTTTTCTCAAAACTAGTTAAAGCCCGTTATATTCTAATTATTCCTTGACCGTGGCACTCATATCAAAAAGTATATTGCAAAATATATTAAAGATAAATATAGCGCCATCTTCCGTTTAACATATCGTCATAGAAACTGATATAAATAATATATTTATTAAATAATTTCCATTTCTTAAATTGACATGCCTTACTTCGTCTCATTAATAAGCAAGAAAGTTTTAAAAGCTACCCTTTTTGCGACAGTCTTGTCGGTCCGTCCTTCTGCCAGGCATGCATTACCAGAGTTATATAGGAGAAATCTGGTTGACCGAGGCACGTGACACAATAGCTCAAAGCAACACAAATGAACTCGATCTGTCTCGACGAAAGAGAGAAAAAATCAATCTACTTTATTAGGTGTAGCCATATATAATACAGTATTAACCGGCACGGCCGATTGCATATGAATAGGGGTGCACACAGAGAGTATTCATGATGCGCCTCCGTCATAGGAATTTTTAGGGGGACAAGATATTATACCAATTCTATATATCTTCACATAAAAATGGGGGTGGGGATAGTTTCGTTTCATTGACTTGTTATTGATTTTTAGTTATGGTTATTATGTACAGTTTTTCTACCTACCTATGGATCATCGTGGCGATGGAGTTGAAATGAAACACCACCTCTCATGCCTTTAGAATCGGTTTTGAAGGTGAGACGTGCTGTTCTCATTAATACAAGGTTAGTCAACCAAACAAACTGTTAAGAATAAGGTTCAGTACACTAACAATGGCAGTGAACGTTTCATGTTAGCAAACATGCAAGCCTATAGTGTCTGACCAAAATAATTTGAGTAAATAATTCGGCATAAAGGGGGGAGCAAGGGGAATGTTCTACTTTTGGGGGGAGTGCGCCATAGGCCTTGGGGTGGATGGGTACCCCTGCATATGGAAACCACACAATAGAAAGTCGGCATTTGTTGAAATAAGTTCATGTCCGTTGATAGGTGCATATATCAAAATAGTAATGCAATGGAATATCTTAGGCGTGAAAAAATAGTCTGAGCTGTTTATTAAAGGTTAGTATATAGCCTTCCAATAGTTATTACCAGATGTTTTGTAGTTATGGACCATATGGCAACACTGTTTCTTCATAGCGTTCGTCAGCTGTCAGCTGTAGGCAATTCCATAAAGCCATGGAGGGAAACAGAATATAGTATGTGATTATTTGGTTCTGCATAACAAAAGATCGGTCAATTTGACGCCGCTGCATAATTCTCTTTTGGGCTACGTGAAATAAAATGTGTACATCGACCATCCGCGAACTCAAGGGAGAAATTTGACGCGTCATTGGCAAGATTCGGCCGAAAATATGAGTGAAATGTCATCAAAATTTAGACAAAGGGTAACTTTATGTCAAAGGGATCGTGATGGCCTTGTGTCCGTTATTGCTCTTCATGTCCTTATTGTAATCGATCATACTATTGGTTGAAATAAACGCAAAAGCATCCCGTAGCTCCTATTGGAAGAACCCTACATAAAGCAGTGTGAAATCAGGATTTTTCCGGTCGTTTGAAGCTTAATGTCACTTCATGGTAATAGGCTAATCGGGACTTGGAGTACAGTTTCAAGTAGGGTCCGTGAAGCTAGAGGGATAAAAGAGACCCAAAAGAGTGTAAAATTGTATTTTGAATTAAATATGGTAGAGTGAGATTATTTTCGTAACACCTCTGTGTGTTCTGCATTTGCAGCTTCGGAGCGAGTCATAAGGTCCGAACCCTCCAATCAAGAAGCGAACCGCTGACGTCATCTCAACCCAGCACCTATCGCTAACTCTCCCGCTCACGCTCTACACTGTTGGTAGGCTCGCTTGCTGGATTCGAACAGGAAGCTGGAGATGTTTTGAAAGTAATCGGACTATACTTTTTTCACGTCCGTGAAGAACGTTCACGTAGAAGTTACGTAGAATCACTGGTGTGCTAAAACTTCACGCATAATACCCGAATTGCGAGGAATTTTCGGTCGGCAGACGCAATATGTCTACTTCCCCTAAGTAACAAATCTTAAAGCAAAAATTATTAGCATTTGAAAGAAAGATATAAGTAAGAATATATGGGCCACTTAGCTATAAATATGGTAAGTACTTGTAAACTTAAAGCAGAACTAGACACATCATAAGAGAATGAAATACAATAAATTATATAATTTATAAAATATTATGGTACGCAGATGTAGTTCCGTGAAAGACGACAATTTCATGAATCAAATAAAGTTTGTAGGTGCGTCCGCATATATGACTATTGTGCACCTTTAACACTATTAAGGAAGAAAAATCCTCATCTACCTACATTTTAAGAAAGGGGTGTAAAACACCCTTGGGAAAAGTTAAAAGTACAAGATCGTAAAGTGACCTGCACAAGACAAAACACTACAAATTAAGAAGGTAAGGAGACACTGAAATGCCCGTGCTTCTCCAAAACCTAGAAAGTTTGATTAAAACCCAGTCATCTCATACCAACATGAACGACACAGAGTCTGGAGGATGAAAGGTTTGTCTGAATACATTCAAATCGACACATTCCATAAGAAAATGCAGAACACTTGAAATTACATTACATGTACGGGAAAGCCGAGGGACCAGATCTTGCAGCAAATTAGTTCTTTGGAAAGTCAGAAAAATAGATGGGAGACTGGTATAAGAATAAGATTCTAAATGTATGAACATAAAAATTGATTAATACGTATACAGCATAATAGAAAATAAAATAACATTGTTGAGAAGGCCATATAAACTTGTAGAATGAAGAAGAAACAAAAACGCCTTGGGTAATTGTCTCCAATGACGAAGTCACAGCGTGATTCTCGATGCACGAAAATGTCACTTGCCGCACAATTACTCTTTTCATAACATCTGGATTTCTTATTGATAATATTATCCTAGAGTTGGCATTTAGAAGGAAAATTGACTTCAATATTTCTAAAATACAATGAATCTCCTCTCAAAATTTCAGTGAACAGTTCCCAATGAGCAACAAATCAACTGATTGAAAGTCACCTAATTAAAATGAATAAAAACGCGTGTTAGGATTTGAACTAAGTTTATTACTAAACCTTGCATGTTCTCTCTTCAGTGGTTATGAATATATTTTCATGCTACAGCTAATATAGTGAGTCGTAGCTGTAAGAGTGCCAATGAATTCTTACGGACAATATTGCTTGAAGAAATTTTGAATGAAATAATGGACAGGTAAATTTAACGAATTCCTTATATTATACTATTTTTAATGAAACTTGAGTGCAAAGGGGGGGGGGGGGCTTCGATCCCCGCAATCCCCACTTGGGTGTGTCCTTCGCGGGAGTATAGTTCAGGATTGGCCAGATAACACGCCTGGTGAACTAGATTTGCATTTGCATTATCAATTTTTTACCTACAGACTCTGCCCCTTTAGGCAAAACTGGTAAAGGGGACTCGATCCCGGGACTTTCAGTGGAGGAAATTTCGCGAGCAACGTGGTGAGCTTACATTAAAGCAACTGCACCCGCTTATCAATCACCAACGTTAAGATACCTGTCATCCTGGTCGGCATGCAACCCACATTGCCCAACAGTTAAGCGGGTTTGCATAAGACCACGGCTGTAGGTCGCTCAAACAAATGGGTCGTGAACGAAAAGCTAAATTTAGCCGCCGCGAAACAAGGGTGGCGGTGCTAAAATTAAGAAGAGAAATAGGCAAATAATGAAGTAAAGCGATAATTACTTTTGATTGAAGACCACGGTTCTGGAACCTTGCTCTCAAAAACGTTCCCATGAGCCTTTTCCAACCTTGCTCTCAATGCATGATTCTAGCTACCCGCTGAGCAAGCACACGTCCCATAGATCAAGTTCTCTTATCTTCAACACGGCCTTGAATCGTTGACACTGACTTAGTACCCAGGTGTACAGACGAGTGACGCAGTCACTGATTGACCACGGTTTAAGGCAACTCGTGATGTTATTGGGGAGAGAAATACAAAATAAACGTGCACACAATTTGGTACACAATTGATGCGAAATATTTAAAATCGTACGCCAGTTCTTTTTATCTTATTTAAACTGGCGCGGGCCTACGTGGCGGAGTGGTTATCACAGCACGCTACTATGCCAAGGGTTTCAGGTTCAAATCCCGATCTGGGTATGGTGTTTTTGTGAGTGCCCCTTTATCAAATTCATCACATCATCCCTATCTTCGCGATTGCAAAATTGACAAAAAAGCGAAATAAAATAAACGAAATCAATCGAACTGGTAAGAAAGAAACTAGAATTTTCTTACATTCTATTAAAAGTCAGCATTGAAATTTAAGTTCAACTTTTCAGATTCACTCAAACGCGTGCAAAATATGCATACATAGCTTTTCCTTTCGGCCTTATGGAAGTGCGTATATTGTTTACAAAGATGTGATGCAGACATATAGCATACATTTGTACCTCTTGTGCTTCTAATTATTATTACTATTAGAACATGTGTACCCATATGTACACTCTGTAAAATAAAACAAGAAATAGACATTCAATGTTCGTATGGTTGCAAAGGGTCCAGAATTAATTAAGTCTACATTTCTAAAAGTCTATTGCAAGAAATGCAGTATATAAAGTCTTATCCGCACTTACGAGAAGATCAGTTTGAAACATGATTTCATTCTTAATGCATCCGATTTCCTCCACTAGACAACATCAACTAAAATAATTCAACGATCTCATACTTATAACTACATAATTTTATTATTATCCCAACTAGCGACCATCTATTATCGATATTTGAATTAACACTGAAAGTGATTGAATATTTGACAGTAATTTTAAGTTTATATCTTCGTTAATTTGCATGTATTGATTTCATCCTAACTGGTACTACAGTAGAATATTACAATAATAAAACAGTTTGCTTTGTTCGGAATATTGAGAACCAACATTAGAAATGAATTAATGAATTAATCGTAATTTCGTCTATATAGTTAAGATGATTTCGTTTAAATGCACATTCTCACATTACACCATTTTCACAAATAATAACTTTAAGGATGCGGCTAACGAGAATATTGTTTTAGTATTTAACGTTTCAAAAGCGTACAGTCTTGAAGACTGTTAAAATCAAGAATTCAAAGTGAAGTATTACGTAGCAAATATTATCTACCACCATATTCGTGGCAACTACCAAATATATCATATCAGTATAGTTTGGTTTTCTTATTTACAATATGTTCGTTTTCTTTCAAAATATAGCAAGACGAATATATTTCTGTTACGAAAATTCTTCTGCTATCAAACCAGATTCTGAAATTACAAGTCTTTGGACAAGTCACTGTACTACATCTATCCAGTTTTCCCTATTTTATTCCATCCGAGATACACATGGTAATCTTCGCATGTAATAAATGATCACACGGACAACGTTATAAACAGTCTACTAGACAAGAACGTTATAGGAACGGAAGAATTTTGTTCTTAACTTAGAGGCTATTAGCGATATTAGTTGTGTCTTTTATGGACAGATGGAAGTCTTTTCTATGCAATAAAAATTCCGTTGGGAAGATAAAGCAATATTGCTGATGCTTGCTCCGCTTCTGAGAAAAATGTATTTCTTAGTTTGTTCGTGCGTTACTTTAATTACGATTGTGTCGTAGGTGGATCCGAAACGTTGAAATTCAAAGTCTCGTTCCTTCTCTTTTGAAATTGCATGATAATCAGGAAAGATAAAACTGACAAGGTCGCAATATCTCTCTTCTAGAGGTTGTATTTTCTTCAATGATTACGATACGATCCACATCTACAAAAAAAATGAAATCCTGTTCCTTATTTTGCAATAAAATGAGGAAAAATCGTTGATATAAGGTGAACTGGTACTAACTGGAAAATATACGATAGACAATGTCAACAGTGTTCGGCACACCTTCCTCGAGGTTGTATTTTTGCATCATGTACAAATCAATACTTAACAAAATAATAGTGTCCTGACTTAAAAATCATTCAAATAACTTTATTTGTTTAAATAAAGGTACAACTCTGATTGCGTCTTCGTTTTATCTTAGTTTTATTTAAAGTTATTTTTACAAAGTGATAAAGAAAATCGAAAAGTCTTCCATTATTACTGATATCCCAGTCGAAGAAAACCTTTACTTTCACGCTATCTAACAATAACATTTGAACTAATTAGAACCGGAACTTAGGTACTTTCTTAAGTAATAATTGCAGTAACGAAACTGACGGTTATCTCACAGTAATATTTACTTTATGTGAAGAATGTTCAATTAGGTGTGAACAAAGGAAGATATATCCTAAGGTATAGAGGTAAGAGAACGGCAAAATGTTATTAACTTTTTATAAACGTTCATCCTACAACAATGCACAAGGAAACTGCGAAAGGGTTGCCTAGTATTCCCCTTCTTCGGTTATTGATTACATGGTTCAGTTGTGTGTGACGGTACTTAACCGTTTTAACCATTGGAGAATTACTGATCACGTTCAGCATTATGGATGAACACAAGAACGTTTGCGAAAAATTAATAGTGATGTATGAACAATATAGGAGTGCATTTTTCGTCTTCAAGACGACGCAAGCCGGACCCTGTGGCCGAGTGGTTAGCACATCGCGCTGCGACGCCAAAGGCCCCGGGTTCGAATCCCGCTCGGGCTTGGTTGTTTGTGAATGTCCATTCATCAATTTCACGCAATCATTCCCATCTTTGCAAATTAGCCAAGAGGCACAAAACGCGAATCAATATATACTTAATCAATCAATCAATCAATCAAGATGACACAAGATGCACAAGAAATCATCTTACATCCGTTAATACTGCATGAGCAAAGTGTAACGTACCTGGTTACTTCTGAGAGATGGTAACCAAGATACATTTTTACTGTGGTGCTTTCAAACATAACTCTGTAAATGTTGGTAGCCATGTAACAAATGTGGCAACACAACTACAGAGAAAGTCGTATGGGAAGAAACTAGTGATAAAATTGCGTCGAAAGAGCTAAGGCTTTGTTACATCAAAATACAATGGAAGGTTGTTAGGGGCTGTATTAGCCCCAATGCCTCAAAGGTTACAAGAATGTTGGTGTATGTATACGGTTATGACAGACTAAATGCAATAAAGCTTAGGGTCTATATTTCCGGGACTCTATATTAGCATTAGGACTAATATCTTCGTCAGCTGTTTTCTAAGCTACTTTATGTTTTACTTGTATTGTTCTGAGGGTGTAGTTTAGGTACAGTCACCGGCAATAAAAAAGGGAGAACTACATCCTTGAAATACTCGCTTCCCTTCAAGGCGTCGTGTGTGTTGCCTAACTCTACGGCGTTAGTAGAAATTGCCATTGAAATTTTGCTATTAAAATCCACTTAATGCAGTGGAGTTAGTTCTTTCAATGAAGCGATTATTTCACTATCAAGGTGTCCCATAGTAACTGTACAAATGATGTAATGTAAGAGTATGTTCCTGCAGGTTGGTCGAGCTGAGCTCCCGCTAAGAATCGAACCGAAGCTGTCTGCTGAAAACTCAGACGCCTTACCGTTTGTGGAAACTTACATAGAGAACAACGCCTGCCAATGCACTGTTAATGCGGTCAATAAAGAACGACAGGCAGACGCGAAAGACATTGTAAGTTGACACCTGAAAACGCACGCACATGTGTGACATCCCTAGTACTTTTGCTGCATCCTGTACTTGTTCCAACACCAAAGTCGACGACAAAATGCATTCAACTTTAAGTAGGAACACGTAACAGATGTTGTCGCTTGGCACGGCCACATGACATCGCGTAGCAATATGGATTCATGAAAATTGCACCGTCTTATGGATCAGGCTGGCGTTTTCGAGAGTATGCTAATAAGGTCGAAAATGGATATGATTACAAGTGATAAAAATGGTACTTACCGGTCCAAGGTTCTCAAAACCATTCCTCTTCGCCACTTCATGAGCGATTTGCTCTCCAGGTAGGCCCTTGAGCTTCACCAGGAAGGAATTAGTGAAAACTTCCTTGGGGGAGGCCGATGTAACGTTTATCCCGGAGGAAACGAAAAACAAAAGAAGGACAGCAAACGTGGCGCGAATGGGCAACTGACCGCTCAGTACGCTACATGCTGCAAGATCCACCATCGCCAAGAAGACCCGCGTTATGTTCTCTGTTGCGAAAAGCGGGAAAAAAATAGGTGGGGGGAGTTCCTGGCTTATCGTCCGGAGAAAACGAAGATGGCGGCGCCCGTATGGATTGTTGAGTGTTGTCGGTTCGGAGCAGATGTTCTCGCCCGCCGTTGTCAGATGAGCTGGAGCCGATTTCGACCCGGTTGCATGAGGTTTCGCTCGTCTGCCCCGATGGAAAATGGCGGCGGTGAACTGTGTTTGAGGTCCTTTGCTTCTCCTCCTCTGTAGCGCTGGTTGAGCTCCTACCTTCTCTTATCCCTGTGTGTAGATGTGCGACTCGCTGCCTGCCAGGCCCGACACGAGCTCACCCTGTTAGCGATATAGTTGGTACTTGTGACGTCGGACCTACGTCACGGGATTGATTTTCAGGTTCCCCTGCTAGCTATAGCCAGTCGATGAAGCAGTGTTGCCACTCTCGATGCGAACGAACCGGGAGAAGGTGATTCCACCAGAATATTTCCCTTGCTGGGAATCTGAGCGCACTTGGTTCAAAGTTCGAATTTCAACCAGTGGCGGCGATTATAGGGGACGTTGGGGGCAGTTGCCCTCCAGTATTAGCCACTTTTGCCCAAGCACTATGCTAAATCGTATCAATGAAAAGTAAACTGCCCTTGCCCCTTTAGTTTTGGCAACTCCAACCCTCCCAGTTTTGTAACCCAATCTCCGCCACTGTTTGCAACGTTAGGTTAATCGCGACGATGGGAGGAAGCTCTTGTGGACCAGTGGCGGATTAACGACCTTCTTTCGTGGGGGTAGCGAATGACTCCTCCCACCACTTCTTCTATCGCCCTTTAATCCACCCATACCTTGGCCCTCTTTGAAGGTTCTGATGTATTGCTTTTGTTTCAAGTTCACTTTATGCACAGATCACTAATCGGGACTGGACCTACACTTTAAATTTGGATCCAAACCATTGCGTACCTCTACTTGGTATCGAGCCCAGGACCCCTTGATTACATGGCTAAAACGTTACCACAACGGCAGGCCCCAGGGAGTTCTGGCAAGAATCGTGCAAGAATCTCAGTAAATTTGGCGTCCGACAGGATTTGATTGACTTATATTATTAATTTGACATTTGACTAATCATGAAGATGAAGATAAATTCTTATAAATAAAATTGATGAGGCGACAATCACACACACACTTGAACAGGACACAACACAATCCCCACACAGTATTATACTAGCTGTGATTCCAGATATCACAGACTCGTCACTCTGCAAAATGCAGTCCAAGATGTACTACGTGGAAGGTAGTGACAATTAGGCGAAGGTCATCCCTTACACCCGGCGGGATTTGAGTAAGCAACACCCAGGATACCACTTACTAAGCCCGATCGGTAATTATTTTATGGAAGATGATTCCAAAGGGATGGCGTTTATTAAACAGCCAATGGGTCATATATGACCCATAGAAAGTATAGGCGAAAACAGCCAATAGGTCATATATGACTCATGGTGCCGATTACAACATTCACGTGCTTTTAGGACCTTCATACTTGTATGTGAGGTTGTAAACGCTGACAGATGTTGAGATAAGACTTTGAAATGTCATGTGGAAGAAAACCCACCCCCCTCCCCCTTTCTCTAATATGCAAATTAGCTATTTTTAGCCAAAATGCAGGATTGTACATATTGCGTCATATTTCAGCCTGTATAAGAACTAGGGATTTGAAACAAGTTTCACTATGTTGCAACAATGAAAAAGTTTGCGCCCTTTTTCCAAAATAACGATTTTTTTTTTCATTGAAATTTTGGGGACTTGGCCCCTCCCAACCCCGTTTTTCTCACTTGGATTTTCTGAATTGTACACGGTCACGTGCTCCGATGTTCTTGCTTTCAAAAAAAGTTATCCGAAGTAGATTGCTCAAATAGTCTCCGAGATATACTAATTTATTCTCTAATATGAAAATTAGCCATTTTTGCCAAAATGCAGGATTGTACATATTGCGTTATATTTCATCCTGTATGAGGACTAGAGACTTGAAAGAAGTTTCCCTTTGTTGCACAAGGTCTATTCTTTGAAAACAATGCAAAAGTTTGTGCGCCCTTTCTCAAAAATAACAGGAGAAGAGGGGGCGAATGCCAGATTTTTTTCATTAAACATTGGGGACTTGGCCCCTCCCAACCCCGTTTTTCTCACTTGGGCTTTCTCAATTGTACACGATCGCGTGCTCCGATGTTCTTGCTTTCAAACAAAAGTTATCCGAAGTAGATGGCTCAAATAGTCTCAGAGATATAACGTTTTTCTGAAATAAGTGTAAATATTTAAAAATCGCGCGCAAAGGACGCGGCAAGAGAGGGGTTAGTTATTCTGTTTAAAGGATAAAGAAACGTTAAGACAAAAGTTACACCAAGGGAAAAAGGAAGGAAGGCAAAGATAAGGAAGGAAGGATTGATGATAATGTCGAGCATTTGAGGATAATGGACATTATATTAAAGGTGAAAACCGGAAGAGGAATAAAAATAGGGTTGGAGGTAATTGTGAAGAAAGAAGGTCAGACTTTCACGAAAAGAAGCATTGTCAGGGAAAGGAAATAGAGCAAGAGGAAAGGAGGGAGAAAGAAAATAGAGGTGAGACAGCTAGAGAGAAGAAAACAGATAAAAAAGATGGAAGTAAAGAATGAGAATAAAAGAAAACGGAAGGAAGGGTCCGATAGAGAGACTGATGGAGATAAAGAGAGGAAAGAGAATGAAGAATGGATAATGGAGAGCGAGAGATCAGGGAAAGAGAAGGGGAGAGGGGAACAGTGGAAAGATACATTATCTGTTGAGAATATTGAACATTGTAGAATCGCGACGATGATGATGATAATGAACAATGGTGAGATGAACCAGATGAAGAAACACAGAGATGCGGAAACTAAGAATAATTGAAAAATACCACTTTGTTATCAGAACCTGTTGTTGCTTATAAATACCCCGCTACTATTTTTAAACCGAATAAAACACTTTGATTTAAAATCATAAAACTAGATGGAGCAAGTGGTTACTTTTCTCCGGATTCAAAATATTATGAACATTAAAATGTTTTATTTTGCGTGGATGGGAAAAATAATGCACTGATCTCGGCAAGATTGGATGGAGTGCATACACGAAACAGATAATTTGTCCAACGCTTTGTTAAAGCTAGCATCTGTTATTTACTGCAACATTTTAAGTAGCATTTTGAAATAATGTTTTTTAATGTAACACTTGGTTGTTACATTATCAATGTATTGAACAGTACATGATGCATTTTAGAAGCGACAACAAATTAACAGTAGATACTTGATAATTTGATAATAGATGATGGCATATTAGATTGATTGATTGATTCAGTTGATGTTTTAATTCCACTTTATGCACAATGAGGCTAATCGGGACTGGACCTACAGTTTTAAAGCAGGATCCGAACCACCATGTGCCTCCACCGGATATCGAACCCGAGACCCCTTGATTACAAGGCGACGACGCTACCACGCACCATCGGAAAGGCCCATGGCATCATAGAGTTCGACTCGTCTACAACATCGCTTTTATGGCACCATAACACTGAAGTGGTCGCACGGATCACAATAGTGATTGATTGATTTGGTGTTTTAAGTCCACTTTATGCACAGTACGGCTAATCGGGACAGTAAAACTGGGATCCGAACCACTATGTGCCTCCACTGGGAATCGAACCCGGGATCCCTTGATTACAAAGCTACGACGTTACCACTGCGCCATCGGGAAAGCCAGGATCTCAATAGTTATCCACTCGTTTATACTCACATGCTACTGCCATTTGGCAACACTGTTGAGTTTTGTTCCCCGTGTACATTCCTGGAACAGTCCAGGAGCCGTGTTCGTTCAGTCGTTATTTCAAAAAGATCCATTGTTGAGTTGTTGTAGCTGCTATTCACCGGATGTTTACATTTCTGTGCGTCTTTGGTGCGGGGTGAATTTCACTTCCGGTTTTGAAAAATAACATGGAGTTCAAAGGTGTAAACAAAGGTAGTGTCTGACAGAAAAAGGCAACAAACATTGTGAGGCTCTTGGTTGCAACATGAGATCAGGAACAAGTACAGATGGGGGACAAAATAATACGAACACCTGTGAAAAAGTATGCCACATTTCAAACCGGCAGTACAGCAGCACCACCTGGCACTGAATTCTGCCACCTAGTGGCTGTGAAGGGGAAGGTATTAGTTTGCCAACAGCAGTCATTGGTGGTGCATTCGTCTATCATACGCTCTCAAGAGACACTGCAATGTCAGACCTGACAGAGTTCCAAAGAGGCATGATTGTTGGAGCACGTTCAGCTGGAGCCACGGTGACTGAAACCTCAAAGCTTGTTGGGTGTGCAAGGAGCACAGTATCAGCCGTTATGACAGCGTACACAACACAAGGTAAGATGGCGTCTTCAAAGCACAACAGTGGACGAAAGACAAAGCTTGCTGCTCGGGATAGGAGGGTGTTGAAGCGCATAGTGGCCCGAAAGCACAAGCAATCGTTATCCGAGATAACATCTGAAATGAACAGGCATCTCCAGGACCCCATTTCAACCAAAACTGTCAAAGGGAACTCCATGCTGCAAACATTCATGGCCGAGTGGCAATTCGTAAGCCATTGGTGACATCACGTAATGCTGTCAAGCGACGCCAATGGTGCAGAGCTCACAGAAGTTGGTCCCCACGGCAGTGGCAACAAGTCATCTGGTCTGATGAATCAACATTCACGTTATTTCAGACCACGGGGCCCGTTTATGTGTGGAGAACGCCTCGAGATGCATTTCATCCTGACTGCCTCTTGCCGACTGTGAAGCATGGAGGTGGGTCCATTATGGTATGGGGCGCGATATCTTGGCATGATGTGGGACCACTTGTTTTTCTGCATGGGAAAATCAATGCCAGTCACTATCGCAGCATTCTGGGGGATCATCTCCATCCTTTTGTCCAGACTTTATTTCCTGGGGACCGACCGCTTTTTCAAGACGACAACGCTCCTATCCACACTGCTGGGTCTGTCCAAACATGGTTTGAAGAACATGACGATGAAGTAGGACATCTTGAATGGCCCCCACAGTCTCCTGACCTGAACATTATAGAACATTTGTGGGGTTATTTGGAGTCCAAACTTCGTGCTCGAAGTCCGCCTCCAGCCACACTTTCGGAATTGGAGACTGCTCTGGAGGAAGAATGGCTCCATATTCCCTTAAACATTGTGCATGACCTCTATGCGTCCATCCCACGTCGCATACAAAGTGTACTTCAGTCACAGAGTGGTCCAACCCCCTATTAATAAAGATTTTCTCTACATTCACAGGTGTTCGTATTATTTGTCCCCCATCTGTATCTATGCATTGTTTTTCCTATTGTGAGGCTTTTGGTTACAACATGAGATCAAGAACAAGTATCTATGCATAGTGTTTCCTATTGTGAGGGTTTTGGTTGCAACATGAGATCAGGAACAAGTATCTATGCATGTTTTTTTCCTATTGTGAGGGTTTTGGTTGCAACATGAGATCAGGAACAAGTATCTATGCATAGTTTTTCCTATTGTGAGGCTTTTCTTTGCAACATGAGATCAGGAACAAGTATCTATGCATAGTTTTTCCTATTGTGAGGCTTTTCTTTGCAACATGAGATCAGGAACAAGTATCTATGCATAGTTTTTCCTATTGTGAGGTTTTTGGTTGCAACATGAGATCAGGAACAAGTATCTATGCATGGTTTTTCCTATTGTGAGGTTTTTGTTTGCAACATGAGATCAGGAACAAGTATCTATGCATAGTTTTTCCTATTGTGAGGTTTTTGGTTGCAACATGAGATCAGGAACAAGTATCTATGCATTGTTTTTCCTATTGTGAGGGTTTTGGTTGCAACATGAGATCAGGAACAAGTATCTATGCATGTTTTTTTCCTATTGTGAGGGTTTTGGTTGCAACATGAGATCAGGAACAAGTATCTATGCATAGTTTTTCCTATTGTGAGGCTTTTCTTTGCAACATGAGATCAGGAACAAGTATCTATGCATAGTTTTTCCTATTGTGAGGCTTTTCTTTGCAACATGAGATCAGGAACAAGTATCTATGCATAGTTTTTCCTATTGTGAGGTTTTTGGTTGCAACATGAGATCAGGAACAAGTATCTATGCATGGTTTTTCCTATTGTGAGGTTTTTGTTTGCAACATGAGATCAGGAACAAGTATCTATGCATAGTTTTTCCTATTGTGAGGTTTTTGGTTGCAACATGAGATCAGGAACAAGTATCTATGCATTGTTTTTCCTATTGTGAGGTTTTTGGTTGCAACATGAGATCAGGAACAAGTATCTATGCATTGTTTTTCCTATTGTGAGGCTTTTGGTTGCAACATGAGATCAGGAACAAGTATCTATGCATGGTTTTCCCTACAGACCCGATGCGGAAAAATCATTGGATTCAGATAGTAAAGTTTTAAAATTTTTGAACCAACAGGAGGAAGTAGCTTCTGCAGTCGGCACTTCATCACCAGTAACTAAAACACAATATAAATATTTTACTTGTTTCAAAATTATAATTTTCTAACGCACATATGTTGACATAACTTTGAAAGTTGTAACTGAATATAATCATGCATGTTATCAGCCATGATAGAACGTACTTTCCATGCGCTTTCTCCAAGCAATAAAATTAAAGGGTCTGTCGAAAATTGTACATTTTAATGTTGTAATCGAAGTGTAATTAATGTACGCTCCATTTGAACCTGCAGAAGTCTTATCAATCGAATACATCACCAAACAAAACTGTTGATATAGCCTGACAAGTTAAGTCCCGATATGCGCAGATCGCTGTGGAGCACTTTCTATTACGTCATCCTCCCCACCACTCTTCTACGTACTGGTCTGGCCTTGAGACTACGAGTGGTGCCTACTCAGCAAAATTAAGCTAAAACAAATATGACAAACGATTTTTACTGTGTGGACTGACCGTGCTGGCTCATATCAGTTTATCAGTGGTTCATTTGATTTAATCCGGTCTTTGAAAATACGTACGGTGCGCGGATCATAAACTGTAGTATTACGCACGCGCATTAAGGTTTATAACGAAGGGAAACTTCTGGGCGAATGACTTCATTTTCTCAATGCGACATCGAGCAGTGTTTTTTTAAAGCCGAGTGGGGTGGAGGTTCTTTTGTTTATCGTACAACAATCACTACGAGAAGGCAATCTGATAACACGCTTGCCTGTGTTCTTTTTTTAAAGCATTGAAATGTTCTTGCTCACTCTTGGCTGCATATTTTTGAAATGCAAAAATTAAATCATGCCGGGTCCAACGAAATCCACAACGAAATCTGCTCTGGAAAGCCCCTTAGAGGACAGGCCAGATAAATTGTTTACAATGTTGCAACATATTTGCGAAATGAGAAGAAGTTACATAAACTTAAGTATAATGTTGTCGAATCCACAAGTGCCACCACTTGAGTATCTAAATGGATGGTTTCTCAAGTTTTAAAATAATTGGATTGGATTGATTTGTTGTTTAAAGTCCACTTTATGCACAGTAAGGTTAATCGGGACTGGACCTACAGTTTAAAGTGGGATTCAAACCACTATGTGCCTCCACCGGGAATCGAACCCGGGACCCCTTGATTACAAGGCGACGACGCTACCACTGCGCCATCGGGGAGGCAAAGTTTTAAAAGAAGGAAAAGAGTCGTTGGCGAAAGGTGAGCTGAATTTCTGTACTCCGACAGGTAGAAAACAGCCAAGGAAAAAGCAAATACAAATTTCGTTGAAAATCCTCAGACCATTCCGCTCCCTACAGGTTGCAGCACTGCGAACCAACGTCGCTGCGGAGAATGGAGTGGGGAAATGTGGTGCGAGATGAGCAACAGCTATTTGCAGCGTCTTGTTTTAAACTTGTCAAGTTATAGAAGGTCAACATTGCGTTCGAAAAGATTAGTGTTGTTCCTTATGTCTTCATCCAAAGAATCCGAGTACTTCCCAGTTTCTTTTTCAGATAACCTACCTTTGTTTTTCTACATCGCTTTAAAATGTTGAGTAATTCATTCCAATGCAATCTTTTCTAACAAAATAAGCTCTAAGATAGTCTTTGCCCCTACTTGTTTACATTGGGAATTTGGTTAAACCGGAGGTTCATTTTGCACTTGCGATAATTGAATAGTCTGGTCGATTCGTTTTTTTTACCCAGGAACATGCCCTATAGAGCGCACGTTTCAGTGGAGCACAATAGTGTCCCGCGCGACTATTGGCGGGAGCGCATTTGGAAACGTAGTATTTTCATATAGCCGACGTAAATACGTATTTCTGAAATGTGTTACAAATGTTGGAAGTGAATGTGGCCAAACAAGCAAATATTTGTTTGTGAATCTCATGAGGAAAGATAACAATAAAAGTAAGATTCTAAGATAAGTATATTTGTTTGGTTTCATCACAATTTCTAAATTTTCATTAAGATGTTTTCTTTGGTGTCGATGGGGAAAGCAATGCATTGATCTCGTCAAGATTGGATAGAGTACACGAAACAGATATTTGTTCCACGCTCTAACTAACTCTCTAGCCTTCTTAAACCTGAAGGTTCATGGCTGCAGCAACACAGGCCTTCCATCTTTCCCTATCTTGAGCAAGATTTATAAACTCTTTTCCATCCCTGATAAGTTTAATACTAATATCTGTTATTTACCACAACGTGGTAAGCGGCATTTCAAAATATCAAATGTCTTCCTTTGGTAATGCCAAAACAACACCTAGTAGCTAGATTTTTTATTGATTAAGCAACACCCGATTCCTTTTAGAAGTGACAACAAATTGACAGTAGATGCTTGATAATGGATGATGGTACCTTCGAGTTCCACTCATCTACAACGCTTCTTTGACGACACCTTAGAACACCTCTCATCTACAACACTGCTATGATGGCAACTTAGAACTCCACTCATATACAACACGGCTTTGATGAGACCTTGGAGCACCACTATTCTACAACACCGCTATGATGGCAACTTAGAACTCCAGTCATCTACAACACCGCTTTGATGAGACTTTAGAGCACCACTCATCTACAACACCGCTATGATGGCAACTTAAAAAACTCCATACATCTACAACACTCTTTGATGGCACTTACAGCATTACCCTCCTCTACATCTTGGGGGTCAAGCTGAGTCTTTTCCCAGAATGCGTGGGAGGGGGAGTATACAACACCCCTCTGTATAATGTACAACTTTATAAACACAATCAATTTTTGCTACCCTCCCAACCTGTAGCGAGAACATTCTTTCGAAGAGATATAGGGGGGGAAGGGAAAAAGGGGAAATTTTTACCCACTAAAAGGGAAAAATTTTGCAACAGAGGTTTGCAACACTGTGCAAAGTTGGGATCCGCTGAGGGGGAAACGGAGAGCTAACAAATGGAGGGTTGGCGAAGATTACAGTGGGGGAAAATAACATAGGATATTGCAATTGTTCCTAATAATCATCGGTTTCCCTCGACTACAAGGTATTTTCGCCCTTGGACAAATAGAAACATCTTCTGCCGACAAAAATGATCAAGCTACAGGCGACGATCTGCCCTGGAGGATACGTTTGCGTCTAGGCGAGTTGTTTACGTGTGATTCGAAGTTGTTTACATGCAAGAGTGCCCGTCTCTTACTTCAAACACAAAGGATATGTCGCGTTCTATATGATTTAGTAGTTGTGTAAGTTGTGTAAGTTTTACAAAAACATTAATGAAAGGAATATTTGCTTTAACTGTGTTTACACAGTTCAAAATGCTGAGATGTTTCCTCCTTGGGGAAATTTCTTTTTATTGCTCCAAAAGTTCGGTGACGTCACACTGAGCATCGTTGTTTACACAGATAAATATATTTTCCTTTCCTCTTGTTTAAGGTCACTTCTATGGTGCAATAGGCTATTCGCGATTGGAATGAATGAATGGAATAAAATTGAGTGTGTCGTCACATATGGCCATTTTGCACCCTTCAATGTACACTGCTTCACAAAACGTAAGGAACACGAAGGGAACAGAGGGAAGCGTTTGGTCCGGAGTTCCTGTTTATGGATGACAATGCTCGCCCGTACCGCGCACGTATTGTGTTGGAATTCCTGAAAACTGGCCTGCATGCTCGCTGGACCTCAATCCTATCGATCATGTTTGGGATGCTCTTGGGTGACGACTTGTGCAGCGTAACACACCACCACGGACCTTTCCTGACCTGAGGAACGCCATCTTACAGGAGTGGCCCAGTATCCCTCCAGTGTTGAGCATGGAAGTTATATGCCGTGCCTGTTTGTCTGTTCGGGGTAGTGACACACTGTATTGACGGTCTGAGCGCTCTCATACTCCAGTTTCATCTGCTGGGGTCTTGTGCTTCTTCGATTTGTGGACACCCTGTATACCATTCTTCAATATTGCTGGTTATTTTCGTTGTATGTTGCATCTTGGTGTTCATAAACTCTGGTGATTTTGTGGTTTTTTCCTTCTGTTCCTTTGGCATTCCTTAAGTTTTGTGGAGCAGTGTATGTAAAATCCTTACTTGAGAGTTGAAAAGGATGTAAAGAAACACTTTGAGAAAGGTTAAAAGTAAAAGGTTGTCAAGAGCCCTGCACAGGACATTAAAAAGGTAAGGATAGACTAAAAACTTCCTCGCATATAGTGGAAGGGACCAGCTCTTCTGAAAAAGTGAAAAACATTTGTTAAAAAGAACTGCCATCTCCCAATATGGATGATAAACACTTGAGAAGATTAAAAGTCTGCATCCTGGAGAAAGTCAAATCGTCACATTCAATAACAATACTCCGAACACCTAAACTGACATTACATACACGACACGTTGGAGAGTTCAGCCCTTGCAGAAAGTGATCATGGTCATGTGTCCAATTCGAAGGCGACTTATAATGACTTCTTTTCAACTGAAGGGACGGTATGAGAAACGCCATACGCGAGTGGTGGGTGCGCTTGATAGCGCGAAGCTTGTTTCTGGTTATTCCATCCCACTCGCCTGTCAAGTGTCAAGATGAGAGCAACGAAACACATGCTATTGGTGCGATAGGTTCCGGTGGGAACCCCCAAAAGTTTCCGCGTTGACCCAGCGTCGTGAGGACAATTGGGGAGCTACTTGGAAAGAAGTTGCGGGATCCGGTCTCGAAAACCAGAAAACAGCGGCAATGGGACTTGATGTGCTGATCACGGGTCACCCGATAAAAACCCGCTATGGCAGGCTCTGCCTCTCAGAGGGCTCTTGCGTCATGGGCTTTATTATTATTATTATTATTCCATTGCACCTTTCAATGTATAATGATTTTTATTATTTTTCTTCGCTTTTCTTCCACTCTTGGCTATTTAACTGGATTTTATTGACCTTTAGAATGTATACATTTCATTGGATCACATTTTCACTACATCTCATTACAAAGCTTTTTCTTCTGAATTTAATTGATATGCAAGATACACTAGTTCATGGAATGAATCATGATACAATACTTAATTAGAACATGAAAGTGAGTATAAAATAATACTTTTTGAGACACATATACATATCTAAAGGGTGGAACCTCCCGAAATAGTAGCCCGCCTCCACCCGCGTACTTTCGAGGGTATGCTCTTAATGTCCTGGTATCTTTAAAAAAAACAGGACATCAGTTTTCTGAATCTGAAAGGTTTCCCCGCCTTTTTATCCTCCTTTTTTCGTCTTTATTTTCATACATACAATACAAATACAAGTACAAAAAAGAAAAGAAAATACATGAAGATTCTACACATAGCTACATTTAATAATTTTTAGTTTGTATTATTTTAATAGACCGTTCTGGTGACCGGAACAAGTCTTAAGATTTCTTGTAAATTTTCTGTGCATTTGTATGATTGGTAGTTAATTAAACTTGTTAATAGTAGTTATGGATTAATTTGTGTTGAATTAATGGTAAATCAATGGGTCCCTGGAGAGTAAAGGCGGCCGGAGCGTGGAGCTGATCACATCACTTCCAAAGTGGCCCAGATCAAGAATGTGTGCGACCATACACCCACCACCCCTAAATGAGCCTTCATGGCACGGTGCTATATGCACGGGGAACTTTACCTTTACCTGCCGGGATTGGAACCCGGGGACCGGCATTGCACGTTTGCTAGATTGCTGAGGCGTACATCTCCAGATGATATGAATTTTGAAGAAAAAGGTAATAAAGGAACAGAAGTTACAAAAAAGGGGGAAGAGGAGTGTACAGATAAGATATAATTAGTATTCACCAGCAGCTTCCAGAGAAAATTGACATGGGATGAAGAGAGATGCTTCCGCTTATTCCCTTAAGGATGGAATTCCAAGACAAGGATCACGCGGTAGATGAATGGCGCGTGATGAATCAATAGCACCAGCCATGAGGATCGAGTTCAGGCCTTGACCTTCTAAAGGTTAAAGGAACCGCAAGATAAGATATGACTTCGTGACCCTCGGGGGACTGCGCTAAAAACCATGCATCCCGCAGATTCAACATGTTTTCCACGAATCAAACGCTGTGTTTTGGAATGCGAGGGTGGTGTATACATTTTATATAAACTAAGAAATTGAAACCCTCAGTCCCTGTTGCGCACTTTACATGCTGTTTTCTCTTTAACGCACACAAAAACTAAGGAGATCAGAATTGTACTACCTAAATTCTCTAGCAAGGATTGAACAGAAAAAGCTTTTGTAATCAAGGGGTCCGGGGTTCGATACCCGGTGAAGGCACATGGCATAGTGGTTCGGATCCCACTTTAAACTGTAGGTCCAGTCCCGATTAGCCTTTCTGTGCATAAAGAGTACTTAAAAAAGAACTTAAACTCAAACAATTAAGGGGAAAAACGTAAAATGTCGGGAATAAATCTGTAAAAGCTGAATTTAAGTTTGTTGTTAACTCACAACAAGGAATACGAAATCCCCTCTCCCCCGTGCCCCCTCCCAATATCGGAATAGCAGACTCTTAGTTCCTGGCCGGACCCTGTGGCCAAGTGGTTAGCACACCGCGATGCGACGCCAAGGGTCCCGGGTTCGAATCCCGCTCGGGCTTGGTTGTTTGTGAATGTCCATTCATCAATTTCATCATTTCATCACTCATCCCCATCTTCGCAAATTAGTCAAGAGGCACAAAACGCGAAGTAAAATAAACTAAATCAATCAAATCAATCAATGAATCTTAGTTCCTGACCTATATCTCCTTGACTCATGGTCTTTAGCAGGTGATCTTTCTTTAGGATTGAGAACGGAAGTTTGCCAAAATGCCTTTATTCCCCTGCTGCCTTTACTGATAAATTTTATCTGAATATACACTTTTTCTTATTGCTAATGTTTTACAAGTTTTTTTTATATTTTGCCTATTTTGTACCCTACTGCCTATTTTTAATGTTAATGCCTTTTTTGCCATTTTCAATTAATTTTTTTAATATTTTGTTTTAAAAATTGAACATAACTTATTTCTCTGTTTATTTGCACAATATGTTGTTGCCAGACACAATTACAAAGCTTAAAAAAGGGTGAACCTGTTATAGCATCCATGCAGCAGCTAATTGAAGTGCCAGAGAAAAGAGGTTAGCTGTTTCTGAAAACTGCAAACGTGTACTCAGAAATAATGAAAACAATTTGTGATGATCCATAAATATCTGAATTATTTTTTTGACTATATGAAAACCATGTTTTCGCATGGTCCAATTACTTCTGTCGAAGTAGAGAGATCATTTTCTGTTATGAAAAAGCATTCCTTCTGACAGACGGATATGTATGAATATCGAAGACTTAAACTAGTGGTTATGTGCAACCAAAGCAACGAAGGAAAGTAAAAGTGTTATTTCCATGTAGATATTAACTCTTCGAATGAAATTATGGATATTAATGGCATGAAATTTGCTACTTTTTTCTGGTATATTGTGCCTACTTTTTTGCCTTGGGTGTGCCTATTTTCCTCATTAAAATTAACTTTTTGTTGACTATTTTAACCACAATAAATGCCTGAACTTCGGGCTCTAATTACAGTAAAACCTCGTTAATCCGAACTCCGATAAGCCGGACTTTGTTTAATCCGGACAGGCAAAAGGAAAAAAAGCAGAATGCAAGGTTTTAAATGTGGCTACAAGTCACAAGAGAACTTCCCAAAGAAAAGGCAGTCAACCACTGTTGAAATTCTGTTTCCCGCAGACTTTGTACTGTACTGTATAGTGTATTCAGGTATATGTCTTTTAAATACACCATAATAAACGTGTTTGTTGCTATAAACGGAGTTTTAATGCACTTTCTACTGTCCTTTTAGGTTATTTCAGTTAATTCGGACTTCGTTAAACCGGTCAACTTATCCTCCCATTAGTCCGGATTAACGAGGTTTTACTGTATATCATATTGACACCTGCCCCAAACACATCAAGTGTTCGGGAACTGCTTACTAATGAGCAGTTAGTTACGGGCACGCAATCTTAAGGACAGAGACAGAACCAGTCTACGAAACTTAGGTACATAGAAACTTAAAACCATGTATAAAACTCCAAAAACACAACGTGAATCAATAACAAAGAATATTGACTGATATGTTTCATTTTATGTCGCTTTCTGCCACGTTTGGCTATTCGCGAAAACGAGGATGAATGGAGGTAAGATGAAGTTGGTGAAACGACAATCACAAACACGCATGGATATAACACAACACAAGCGCCACAGAGGATTGGTTATATTGGCTGTGGGTTCAGACATTAGAGTCTCGTTATTACCTGCACAATTTTCACAGCTGCTACGTTCACAACAGTTGTTCAAAGTGGCGCCCCCCAGCTTCGCTGCAGGCATGACATCGTCGCACAAAGTTCTGGCATGCCCATTGGAACAACCCTGGGGTCGTTCGAACAATGTCACAGGCATCGAGAATTCTTGCCAGGAGATCCTCTTCAGTCTCGACAGGTGTCTCGTACACAAGACTTTTCACATGACCCCACAAGAAGAAATCAAGTGGGGGTTAGATCAGGTGACCGAGCTGGCCACGGAATAGCTTGTGAAACTTGTGCAGGCAGGTAATGAAAGTGTTACATCTTCATACACCGATTTTCGCTTATAACTTTCGACTAAGTCGTTTCCGGACCAGAGTTCCTTATCTCAAATTGATGCATGTGCCCTTCTCCATCATCCCTGAAAGTTTGTATCATCAGCCCGGAAACACCCTGTATAGTAGAGTACATACCTTTATTTACGGAAGTCACAGCATGCATAGAACCTTTGGTTTTGTATCAGCAATGTATTTATTATCTTGATAATACACTGTAAAAGAAGAAGAAGAGTCTTAAAATAGTCTGTGTATGATACTCGTATATTACGTCGTTATATTATTATTGTTAGGAAATAGTCAAAACTTAATTATTGATAATAACTCGTATGAATTAGTTTCCAAATTCAAGTACTTACGAGTAATACTAACAAATGAAAATGATATTAAGGAGGAAATAAAAAGCAGACTTAACATGCTACTTTTCTCTTCATAAACTTTTATCCTCTCGCATAATATCTAAAAAACTAAAAGTTTAAATATAATTTTCGCTGTAGAATTATATCGATGTGAAAGTGGGTCTATTACATTAAAAGAGGAACATAAATTAAGAGTATTTGAAAATAAAATCCTTAGAAAAATATTTGGAAGTAAAAGAGACGAGGTTACATAATTTAGAACTTTACAATTTGTATTCATGTCCAGATATTATTAGAATAACTAAATCAAGAAGACTTAGATGGGCAGGCCATGTGGCACGAATGGGAGAGAAAAGAAGAGTTTACAGGATTCTTGTTGGGAAACCTGATGGTAAGAGACCTGTAGGAATACCAAGACGAAGATGGTGGGATAACGTTGAGATGTACCTAAAGGAAATCGCTAATGATGGAAAAGATTGGATTGATCTTGTACAGGATAGGGACAGATGGAAGGCTTGTGTTGCTGCAGCCATAAACCTTCAGGTTTAAGAAGGCTAGAGAGCTAGTTAGTTATATTATTGAAAAACATTTTGATCCAGGACATTTTAGATATCAACTTTTTACAAAACTTTACTGCAACTAAATTCCCATAAAAATGAATTAATAAGGTTGGAGATCGAATGGAATTGCTACAAGCCTGGCAACAGTGACACAAATCCCGAACATGTACACAGCTATAATTTTGTATCAGCAATAGATCGATTTGATAATAGACTGTAAAAGAAGAGTTTTACAATAACCTGTGGATGAAACTTGTTTATTACGCCATTATAGCATTGAAGAACGTTATATAGCTATAACCTTCTAGGACATATCATATTTCTTAAATTTTACTGGAACTAAATTTCCATAAATGGAATTGCGGATAGGCTCAGGTTGGAGATCGGATGGAATCCTGGAAGTCACCAACAAACAACAAGAAATATGGGGAGAAAATTAATTTGGTCTTGGCAACAGTGACACGAATCCCGAATATGCACACAACCTTTTGATTTTCTGTCAGTAATGGATAGGAAACTTCAGGAAAGCAAAATAAAGTGTATAACATGGTTTTCGGTGTTTCGGCATTGCGAAATAACGCGAATTATGCCATTTTTTTCAGAACAACACCTAATTTTACAATTTAACGCGAAAAACGCCGCGAAATATGGAATACAAACTGGGGATAGCACTTCTGTTCAAAATGAACTGCCTGAAGCGCTATTCTGTCATTTGCAGTCTATCTGGTGATAGTTCGATTCAAAAGCAAAAACACGACAGTGTTTAACCTCGTTCTGAAATAGAGGGGGGTGGCTTCCCAGAAGAAAAATTTCGTAGGAACTGGAACATTTTCAGGAAGAAGCACGTGTTGTGTTTCGGAAGGGGGTGAGGGCATGTATATGTGTGTACACAAAACGGTATTTTGAGATCGCAGAGGGATTTTTGGGCATTGTTACGGAAATGTGATGTGTGTTCAAAGATTTGGGTGTTATCATTCAATAAACATTTCATATTTAGTGGCTGATGAGATGAAAGAGTTATCCAAACGGAAGACATTTGTTCATTTCTCATTAAGGTAAGCCATAATTTATTTAGTTCATTAAAACTAAAATTTGCCTCAATTTTCCAGAACTAATACAATGTACAAATCTTAAACATAGATTGATTGAATGATTGAATTGTTGTTTTAAGTCCTCTTTATGCACAGAAAGGTTAATCGGGACGGGACCTACAGTTTAGAGTGGGATCCAAACCACTATGTGGCTCCAACGGGTATCGAACCCGGCACCCCTTGATTACAAGGCGATAACGCTACCACTGCGCCATCGGGGAGGCTCTCTTAAGCATAGAAGGAACCGTAAAAAAACTCATGTAAAAATAACAGTTTTTAATTTAATAACGCCGATTTTTGCCCTAAACCGCGAAAAATAACACCGAATTGCATTATAAAATATCATCGAAATTTAGGGGAAAATAAAACGAAAGCTGCACGTTCCTAGTAATGGATCAACTTCATAATACACTGAAAAGAAGAAGAAGAGTCTTACAGTAAATAACCTGTGGGTAATACATATTTTTACGTCATTATAATTTCTGAAGAACGTTATGACCTAGAGTTCTCTAGGACATTTCATATTTTTTAAATTTTACTGAAACTAAATTTCCATGAAGGTGAGCTAGGAAAAGGTTTGACATTTCTGCTTTCCCTGCAACCCTGGAAGTCACCAAGAAACACGAAATATGGTGAGAAAAATTTACAATTTGGTCTTTGAACAGTGACACGAATCCCAATGCCCCTTTTTCTCCCGTAGTGATGAAATATTTCCAGAATCCATAAGAGAGGAGAGAAAGAAGACCATTTGTCGGTGGAAAAACAAAGTCCATCGGGGGGGGGGGGGGGGGGGAGGGGTGAGGCAGGACTTAATGACAATGCAATTGGACGTCTTCGAGTTTCAGGGGACAACGGTCTGGTCTCGGAGACATCCGATCCGAAGTTCGATTGTTAGGAATCAGAAATGGATCGTCTCCGCAAGCGGATGGAGAGGGGGCGAGAAGGGGTTCGGTTCCCACCTCCCTCCAAACTTACGCCTCACTCTAGCTCAATCCGCCGGGAAAACGTTCCCGTTGCCATGGCGATGGATTTTTACATGCGAAAATGAACAGCGACGAGAAACAGAAAAATTAGCTTTTGACGACACGGTTTTAATGATTCCAAGAAGAAAGTTTTTTTGTTTGTTTGTTGTTTGTTTGTGTTTTGTTTGCTTTACGCTGCGGACCAAACTTGTTTCTCCAGGAACAGCTCTTTTTACAACAACGACTCTTCTCCTGGTGAAGTAATCATAATGGGCCTTACTAATAACTGGAACTTTTACATTTCGACAAATAAACGGGAAAAGATGAAACTCTTTACAGTTAGTTCATTAGAGAAACTACTACACAAACAAAATAGTTGGATTTGCATGTACAATGTAACAGCGATATGTTCCATGCGTACTAATCAACGCATTGGTACACCAGCCGACTTCCGTGGTGGAGTGGTTAGCACAGCGCGCTACGACGCCAGGAGTCCCGGATTCGAATTCCGGCGTGGGCATGGGTGTTCTTTTCTGGTATCCCTTCCTCAGTTTCATCACCTCACATCTTCGCGATTAGCCAAAAGTGGCAGAAAAGTGAAGAAAAATAAATCAAAGATACGTAAATGTAAATTATTATTAACCTTTCCCACAATATAAAAATGGTTGTATTGAAGAAAAGTTGCAGGGCTGAGCGCATTTGCGCACGCACCGATAACATCAGTGGCGTCTTCTACCTCGATATCGTCAGCACCAGAAACCAACGGGGGTTAATGGCGCAGCTGTACACTTCAGCACCAGAAACCAACGGGGGTTAATGGCGCAGCTGTACACTTCAGCACCAGAAACCAACGGTGGTTAATGGCGCAGCTGTACACTTCAGCACCAGAAACCAACGGGGATTAATGGCGCAGCTGTACACCAGCACCAGAAACCAACGGGGGTTAATGGCGCAGCTGTACACTTCAGCACCAGAAACCAACGGGGGTTAATGGCGCAGCTGTACACTTCAGCACCAGAAACCAACGGGGATTAATGGCGCAGCTGTACACTTCAGCACCAGAAACCAACGGGGATTAATGGCGCAGCTGTACACTTCAGCACCAGAAACTAACGGGGGTTAATGGCGCAGCTGTACACTTCAGCACCAGAAACCAACGGGGGTTAATGGCGCAGCTGTACACTTCAGCACCAGAAACCAACGGGGGTTAATGGCGCAGCTGTACACTTCAGCACCAGAAACCAACGGGGATTAATGGCGCAGCTGTACACTTCAGCACCAGAAACCAACGGGGGTTAATGGCGCAGTTGTACACTCCAGCACCAGAAACCAACGGGGGTTAATGGCGCAGCTGTACACTTCAGCACCAGAAACCAACGGGGATTAATGGCGCAGCTGTACACTTCAGCACCAGAAACCAACGGGGGTTAATGGCGCAGTTGTACACTCCAGCACCAGAAACCAACGGGGGTTAATGGCGCAGCTGTACACTTCAGCACCAGAAACTAACGGGGGTTAATGGCGCAGCTGTACACTTCAGCACCAGAAACCAACGGGGGTTAATGGCGCAGCTGTACACTTCAGCACCAGAAACCAACGGGGGTTAATGGCGCAGCTGTACACTTCAGCACCAGAAACCAACGGGGATTAATGGCGCAGCTGTACACTTCAGCACCAGAAACCAACGGGGGTTAATGGCGCAGTTGTACACTCCAGCACCAGAAACCAACGGGGGTTAATGGCACAGCTGTACACTTCAGCACCAGAAACCAACGGGGATTAATGGCGCAGTTGTACACTCCACCACCAGAAACCAACGGGGGTTAATGGCGCAGTTGTACACTCCAGCACCAGAAACCAACGGGGATTAATGGCGCAGCTGTACACTTCAACACCAGAAACCAACGGGGGTTAATGGCGCAGCTGTACACTTCAGCACCAGAAACCAACGGGGGTTAATGGCGCAGCTGTACACTTCAGCACCAGAAACCAACGGGGGTTAATGGCGCAGCTGTACACTTCAGCACCAGAAACCAACGGGGATTAATGGCGCAGCTGTACACTTCAGCACCAGAAACCAACGGGGATTAATGGCGCAGCTGTACACTTCAGCACCAGAAACCAACGGGGATTAATGGCGCAGCTGTACACTTCAGCACCAGAAACCAACGGGGGTTAATGGCGCAGCTGTACACTTCAGTACCAGAAACCAACGGTGCTTAATGGCGCAGCTGTACACTTCAGCACCAGAAACCAACGGGGGTTAATGGCGCAGCTGTACACTTCAGCACCAGAAACCAACGGGGATTAATGGCGCAGCTGTACACTTCAGCACCAGAAACCAACGGGGATTAATGGCGCAGCTGTACACTTCAGCACCAGAAACTAACGGGGGTTAATGGCGCAGCTGTACACTTCAGCACCAGAAACCAACGGGGGTTAATGGCGCAGCTGTACACTTCAGCACCAGAAACCAACGGGGGTTAATGGCGCAGCTGTACACTTCAGCACCAGAAACCAACGGGGGTTAATGGCGCAGCTGTACACTTCAGCTCCAGAAACCAACGGGGGTTAATGGCGCAGCTGTACACTTCAGCACCAGAAACCAACGGGGGTTAATGGCGCAGCTGTACACTTCAGCACCAGAAACCAACGGTGCTTAATGGCGCAGCTGTACACTTCAGCACCAGAAACCAACGGGGATTAATGGCGCAGCTGTACACTTCAGCACCAGAAACCAACGGGGGTTAATGGCGCAGCTGTACACTTCAGCACCAGAAACTAACGGGGGTTAATGGCGCAGCTGTACACTTCAGCACCAGAAACCAACGGGGGTTAATGGCGCAGCTGTACACTTCAGCACCAGAAACCAACGAGGGTTAATGGCGCAGCTGTACACTTCAGCACCAGAAACCAACGGGGGTTAATGGCGCAGCTGTACACTTCAGCACCAGAAACCAACGGGGGTTAATGGCGCAGCTGTACACTTCAGCTCCAGAAACCAACGGGGGTTAATGGCGCAGCTGTACACTTCAGCACCAGAAACCAACGGGGGTTAATGGCGCAGCTGTACACTTCAGCACCAGAAACCAACGGTGCTTAATGGCGCAGCTGTACACTTCAGCACCAGAAACCAACGGGGATTAATGGCGCAGCTGTACACTTCAGCACCAGAAACCAACGGGGATTAATGGCGCAGCTGTACACTTCAGCACCAGAAACTAACGGGGGTTAATGGCGCAGCTGTACACTTCAGCACCAGAAACCAACGGGGGTTAATGGCGCAGCTGTACACTTCAGCACCAGAAACCAACGGGGGTTAATGGCGCAGCTGTACACTTCAGCACCAGAAACCAACGGGGGTTAATGGCGCAGCTGTACACTTCAGCACCAGAAACCAACGGGGGTTAATGGCGCAGCTGTACACGTGGTCAAATTTCCCCGAAGGACCATCGAAGGGTTGGTATGCGGTCCGAGCTCCCCTCGACGAATCGACAGTCGGAACCACCCACCTGTGCCTCGGGTAATGAAAGAGAGGAGACAGACACAAGCCATCAATTTTTGTGTGTCGTCAGGAAACATGGAATTAAATGAAAAATGAAATTTGTGTCCTAAAAATGAGAAATGGCAAATAAAAGATTGAAAGAAACTTATTAAGAAATAAATATAGAAGATACATGAGGGAAAAGAGAGAAGAAGAAGAGAATGTGAACAAGGATTGCAGTAAGGAAGACGAAAGAGAGTTGGAGAAAGGAAGATGCAGAAAATAAAAATCAGAAATAAGAGCAAAGTAAGGATACAAGTAAAAGAGGAGAAGGATAATGGACAATTAAAAAAGAAAACAAAATATTTGAGTAGAAATGAAGTCTGTACGCATTTTCCTTCGTTCAAGAAAGAGAACGAACCCTTTGACCCTCCAGGTGGACCTTCATGTTAGTTGTGTGCTGGCTGTAGAAGCTCTAATTTCGTCTCACCTCTGTGGTTTATGGGTCTCATTTATCGGACAACGTATTGAACACCGGCGTACTGACGTCAGCGCGGGATGCCTTTGTTTTTAGGTTAGGTCTGTTACGTTTCAGCTATAATGTACAGTTCTTCGGGACTTGATCAAAAAGGTATTCCTTATGCTACGAGCTCTACACCTAACATGCCTAACTTACAAAGGAGAACATTTATTGTGTCGTCCGTAGATGAAGGTGCTCAACTCGGTATCCGATATGTAAGACCCTGTGGTTTATAGTCTGTCTGTCTTTTTTTTCGCTAAGTGCGCATGCGCTGACTGAACGAGTTCACTGGTAAAATCAGGGGTGACGGCTGCAGGTGCAACGCGAACATGTATCTTCTTACACTTCCGAGAGGGTTTTTTACGGGTTGTAACGGCCAACGAAACTCCAGAACACAAAAAAATGGAGCGATAATCAAGAACCGAACACACATGAGCAAAATACCGATCTAAAAAGTACTGCGTACATGTATCTACCTACTTCCCCTCTCTCATTTGGACTCGCCCACTCGAGCTAGGCTCGTCTTCCGTGGTCGAACAGTAGCAGGTAAATAATAATAATAATAATAATAATAATAATAATGATAACATTATAGTATAGGGGTGACGGATTTCTTCAAATTTACAGGAGAAAGTACTTGCGGAAATCATTTTCAGTAGCGTTGTGGAAGTTCGTGAATGTAGTTTTGATCCATTTTAATGCGAATGCATGTTGTTTTCTGCGAAAATCTCTGTCCGACACGCTGTTTCTGCTGCCGCCATTTGCTTTCTGCACGAGAGCACAATGTTCAGTATGTTAGATGATGTAACCCCGTAGTCAGTGTTTCAACCTCGCCGTGTTTTCACTAGAACATGACGTGTCGAGTATTTTTAATTTTTTTATATTTTTTTTAACTATGCTTGCCTAACCTAACTTAACCTAACCTAACCTTACGGAAAATGGTTTTTGGGGCTAACGTGAATTGTTTTTGGGGCTAACGTCAATGGTTTGTGGGGCTAACGTCAATGGTTTGTGGGGCTAACATCAATTGTTTGCGAGGTAAGAGCATAATTTCAAATCCGGGCACGAAAGTAGGTATTTTCCGGTGAACGAGGTTGCAACACTACATAAATCGACAAAACACTCGCACAACTCGCCCTGAACCAGTACGCTATCGCCCGCCATAATGTGTTACAGAATCGAAATAACAAGTAACAGTAAGTACTCGTAAATGTAAGAAATAGACATTATCTTAGTTAGAAATGCATTATATCACCTTAGTAAATGTTCCGCATTCCAAAATAGTACGTTAGCAATGTAAAAAAGTGCGAAATATATGATTTATAGGTGTCACCCCCATACTATAATAGTACCATAATAATAATAATAATAATAATAATAATAATAATAATAATAATAATAAACAAACTTGCATCGTCTTGCATTCGGCCAGAATTCCAGAACCTGCAAATAGTTCCAGGAACGAGGTTGACCTTTGAAGCGGACCGCGTGAAAAGAAAGCAGTTGCATCGAACTCGGAATTCACAAAACAGATCCACAACTTTACCCATTTCTACCTTGAAATGATAACCTTTGACCTTTCACCGCATCCCCTGAGTCTCTATGTAAATCCGTGGCTCATTACGAACTTACAGTTTAAGCCCTCAGGTGACATGAGGAGGGTGGGAAAGCGCCGAGCCAGTTCAAACAAGATAAATCTTACTCTGACATGAGTATCGTACACGATGCCTTCAAGATTCGTCTCAAACTGCTTCCCACGTCTTGTTATGATTGCAATATAGACGTACTTATGTGGGCTTAGGAACCACTCCTAAGATATTACATATTTAATGGGGAGTTGAAGCTATATACGTATACGTAATGTTCCTTTACTACATCTCCAGCCTATCACGGAACTATTCTCTGATGTTGTTCTTGTTGCTCATTTGGTTTGTTTTACTCCGCTTTTCTACCACTCTAGGCTAATCGCGAAGATGAGGATGAGTGATAAAATTGATGAAGCCGACCTCCGTGGCGGATGGGTTAGCACAGGGCACCTTGACGCAAGGGGTTCCGGGTTCAAATCTTGCCTGGGCATGAATGTTTTTTGTCAGTGTCCCTTCATCAATTTCATCATATCATCACTCATCCTCGCGTTTATCCAAAAGTGGAAGAAATGCAACGTGAAATAAAGGTAAGGTTCACGGTGCCATTAAGACACATTTAGGGGATGTGTGGGGTAGGGTCACGCACATTCTCGATCTCGGCTAATTTGGAGGTGATGTGATCAGCACCACACTCCGGTCGACTTTAACCCCCCCGTATTATATAGTGCATATTACTCACTGTATAATATAAACAATACTAAAAATAGTATAATATTAGTTTAAAGAATTACTTACGTAAGTGAGTATGCAATTATTGAAGAACGTTGTTTCAGGGTACAACTGCCCCCTTCATCAGGTTCATAATTTTTTTCTAAGCACTAAAACATAATGCTGCGTTGTAAAGTGTAATATGAGGATTAGGTAGAGGGTTGGGTTAAAAACACTTAAAATCTGTCCTTGCCATATTTCAATTTAAGTGCCAGCTGCGCAATCGTGAGTGTTTTTATCTTCTTTTTTTTACGAGTTCCTGTTTCTAAGGGATCTTAATAGATACGGGTGTTTTCGGTTTTAATGGGTCTTTCAAATAGTGATGTTTTTTTAAATTGAAATATGTCAAGGACAGTTTTTAAGTGTTTTTAACCCAACCCTCTACCTAATTCTCATATTACACTTTACAACGCAGCATTATGTTTTAGTGCCTAGAAAGAATTATGAACCTGATGAAGGGGGCAGTTGTACCCTGAAACATCGTTCTTCAACAATTACGTACTAACTTACGTAAGTAGTTCTTTAAACTAATGTTAAACTATTTTTAGTATTGTTTACCCATTGATTTGAGACTGGGTAAGCCCCAGAACCCCTTTATGTGGGGACAAGGTCGGAATTTTTCACCAACTCCGGGAATCGAACCCGGGTCTCCTGCTTAGCAGTCAGACGCCCTATCGACTAGACCACCGCGTTAAAATAAACGAAATCAATTAATCAATGTTGAAGAGACACTTACGTAGAACGCCCAGGCAGGGATTCGAACCCGGGACCGACTATCCTCTGTAACAGCGTCAGAAATTTTTCGTTGTCATTTCTGATTCCCAAATTTGTATATTTGGTTGAGATACGAGTATAATGAAAAGGTTAGCTTTTGTAATTTTTTTGGTAGAATCGTTGTTCTAAGTTCACTTTAGGCACAGATAGGCTAATCGGAACTGGAGCTACAGTTTAAAGTGGGATCGAACCACTGTGTAACGCGTGTCCACCTGGTATCGAAACCGGGACCCCTTGATTACAAGGCGACAACGTTACTACTACGCCATCAGGGAGGCTCAAGGTGTGCTTTATACAGCGCATGTTGATATAGTTGTAGACGGTGGCGGTGATTGGGTTCCTAAACTGAGGGGGGCGGGGGTAAGGTGCCAAAACTGGAGGTGGTAAGGACAGTTTACTTTACCCTGGTAGATGAGGTTTAGGATAGTGCGGGGAAAAGTAGCAAAAAGTGCGGGGAAACTGTGATCTAAACTGTTCTGAACATTCGTATCATCCACATCCTGTAAATTAAAGCGTAATACTACAAGGTAACCAAAAAAGTTCTTGCCGTTCTAGAGCGGTGATAAACAAAGAGCAATACAGTGGACGGTACGTACCTTTAGGTTTCGAAGTAATCTCCATCAGCATCCAACACCTTTTGCCAACGTTCCTGCAGCTGCACAATACCCTGGTGATAAAACTCGGTGGGCTTGGATGCAAAGAAGTCCGTGAGTGCGTTCCGCAGGTCTCCCTCATTTGCGAAGGATCTCCCACGGAGGTGGTTGTCGAGGGAATGAAACAGGTGGTAATCTGTTGGTGCAAGGTGGAGACACTGTGGATGGCACAGTGTCTCCCAGCCAAGTTGCTGAAGGGTCTCCCCGGTCCTCTTTGCCACATGTGGCTTGGCATTATCGTGCAGGAACAGCATACCCTTGCGATTCACCAAACCGGCTCCTTCTGCCGCAATGCACGGCGCACCCTTTGCAACTGCTGAGAGTAGAGGTCAGCAGTGATGGTCTGACCAGGTGGAAGGAGCTCGTAATGCACCACTTGCCGACAATTCCCAATACAGAAAGCATAACCTTTCGTGGGTGCAGAGGTGGTCTTGAGGTGTGAGGAACAGGGTCACGTGGCGACAACCAATGTCTGGTACGCTTGGGAGTGTCATAGAGGATCCACTTTTCGTCACCAGTGAGCAAGCGATCAAATATGGGTGTGTTCAGGTGCCGAGTGAGCAAGGACAAACAGGCTGTCACTCGTTGTTCCTTGTTCGCTGCCGACAATGTGTGGGGTACCCACTTGCTTAACTTGTATGACTTCCCTATCCCATGCAGGGTGCAGTCTGACTGTTTCAGCGGAAACATGGAACCTTTCTGCAAGTTCGTCACACGTTAGACCACTGTCCTCCTCGATGGCTGCTTTCAGGGCCTCATCATCGAACACATGTGGTCGTCCACTGCGAGGTTCATCCGAAAAGCTCACATCTCCCGAACGGAATTTCTTGAACCAATGCCTGGCAGTGTGTTCGTTCACGGCATTCTCCCCAAATGCCTGGCAAATGCGGTGACTTGATGCGGCAGCTGACAGCCCACTTTAAAGTCATACAACAAACACACGCGAACAAACTGCTTCGATGCCTCCATTTCTCTTCGACACTGGACGAGCTATGACTGCTGTGTGTGCGCAACGTGCCTGTATTACTGACCGTCGATGGTCAGACTAACTCCTGATCGCTTGGCAGGCACGTGCGTCATTTCGTTTTCTCTTTGTGAGCGCATGATTAATGGGACGTCAAAAATGGATAGAACGTTTTTGGTTACCTTGTAGTATGGTTGAAACACTGAACACACACATAAATCGAAAATATATTTGTCAGAGATCTCCACGAAAATAAAGAACAATTCGAATAATTTCCAAAAGTAACTATTTGATATTTGAAACTCTCAGATATTCTTTTCCCTGAAAGCAACTAAGCATTTGACGTTATAATGAGGTACTGAAATGTTTCAGCCATTGACTGAAAGTAACTAACGAGAGAGGTCGTCTGCTGAAGCATCAAAAGGATTAAAACGCCAGCATCCTCAACAAAAGAAAACGAGGTACAAACATTTTCAAGAGATGAAAGGATAAACCTTTTTTACAAAAAAAGAATGAAAATTCATGCTTTACCGAGTAGAACGAGATTGAAAAACATTTTTAATCATCATACAGGTGTTTACATTTTACATTTCCCTTTGAATCTCCATTTTGGCCAAGGATAGCTTTATACGAGGGAGAATCAAATGAAAACCGCATTTTCCCCTATTTTAATGCAGGAATAATGTTTTATTGTACATTATTTTTCTATATAGTCCCCTCCCAGTTCAATGCACTTACGCCATCGGATAGGTACTGCTTCGATACCGCGTGAGAAAAATTCTTTCGGTTGACTGTGTAGCCACTCGTGTACCGCCGATTGGACGTCTTCATCAGACTTGAACCTCTGCCCTCCAAGGTGCTCCTTTAATGGACCAAACATGTGGAAATCAGATGGTGCCAAATCTGGTGAGTATGGCGGATGTGGTAGGCACTTTAAGCGTAGGTCATCGATGGTTTTCATGGTTGCACGAGCAGAATGAGGGCGGGCGTTATCATGTTGAAGCAAAACACCTGCACTCAGCAATCCCCTTCGCTTTGTGAGTATCGCTAGCCTCAAATGGTTCTTGAGAAGGCCGGTGTAGGTGGCACTAGTCACTGTCGTATGTGGGGGCATGTAGTGTTCCAGAATAGGACCTTTCTTATCCCAGAATGAAGTCAACATGACTTTCCCTGCAGAGGGTTGGTTGCGAAACTTCTTTGGTTTCGGCGAAGACGAATGTCGCCATTCTTTGCTTGCACGTTTCGTCTCCGGTTAAAAATGGTGCACCCAACTTTCATCCCCGGTGACAATGTGATCTAGAAAATCCTCACCCTCCTCTTCATAACGCCTCAGCAGCTCTTGACATGCGTCAACCCGACGGACTTTCAGTTCCTGCGTCAGCTGTCGGGGAACACACCTGGCGGACACTTTTCTGTAGCGGAGTTCGTCATGCACTATGTGTTGTACTGAACCGAAGCTCATATTCAGCAAGGAAGCCATTTCAGCTAGGATGACACGCCGGTTTTCCTGAATTAGCCGATCTGCTGCGGCTATGGACTCCTCTGTCACAACTCGATGAGCCTGACCCGGACAGGGAGCATCAGTCAATAAAGTCGTACCTTCTGCGAATTTCTTGCACAAATCGTAGACTTGCCGCTGTGACAAGACAGGCGTCCCCATACTTCGTCTGCATTCTCCGATGAATGTCAACCGGTTTCACACCTTCAGTCCATAAAAATCGAATAACTCCACGCTATTCCTGCTTGTTGCAACCGCGTAGTGGTGCCGCCATCTTGAATCAGCTGTTACTCACATCCAACCCCACCTACCGGCACCGCTTCGTACTACCAGCTCGGAAAGACGTCAAGGACTGTGTCTGCAAATTTCCAAACGCCTAGAACGAAAAAAAGATTTCTAATGGCACTTTTGCGGTTTTCATTTGACTCTTCCTCGTATTTTATCCTAAATGATTCTCTTGCATCAACATTACGTTTAAAGCAAGCATATTGCTTGATACAAACTCGCTGTTGCTTCTATAGGTTGGAGAAAATAAAACTGAATAATAAACGTTCTATCATGACGTCATAGAAGCAGGATTACAAAGACATTGCTAATGTCTGCTGTAAATCATGATGCAGTAAGAATACAAAGGTTAATAGAATATCTTGAGATGTATACAATATATTTCAAGGTGCACCATTGCGTAAAAATCCTCAAATATTGAAAATGTATTAGATTTAAACAGCTCCAAATCCCAGACAGGAACTTGACAATCAGAAATGCAGTGTCACACATTGCCTAAGGTCTTTCTGGTCATCAGCAGCGTAAACATATAAACAGATGAAACCCAGGGAGAGGCCACAGGTAACAACTGACGCTGTATTTGCTTAGTAAAATCGATCATGATAAATATCTGGGAGGAGAGAGGTCATTAGCCAGTTTTAGAGCGAACATTGAGAGGGGCTGAACTACGACGGAGCGAAGAACCGTTGGGGCGAGTTGCAAGTCAAACTCTAGACGTACCGTACAGTCACATCACAATTACTCACCGTGGAAGACCATCTCCAGGCAGAGACAGGTATACTTTTCCATTTACCATGTTGATCCAATCTTAGAGTGTATAACAAAACTCAAGTGTTGTGTTTTGCCATTTAAGTGTATATTTATCACCTCTCGCACGTTACCATTAAGCTATCCATGAGCAGCGAGTATGCCATCATCGAGGATGAATGAGCTTCACTTCCCTAGTTCGATCCCACATACCGAAGGGTATGATACTATTGTCTTCTTTAAATAAATCTTGTATGAATTACTGTGTTTGTCACTGTTGCAAATTTAACTCTTTTGGAGCCACCTCTGGCTCTCTTGCATACTTGTTTGGGCTTCTAAAATTTCGAAATGCTCCAAGAGTTTTTTCGCTCCACATCTGGCTCTTTTAGTATGAAATTGTTAATAAAAAAGTAATTTTACAATCCAAATTCATTTTTCTTCCTCCACACAACAATCGTGTTTACGTCCACAAAGTAGGTTATTGAGAGGGGGAAGGGTTACGATCCGATATAGCCATTGGAAACTAAGATTCCCCCACCCGCACCCCCGAAACCAAAAATTACCCTACAAGGAAGTTTAGTGCGTCTTCGAAAATCTAGCGCCTTGATAATGAATTTTAGTTCCATTTAAGGTGCAACTTAGCTCTTTTAAGCAGATCGGGTTTGGCAACACTGGTGTTTGTATTGTTCGTGGAATGTCAAAGCTGCCAATACAGAACAGGCCGAGATGTCACGAAAATAATCTCGCTTCTACTTGTCTATTCGTCAGTTCAATACTACGTATAAATGAGCTTCACTTTTTGATGTAAAACCATGAAACTGACAGCACATTAACAGGAGCGCATTTACTACAAGTACGTGACAAAGGTTTGCATGTTCTATCTTGTTTCAAATTTGAATTCAGATGCTTGATCACTCCTGAAAAGTAATGAATAAGACCTCTCCAAGTTATGAAGATGTGATTGTATTAGGCCGGTTTTATAGTCCTCCACGCAAAAATGCTAGTGAAAAGGCTAAAGTGCAACACTCTCTCGTGTTGCGATGTAAGATACTAGCGAGAACTTGCGTGATTGACCCCCTCACGTAAATTCTCTGCAGTGACGGATTTTATCAAGCATGCCAGAAGGAACCTTTCTTCGTTATTTAATGGGTTTTTATACCTTGTTCAAGATCTAAGCGATTTTATCCTCGGGCCTATTCGAAGCTTAAAGCACGGTAGCAATCCTTTTGTTGGAAAAAAGGTATCTTTACGGGACAGTCGTTTCTAATTTTGAATGTATTTTTGTTATTTTACGACGATATTCTACCAATTTTCGCTAATCGCAACGTTGACACGTTCTGTTAATCAAAGAACATTATTTAAATTAAACACATGAAGACTCGCAGAATTCACTAGTTCTTACGGTATGGGTTTTTTCGTTCGTTGTTAAAAAAATTAAATCCAATTCAAGTTTTTACTAAGAGAAAGAAGTATATTTCTCTTCTATCCAAGCAAATTAATTATATGTGTAATTAGGATTGTTTCTGTGAAGAAAGAAAGAAGAAGAAGGAAGGAAAGAAAGAAAAGAAAGAAAGAAGGAAAGAAAGGAAGAGAGAGAGAGAAAGGAAGAGAGAGAGAAGGGAGAGAGAGAGGGAAGTAAAGGGACGGGATCGGGACGGGGATCTAGCCTTCTTTCTTTAGTTCCTTCTTTTTTTCTATCTCTCTCTATCTCTATCTCTCTCTTTCTTTCGCTTTCTCTCTCTCTCTCTCTCTCTCTCCCTTAGAGGAAAGAAGAAGGAGAGAGAGAGAAAGAGAGAGAGAGAAAAGGAGAGAGAGAGAGGAGAAGAGAGAGAGAGAGAAGGAGAGAGAGAGAGAGAGAGAGGAGAAGAGAGGGAGAGACAGAGATAGAAAAAAAGAGAGAGAGAGGGGAGAGAATCTTTCTTTCCTTCTTTCTCAGAGAGAGAGAGAGAGAGAGGAAGATCGAAGAAAAGAGAGAGAAGGAAAGAAGAAAGGATAGAAAGATAGAAGGAAAGAAGTAGAGAAAGAATAAAGAAAGAAGTGGAAGAAGAGAGAGAGAAAGAAGGAGGGAACCTCTCTCTCTGTGTCTCTCTGTCAACCCCTTCCCACCCCCCCCCTTCCACCCAAGGAGAGAAGGAAAGAGATCCTAGGGGTGCTAGGGGTGTCTCCTCTCTCTCTCTCTCTTCCTTTCTCTCCTTTTTTCTTTCTTTTTTAGAGAGAGAGAGAGAGAGAGAGAGAGAGAGAGAGAGAGAGAGAGAGAGAGAGAGAGATTGAAAGAAAGAAGGAAAGACAGAAAAAAGAAGGGTCTCCCTCTTTCTCTCTATCTTTTTCTTTTTCTTTCTTTCTCGCTCTCTCTTTTCTCTCTCTCTCTCTCTCTCTCTCTAAGTGGGATGAAAGTAGGGTAAGAGAGAGAGAGAGAGAGAGAGAGAGTAGAGAAAGATGAGAGAAGAAGAATGAAGGAAAAAACGTCTTACAATTCAGCTTAACCACTCTTTCCCACCAACCAAACTCAAAGACAAAACTAAGAGCAAAACATAGCTCACCTTAGTCAACGCGTACAGAATGGTTGTGTGGTTGTGAGGGCGGAACACCTAGCCTCTGGGGTGGAGCAAACGACGAAACAATACAAACTAAAAATGGTCTTCAACCATCAACTCACCCTCTCTCGGTGGCTGGTCCAGGAGCCTAATCATACCTTTAAAAACCAACTATATTAAATAGAGCACTCGAGCCATACAAATCCTCAATTTCTTAGATTCTGGTACCACAGAATCCGGTACTTACAGCCATACCAAACTACAATAAACTGCAAACACTTTCATACAGAATCTCCATCTCACGAAGAAATAATTGTGTACTGTAATACTGTGTCCATACACTATTTTATGTAATCATTTCATGTATGTAGTAATGTTATTTTCTTGTATACTTTCAAATATTGTAATGGGAAATTTAATAAAGTGGTAGAGCAAAACAATAACGGGGGAACCGTAATTCGAGCAAAAGACGTCCCAGTTTATTCAGAGAGGCACTGGGACAAAGCGTATGCCCTCGAATGCATACGGGTGGAGGTTTGGTAACATTCGGGGGTTCCCCCTTTATTGTTTATTGTGTGGTTGTACCACACAGTGGCGGCCCCCTTTAATTCTTGCAACTCTTTCCTCCGCACTATGGCCTCTTAACGCTAAGCACTGTCTACCAATACAAGTAAACTATCCACCCCACCCCCCTCAGTTTTAGCACCACCAGCAACCAGAGGTGATGTGCCTCTACTGGTAAACAACGATAGTCTACATTCTACACTTAGACTATTTTATACATGTACATAACGTAATACATGTAAACAACATGGCGAAAGGTGATAACTTAGCAAAGGGCACTGTGGAAGTAAAACAACATTATACTGCACATCAGTTGGTAATGTGTGAGAAGAACCGTTCGTACTCTTTCTTGCAAATTCGAACAATTTCTCACCTAGGAAAAGAACATAACGTAGTAAATATTCTAGTGTTTTATGAGAAAAATACTACTGTTGCCTCACGACTGCCATCTGTTGTTCTTTTTTTGCATACAATTTATCTTCTTCCATAGTTGATGATAGAAGAGAAGATAAATTTTGTTGTAAATAGGATTCTTGTCAGTTCATTAGGAACCAATATACACGTTGTAGCTGAAAATGTCACTTTCCTTTCATGCAAGCCTTGAAAATTAACTTCAATGTACTTTAGATTGTCTACGTAGTCTATGTAAACTACAACCAAATGTAATCTACGGGTAGATTACGTGTATACAACGCATGTAGACGTAAACTTATAGTGTACGGCACATCACTAGACGCCGCTGGCAAGAACGTATTATAGGCAAGCGAAATTGACGTAAAAAGTTGTCGTAAGTTGAGAGGAATGTTTATCCCCCTTACATACGTTGTATGCTAATAATTCGTCTCTTCTCCGATAGAGGTCAGTCAATTCAAAGATTATAATCTGGAGTCAAATTTTCCAATAACAGTCCATTCGAATGCTGCAGTTACAAGCCATGATGTGAAGTATTACAGGTTTTCATGTCTTATTTCACTCTATATGGTATCTTGATCAGTTCAATATAGTTTCTGCATTAATCACCGCTCTTTCTCTAAGAATAATTATGTAATTTCCTTATTATGACTTTCTCTACCCACTGTCGAAAAGTATAATTATTCTAAATCTTGTTTAAAATGTTTAAAATGTGAGAAGTATATTGTACTCTTCTTACAATTACAAACAAAACAGAATACGTATATGAGATATTCTCATCAATAATTGAAAAATGATCTAATTTTATATCACAAATACCACGTGTTTGTTTTCTGCTAGAAGTTTTGTGTTTTTGTTGTAAATAGGATTATTTTCATCTGGATATGAACCAACACGTCCTTCCTTTGTTTCTATCTGTAATCCTTTGTTTTCCCTTTTCCGTTCATTTCCTTGTTTTCCTCTTCTTCTCTTTTTTCTTCCTTCTTCTGTTTCCATCTTTCTTTGACTCCCCTCTTTCTCTTTTTATTCCTCTGCTTCTCTTTTGTTCCTTCTTCTGTTTCTCGATTTCCATTCCTTCTTCTGTTTCTTTGCCTCCCTCTGTTTCTTCCTTTGTCTCTCTCTTTCCCTTCCTTCCTCTGTATCTTTTCTTTGTCTCCCTTTCTTTCTTCCTTTGCGTCCCATTTTCCAATCCTTACTCTGTTTCTCCTCAAGTCAACAACTTTTATGTAATGATAAATACGGTAACTAACATATATTTTCGTGGTTATAGATATAAATTGATATAAGTATATCTCCTTGTAAACTTTCATAGACATCCAGCCACGTTTGAGGTGAAATGTGAAAAGCATGGATCGCAAGATGATTGTCAATTGTTATATACTGCTACTTGTGGGTGTTCTCAATTACAGCACAAATCAAAGTTTCTATGTTTTCATTGTAAATTTAATATATCTCATTCATTTGATTTGATTTGCTTTATTTTACTTCGCTTTTTGTGCCACTTTTGGCTAATCTGCGAAGATGGGTATGAGTGATGATATGATGAAATTGATGAATGGACACTCACAAACATCCATGTCCAGGCCAGGATTCGAACCCGGGACCCCTGGCGTTGTAGCATATCTCATTCATATCTATTTTAAACTTCAAATGTGTGTTTCATTAATGTACAATATTTAATTACCTTTCTTTATCTAAAAAAAATGTAAAAAATTTGTGTTTGGCAATATTGGCGTTGCAATGGTAAGAAAATATAACAGTTTGGAATATAGAGATAAAAATGATTTTATCAAAACTTGCTTTGCCGCATTCTCTTTCTTAAGATATTCAGCTAATTGTAGTAAATTATATAACTACAGAAGTTAGGTTCACATTCGCTAATTCCTGGAATATTGGGCTTTTAAGAAAACTAAATTGGTACAAAAGTACACAGTGTGCACATATTATTTATCAGTGATGTTCATAGCGCATTCTCAACTCTACATCCAAGAAAGATCATAAAACACTTACAACCTAAAAACCTCGCTCCAACGTTGAGTGTTTCTGGATGCGCCCATTATAAAATAAAGCATAGCCCATATTACTTTGCAAACGAACATTATGCACAAATGAACAGCGAAAGCGAAATTCTCTTCGCTCCGGAAGCATCTTGCAGAGTAACTAAGAGGCGAGTGCAGTTATTTGCAAGGCGTAATGAAAAAGTCCCCCCGCGGAGTGTTATTCATTATTCAGAATAACAACAGCTGTGAGGCTGTTTTCCTTAGCGGGAGGAGAGATATTTTCCCAGCGGTAGCCAGCGCGTAATGTTTAGTAATTGGAGAATCCAACGGCGAAAATGAGACTATGTTTCTCGCCTGAGAGAGCGTAGGAAGTAGATTGTTTGCCTGCATTTCCCCTTCACGGTTTTCCAAGATGAAGGAAAGAAACTTGTGGAGACAAGACCCATACTATTACGATTCGCGAGTCTTTTTTCGTTCTAGATTTTAGTAAATTGCAACATAATATGAACATTTACATGTGGCATATTTAAGTATAGCAATGATAAGTTCAGAGTTGGTAAGTTGGAGAGTCATTTCTTGGAGACTGTAGACGATGCTAAGCTGATCGCAGTCAGTTTACGTTCAAGCAGAAAACAGTGTTTCTACAAAATAGCTTACATGAGATGTTTTGAAACAGAGTCAATATGCATTTTAGCAGAGATCAGAGGGTTTTTTTTTGAGGGGGGGGGGTAGTTGACCCTGCACAATAGCATCTAAATGCTAAGCCTTGTCTACCAAGCAAACTGTCCCTGCCCCCCAGTACGCATACAGTGGTTCGGATCCCACTTTAATCTGTAGGACCAGTCCCGATTAGCCTATCTGTGCATAAAGTGGGCTTACAAACAAACTAAAAGCATTTTAGCAATGTTTATAGCAGATTCACACACACATACACAGAGACAAAAGAGAGAGAGAGAGAGAGAGAGAGAGAGAGAGAGAGAGAGAAAGAGAGAGAGAGAGAGAGTGTGTGTTCCCAAGAAAGAAAAAGATGGAGTGACATACAGAAGAGATAGAAAGAGAGAGTTAAAGATGTATATAGAATAAAAGGATGAGAGAGAGAGAGAGAGAGAGAGAGAGAAAAGATTTTGGTGCGTCAGCACTTAGGCTATTTTGCACCCATCACACTATACAGGGTCCTTATCGTAACAAAAACAAAAGCGTGTCTGAAAACTAAAATATTCTTACCTTAGTTAAAAGCTGTGGCTATAAAAGGGCACTCAGCACACATAAGGACAAAAACAGGACAACACACACAATTATACAGGTCTAAGGGCCAGTCGCCAGAGCCTCGTTAGTCTGCAAAAAGCAGTCTAGGGTGTACTACGTGGAAGGATCATTCCTTACATCCCAGGAAATATAGATAAGTAAGCAGAGAAAGAAAATGTAGAAGGAAAGAAAGACAAATAAAGACGGAAAGAAAGATATCGGGAAAAAGAGAAAAAGGGAGGAGGAAAATATAGAAAAAGAAAAGGGTGCACGAAAAGAGAGAGAGAGAGTTAATAACATGGTTACCTCCAACGACAAATACTTGAATTCCGCTTCACATACTCGTTCCAATTTTTGCTCAACTCTAACTAGCTTTATTTCAACTCAAAATTAAAGTGTGGCGGAAATAACCATCTTCAATGTCACATTTCTGGCACAATTACTTTCCATTTAAACGTTTAACAGACCTAAAGGCAAGCTAATGTACTAAAAAGATGTTTCCAGACCACCGCAAGGTAATTCTCAACAAACACGTTACCTGAAGGGGAAAAAAAACATGTTTCCTGTGACGTCAGGGCTCCGTTAGAAGAAGGGAATACATCACTCGTGACGTGAAACGAATAGCGTGCGAGCAACAATGGCCGGGCCAGGCAGATGAATTGGACCAAGATGGCGGCACAAATTAGTTTTCCGCCACAGCGGAATTTCGTTTAGAAGAGAAGGAAGATGGTTGCCCCACCTGGAAGGAAGCTCTGGAAGTAGCCATACACCTTGAAGGGGAGATGCGACATAAAACGAAGCATGTGAAAGCAGCGGCGGCTCAAGGGGGAGAGCCGCCGTGCCATGGCACTACCCTCAGAAGAAATGCATACCTAGCCCAAGTATTGTTAAATTAATACATTGATAGTTTACAGACAAGGAGATTCGAATCTTGCAATCGGTCAAGCTGACGTGACGACCGCCCCAACCACAGACTAGATATGAACCGCCCCAACCTCCTCACTGCATCGCCAGCTGTTTCGTACCCTCGGCGAGGCAGTGGTCCGCGCCACCCAAGAGCTGGCCTAACCAAGTTGAAACACGTGCAGAGGGTTGGAGAAGTCTCAGCGAGTAATATTTCCACCATGAGCCGGGAAGAAGGTGGCAGGGGGTGTTGTCAGCCAATGGGGTTAGCTCATAAGACATCACCCGTGCCCGTTTCGCTTGGCACAGCGAGGGAACTTTCGCAGTGTTGACACAGTTGCCATCTTCAGAGATAAGTCGCTAAATACGACGGATTTGTAAGACCCGTTTGGGAAGTAATTCGTGAAAAAGGTACTATCTACTTTTCTGCCAACTTTTGGAGAAACGAACCTAGTATTTCTCCAAAGTTAAATGAACATTTTGATAATAGATAGATGCGCCTAGAGGGCCATTCAGACTTTTTAAAAATATAAAAGTAAAAAATCCTATGGTGATGCGAGTTTCATTTGGCATTTCGACAATCTCTTTTTACTTCAAATGTCTAGAATATTTTCAACATCCAGTTGGAATACGTGTGCATGGGGGAGGAGAAGGTGAGAAGATTTGTTTTCGCTTCCTCTTGTAATTGTGTTTTTAGTGAAGTGTCCTGTAGTGTATAAAGATAGGTTAGTGAGTGAAGATGAATCGTATTAGTGTGTTATTACTTAAACCCACACTGTTTTCCACGTTACCAAACGAGGATAAACATCTTGGCCAGTGGGGCAACCTCAAGGAGGAGGCAGGGGCACTGCGGAGTTTTTTTTTCTTTTTCGATTTCTTGATATCGTTGGCACTACCCATCATACTTGCCGCCGGCCGCCACTGTGTGAAAGTCTCAAAATTCACAGAAAGTGCAATTTGTCCTGTGCTGCACAGAGGCGTTACCACTGGGTGGGCAAGGATGGGTCCTGGTCAGTGGAGGATCTATAAACCGCAAAGACCCCGCAGTGCGCGGGGGTCCTTGGTTAAGAAAAGAGTTTTGGGTAGCACTTGTAATTGACATAAAGAAACATACCATTCCCAATTTGATTTACCAACGCGTGAAGTTTTATTGTCCGTTAGTCTACTTCAATATGCGCACCTGTGGTTATGTGAACAACACCTTGAGATTTCAACTCTGTCCATTCCCTCTCTAGGATATTCCTGTCAATTGTGGCAATGGCAGCTCTTATTCTGCCTTGAAATCATCAAGATCAATAACAGGAGTGTTGTACACCGTGTCTTTGACATACCCCAGAAAAAGAAGTGTCATGACAGATGATAAGTTGTCGAGTTGTAAAACGTAGTATAAAAATTAATTGTATAAGAGTTCAATCACACTGTACAAATTATAACTTTGCAAGCAATTTGAAGAAAATTTATATTGGCAATAACGCTGTACAAATTATAACTTTGCGAGCAATGTGAATAAAAGCCATATTGGCGATCACATTGTATAAAAGCAGAGGCGTAGCGTGCATGTAGCCGGTGTTAGAGGGAGATTATTTCCGTGACATCTTTGGCAGTTATGAATTTGAAGCTTCGGAACGAGTCACAACTCTCGAAGCAGCCAATTAACCAAGCGAGCCACTGACGTCATCTCAACCCAGAACCTATCACTAAGCCCCTTACCCAGGTTCTACACGCCCACTAGGCTCGCTAGTCAGACTCGCGCAGTCCGCTGGAGATGTTCCGAAAGTAATTCGACTCTACCGCAGTTACAGGAAAATGTAAAGAATTAAAAAGTTGTTTCAATAAAATGACAACATTGTTAAATTCGTTAATGAACCCCGTTGCCGTCGAGTAGATATTGCCTAGGACATTTTTTCTGCAGCCGACAGAAGCGAAGAGGGAGGCCGTTCCGCTACCCTGAAGAGGCAACAAGGGAGAAGAGGGCGCCAGGGAAAGAGCGGGGAAGGACTTTATGTGGTTATTCATATGCCTGTTAAGGGGCCCTGTTGCCGTTCAGACCCGCCGGATCAGCCAGTGTTGTCACATCGGATTGGCAGAAAAGAGCTAAATCCCGCCTAAAATAGGAATACAATTTCTGTGAAGCAACTAGAGGTAGACTGCAGAGCCAAGGCTGGATTGAACTACAACTGAGACCAGTTAGGTAATAGACGAAAATATAGTTCCTTGGTGTGATTCGTGATTTGGACAAACCTTGCTCCAAAATACTAAGTTGGCAACAGTAGTACATACAGCTGGGTTTCCCTCCCATGAAGGAGCGGAGTTCTGTAGTCTGCTCAGTGCTCACCACACAAACGTCAAACTGACCCGAGAAAAGTGTGGTTCTTCTTCTTCCACTTTGCACCTCATTGCAAAGAAACGGAGACAGATGAAGAATTGACAAGGGTCTGCCACTATTCATTGGATTTTCGTGGTAACTGTCTCATGAGTGGTATGGTAGTTCTTTCTAGGAGTGTTTGTAGCTATATCACTCTGCCGATTGCAAAACAAGAACGAAATGAACAAATATCTAGCTCGAAGAAATGTTTTCTTTACCGAAAGGGGGGGGGGGGGGATTGTAATAACCTCTAGCAGGCATAATTGTCGTACTGATAGCCGGTAACACTTTTTAAAAAGTCACGCCACGCCACTGTATAAAAGAGAGTAAGTGCAGTGTGGAGATATTCTGTGGCTTCGTCTGATGAAAGCGGAATTGTGAGTAGTTCAATGCATGTCAATCTGGTTGTTTTTCAATGAATTTGAAGCATGTTTGGATGTGAAACCAAATAAAAAACTTGAAATCACGAACTACAGACTTGTAAACCCTAGTAAGGAAGTTATTCCCCTGCTGATCTCCAGCGGCTAGCAGTGCTAGGAGGATGGATAGGCGGTCACAGTGCAATGTCAGGGGATCTAGAAGGCCAGGCAATTGGACCATATCTTCCAATCCAACGTGCTGAAAGTGTCCTGTCCAGGACATGTCTCACGTCTAAGGTCCAGTGTAGTAGTGCACCATTATTCAGTACCTGGCAAGAAAAACTTTAGGCGTTGGTGAATCACCTACAACAAAGTAGGCCTATATTCCCCTATGTCCATTACAAGTTGTGCCGTATGACATGAAAATTGTAAAGTACCTTTTGAAACACCGTATATTTTGCGGGAGAGCCCAACATTTGCCTATCTGGCAGTGGTCCTGGCCCACCTTCCTGCTCACTCATGCATTGCCATATGAAGCCTCTCCCAAAGGAGACGGCTAAGCATTATATTACTACAAACAAATATGGTTCGAGCAATTCGAGCAGGAGAAAAACAAAGTTCAGCACAAATACACTGTTGGCGCGGGAAATCGAATCCGGGGCATTTTTGTTACAATGCAATAACTTTAACTGATGGACACAAAGCGAGAGCTTTCTATCGTATCATGCCAAAGGCGTGATTCGAACCCGGGACCCCTGGCGTCATAGCTCGATAGTCAAATCAGTTCGCCAAGGGGTCCGACTGAAGCGCTGGAAGCAACTTGTTACAAGCATTATTTTATTTCTAAATGATTAGAAGATGTTGTAAAGTATTCGAAATGTCTTTTTTATGCTGATGACTTTAAGCTGTATGCAGAGATTAATGATGTGAATGACCATTATAAACTACAAACGGACATTAATGCAATTAAGAAGTGGTTAGATAATAATCAACTTTCTATCAACTTGCCAGTTGCAATGACCTTCTCACGCAAGAGACAGCACTCCTCCTGCAATTATAACATAGACAATGTGAATCTTAGTCTTGTAGAAGATGTTAAGGATCTTGGGGTTTTTCTTGACAGGAAACTTAGCTTTAAGGTGCATCTTAATCATATGGTGTCAACTGACAGGTTGGGTCATAAACAAATGGCAAGGTCTGAACAACCTCCACCTTCTCTTAGTTATGTACATAGCTTTTGTCAGATCCATTCTGGAATTCAGTTCTGTGACATGGAATTTTTCCTGTGGTGTTGGAAAATGCGACATCATTGAGAATATACAAAAGAAATTCCTTTCCTATTTATATTTTAGATTTAAACTGTTTAAATTATTTTATAGTTATGACAACCTATTGAACAAGTTCAAAGTTGAATACCTTTCAGCTAGAAGAAACAGAAATGACATAAAATTCGTTGAGAAAATTTTAGAAGGTTACTGCTCTGTCCGTACGCTTTTATCGAGAATATCTATACGAGCTACGCCGTATCGAGTACGCACTAAAGGGTCGTTATTGACAACATCTTCAGATTATAAATAAAATGAGTTTCTAAACTCCATAGTCAGTAGTTATAATGATTTCCAACGAGCCTAATGATCAATTGTATTTTAATCAATCATTAGGCCTATTTAATGACTTATCATGTATACTTTAATGTATATATCATTCATATTTTATTGCACCTCTTATTGTATTTAGTATCTCTTTTGTACATCTTTATCATTCAATCTTGTATTATACATTTTTGAGTTTTTTGTATTTACATGTATACGTACTGCTGTACTAAGGCCAGCCAGCTGTTTTTCAGCAGGATAATATTTGCATAAATAAATAAATAAATATCACACCGGCGACCTTCAGTGGATATTTAAACTCTGCTGATACGGGAATCGACAGAAAATCAGTTAGAAATAAAGTAAAGGCAGATTTATGCAAAATGTACAGTTAACGACAGGATGGAACTGCCTCAACGGATTTAACGATCGGGAATTTGAATTTGTAGTCCGAAAGTTATAGAGTAAACAGTGGTTGTCTCCAAGTGATAGATTGAATATCGGTGCTACGCTAGAGTTATAAGCGGGGAGTTGCGTTCCCTAAAGACGTTTCATTTCAGGACTGTGCCTTATCTATCAAATCAGCGGAGACTATCATCTCTACATGAATCTACAGGTAAATGAACATCCCTCCTATTGTTATCATGACCCCGCCCTGTCCAGTCAATTGAAGTAATAAATATTGAATGTCGTTCGTGTTCTCCTTATTTCACAGGGGTGGGTCCCCTTACATATAAAAGGTACCTCTCTTAGAGGCGAGTTACTTTAGGCTGGAACAGCCTAGATTCGATCCCGAAATCCCCTATGTCAAATATTTCCCATATTTGAGACCTTATCACTTCCTGCAATCACTGTTAATACAAATATCGCGGAGATACTTCCAACTTATAAGAATATACTCGGCTAATGCTATCTCTTTATGTAGTGACGATTTGGCTATACAAGTTAAACATTTTTCTCACAATTCTAATTATTATCAATCTGCCTCCATTTTTCAGGCGAGCATTTTGTTCAAATTATATTCAGCATCTGGCTGAAGGAAATCATATTCCATGTGAAAACGTTGGAAAAGTAACTCCATAACTCGTGATTAGTAACTTGAACAGAGTAACTCAAGTTAGAGGTACAATTACTCACTTCATATAGTAACATGTGGCTCGAAAAAGTAACTATTGCTTGTAACTGCGTTACTTCCAAACTGTAGCTAACAATGAATCATGGCTCTCATTGGCCGTGTGTCGTCCAATGAGAACACCTCCACGCTAGACCTCATTTCAGACGACTGTCACGACATTTCATTGAGTTCTCGTTTCTTAATTTTAATTAATTGATTCCCCCATGGGTTCTGTGACATTTCAAACTTTTGAACTAGGAAATTTTCTTTCCAAAAACCTGAAGGAAATAACATTGTTTGCTTCCCAATTACGTGGATGAATGATGTAATTATGTGGACTGCAAGTATAAACTTCACGAGCCAATAGAAAGTGCACTGTGTTTACAAAAATAGAGTCCTGCCCAATTAAATAAGAGATCTAAAAAGAAGCCTTCTAATAGGAGTCTTAAGTTGAAGAAAGATGGCGAAACTAATTGTGCTGAATTTCCAAATAACAAATAGACAGAATCTCTATATTTCATCCGCATTGTTAACTGGTACTTTGTTTAAGCTGCTTACTGCATCTGAAGAAAACAAAAGTTCCATGTTTTTCGTTCTCTCTCTCTCTCTCTCTCTCTCTCTCTCTCTCTCTCTCTCTCTCTCTCTCTCTCTCTCTCTCTCTCTCTCTCTCTCTCTCTCGTCGTTCTTTCGCTTTCTGTGCTGGTACGACGTTACAACTCAAACGCAAGAAAAAGTTCATCTGGAATATTAGTGATGCTGACGTCATACTTTCTCAGCGAATTTCCAGAAATAATACGACCATAGGCGTGCGCGCAGGGGGGAGGTTGTTGCACCTCCTAATCCTCTCACTTAGAAATTTAGTATAGAGAAATCTTATTACCTTTGTTAAACAATATTATTCTCTTAAAAAAAAATCAAGTATTTTCAAACCGACGAAAGTTCCAAGCAGCTACGGCGGGATAAGTTCCTATGCAATTGGACCTTGTCACTTCGTTCTGTAGCAAATAACTAATTAAGACTCACGTATTGTATTCGTTAGCCTAGTTCTGTTACACCTATGTGGTCGCAGAATAAATTGGTCACGCATTGGAAATGAATAAATTATGTGTATTTTTTTTTAAATCTGATGTACGAAATCATGTTTATATGTAAATTAGTCGGAACGAGAGAGAAGGGAAATAAAGGGGAAGGCGAATTGACACGAAACCTGGAATTATTATAATTTAGTAATTTTCGGTCCGGACACACACTATATACGCTCCTGTTTAGTACCCATCAATACAATAAAACAGTGGGATGGAATGAGGTTTTTCTTTCTCCGACTGAACTTTCATGAAGGCTTTTGCCTCCCTTAATCGGAGAATCTGCGCACGTCTATGAATACGACAATGTAATTTGGGTAAGAAATTACGATGATGCTGTCAACAGTATCGTTATGCTGTGCATGAATTGCAATTTACAGTAGACTGTGCTTCAGTTGTTTGTTGTTATTACTGTGTAGTAACGTTCGTTCTGCGGCTTCGAACCAGGTCACGTGTGCAGGAAACAAAATCTCATGACAGTAGCGGCGATTGGGTCCCAAAACCCGGGGGGGAGCAAGGTGCTAAAACTGGGGGGGGGGGGCAAAGACAGTATATTTCAATTTGTAGATAAGGTTTGGTTTAGTGATACCCTAATCGCCGCCACTGTCTCATGAGGTTACACCCAGTGATGTGCGTCTACGTGTAAACAACGATAGTCTACATTCTACACATAGACTATTTTATACACGTAGATGACATATTCTATGTAAACAACATGGCGAAAGGTGATAACTTAGCAAAGGGCGCCGTGAAAGTAAAATAAAATTATAGTGCGTATGAGTTGCTGATATATAAGGGGAGCTTTCCATACGCTTCCTTCCAAATTTTAACAATTTCTCACCTAAGAAAAACCTAACATAGGAAATATTCTAGTGTTTTATGGGAAAAAGACTAATTTTGCCTCACGACTGCCATCTGTTGCTTTTTTTGCATACTATTAATCTTCTTCCATAGTTGATGATAGAAAAGAAGAGAAATTTTGTTGTAAATAGGATTCTTTTCAGTTCGTTAGGAACCAATATATTTAAAAATGTCACTATGCTTTCATGAAAGCCTTGAAAATTAACTTTAATGCACTTTAGATTGTCTACGTAGTCTATGTAAACTACAATCCAATGTAATCTACGTGTGGGTTACGTGTAAACAACGCACGCAGACGTAAACTTAGAGTATACGGCACATCACTGGTTACACCTAACTTCCTCTCCTACCTGTGACTAGGGAGTAAACATGCAAACACGGATCCATTCGTTTTTCCAATGTGTAGCACAGCACACACGCAACGATCTCCTTGTGGACAGTCACGGACAGTTCTGGGTTGGAACGATTCCACTGAGAGTCAATGGGATTATTACAACCCAGAAGTGTTCGTGACTGTACAGTCAGCGGCAATAAAAATGGGACACCTATAACTATCCTGAAATACTCGCTTCCCTGCAAGGCATTGTGTGTGTTGCGGTGGTAGAAGTTGCCATTAAAAATGGTCCATTAAAACCCACTTAGGCTATAACTGTAGAGTTAAGGAACACACATAACGCCTTGTAGGGGAGCGAGTACTTCAGGATATAGGTGTCCCATTTTTATGCCGATGACTGTACATGCACCGCAAGTGATCTTTGGATGTGATCTACCAACCCAGCCCTTTTGACCGAGACTGCCACGTATAGTAAGAGTCAATAAGAAGTAGGACTCTGTGCTGTGTGGTGGATTTCCTTTCCACAGAAAGAGAATTCCCGTTATGGTGGCCGGCTCAGTTCCTGGAATTTACCTCTTCGGACTACTTTCCTTTATTTTTTAAGCAAGAAGTATTCCAAACATCTCCTGACACGACCTTGGAACTGAAAGATCGCATCAGAGATGGCGTTACCACTAACACGTGTTAAAACGAGTAAAGAGCAGCGTCTGGCGCCGCTTGGAAGAATGTGTGGCGTCTCGCGGTATTCATTTGCCAGGGGTCATTAAAACATTAACCGGTATAAAGCATTCCTTTCTGTACAATTAGGTACAAAGGTCATTCAATAAAAATATTTTTCCACATATAATTTCGACTTAAAATTGCGCTATGAACACTGCCACACTTCTTTTGTTTAAAAAAAGAACTCATTACTTTATCATAGCAGGGAGATGTAAAACATTGTTGTAAACATAAATGTATCACCTACCTCAATGGACACTACGCTGACGGGTCTCCAGCCCCCCCCAAATAAAAGCAGTAAAGAACTCGAGAAAAACCAAAGTGGTAAATGCGCCGCACCCCCCTTAAAATGGCCCTTGATTGCCATTTCTTCTTTGAAGAACTTTTAAAACGAAGATTAAAAATTGTAATTACGAAATATTTATTGCGTATCCTGCCCTGACCCCTTGAACGCAGCTATGATATTATCCACCTTTACAAATCCAACCCCCTCTATAAGCCGTGACGCAACAGCCCGTGGGGGCCAGGACTTATCTGCCGACCTCACTTCTCCACATCTGTGAATGTTTGTTATAATTTTGTGCCTTAAAAATCCTTGGGACTAATACTAATTGTAAGTTTATTGCTTAATCTTTTGTTCTTCTTGCAGCGTGTATTTTTAATACGTAGTCACTCTGTTAAGATGCCTGCGAAGGAACTATGTGTTTCCATAGCAACACTTCAACAGGCAAGGTAATCGTATATATCGCAATAGCTAGCTATAAATAGCACCATTTAAGCTAACTCCGGGCTCCATGGAGTTTATTGTGATCTACATACTCCCTTTGGTTGTGGCCGTGGCAGTCTAGCTCAATCGATTTGACTCAATAGTTTGGAGAGATATGGGCTTCAGCTTCCATCCTTCCATCCAGCCGTGATAGTAAGGGTTTCCACAACATCTGCTTCTGTGTTTTCCTCAAGTTAGTCAGATCAAGATTACCACTTCGATCTCGTGAAAACGCCTATAACTCATTTATTTCGTCCTTTTTAAGATTCCTACTTACGTATTCTGCATTGCGGAACATTCTTTAGGGTGGAATTATGCTTTTCTCACGAAAATGATAGCGGATAGCCCCAGAAACCATTCTCACATAACACCAAAAACCATTCACGCCAAAAACAATTCACGGATAGCCCTAAAAACCATTAACAGATAATCCCACAAACCATTCACGGATAGCCCCAAAACCATTCACGCATAGCCCCAAAAACCATTCAAGCATAGCCCCAAAAACCATTCACGGTAAGGTTAGGTTAGCATTTTTCTAGAAAAAAAAACATGAATTCGCGCTAAAAGAGATTACACGATTAAAGAAAATATACTAGCGTCCAAAATTAAAGCAACAAACAGAAATCCTTTTCTCGTGTGATTTATTTATCACAAAATAGTATCAGGTATAGTCAAATATAAAACATAAACAAAGTAAACACTGTCGCAGTATGTGTTGATGTGTTGTTGATGAAAGAACAGTCACACATCACCATTGTCTGCTGTGCTGGAAAATGTATCCACTGTCACAAATGCCAGAACACCGGTTACTTCTTCTCATTACGGAGTGTGATCGCCTCTGGCAGTAATACAGGCCCGACAACCACGTGGCATGCTGTGAATAATGTCATCAATCTCATTTTGCGGTATTAACGCCCATTCTTCCTGTACAGCAACTCTTAACTCCTGGAGAGTGCTTGGTGGAGTAGGACGTGAAGCAATTCGTCTACCGAGATCATCCCACACGTGCTCTATCGGGTTTAAGTCGGGAGAGCAAACAGGCCAATCCATGCGAGCAATATCTTCAGTTTGCAGGAAGACATCAACCTGCTGCGCTCTATGAGGACGTGCATTATCGTCCATCAGTACGAAATCTGACCTCACGGCAGCCACTGCAACAGTTGTTTGGAAGCAAACAGTGTTCTACAGAAGGCTTAGGCAGAGAGGCCTTTACTGTCGCCGACCGGCTGTATGTATACACCTGACGCGTGTGCACAGAAGACTTCTACAGTGGAGTCAACAACATGTCACCTGGACAGCTGAACAGTGGGCCAATGTTCTGTTTACGGATGCATCCCGATTATGTCTTCAGAATGATTCACGACGGATTCGCATATGGCAAGAACATGGAATACGGTTGTGGCCCTCAAACATTGTGGAAAGGGATCAATATGGAGGTGGATCAATAATGGTGTGGGGAGGCATTATGATAACCACTCGAACACCTCTCCATGAACTTGTATGGGTGAACCGGCAAGGTTTCACGGCCGTCAGGTATAGTGACGAGATCTTGGTATGTCATGTTTGTTTGTGTCCAGGTGCTGTGGGCCCAGATTTCGTACTGATGGACGATAATGCACGTCCTCATAGAGCGCAGCAGGTTGATGTCTTCCTGCAAACTGAAGATATTGCTCGCATGGATTGGCCTGTTTGCTCTCCCGACTTAAATCCGATAGAGCACGTGTGGGATGATCTCGGTAGACGAATTGCTTCACGTCCTACTCCACCAAGCACTCTCCAGGAGTTAAGAGTTGCTGTACAGGAAGAATGGGCGTTAATACCGCAAAATGAGATTGATGACATTATTCACAGCATGCCACGTGGTTGTCGGGCCTGTATTACTGCCAGAGGCGATCACACTCCGTAATGAGAAGAAGTAACCGGTGTTCTGGCATTTGTGACAGTGGATACATTTTCCAGCACAGCAGACAATGGTGATGTGTGACTGTTCTTTCATCAACAACACATCAACACATACTGTGTTTACTTTGTTTATACTTTATATTTGACTATACCTGATACTATTTTGTGATAAATAAATCACACGTAGTGTTGCTCACGGGACGGGACATGTCCCGTCTCGTCTCGTGTCTCGTCTCGTTTTCGGGACGAGACACGAGACGGGACAAGCCTTTTGAAATTCGAGACGGGACGAGACGGAATGCCTTTCTCGTCTCGTTTTCGAGACGAGACACGAGACGGGACGGGACGGCTTTTGAAAAGTCTCGTCTCGTCTCGAATGTCCCGAAAAAATAAAAGCAAAATTTTTAATCAGTTTCAAATACTTGTTTGCTTGGAATGAAGTATTTCAATTAGAAACGTTGATAAGCGTGTATTAAGTCAAAATAAGAAGACTATACTAGAGAGAGGCATGAATGAATACCTAAACTTATTTCCTATACTCTTTCGAAACACAGCGTTACTCCCCATTTTTAAAAAAAAAATATTCCAGGTTAATAACTTTAAGTTACGATAGTACTCCAGATACTAATACAATTCTGAATAACATCAAGAAAAGGGCACGTAGAGAAGGTGGAAGGAGGGGCCAAAAGATCGTGGAGTGTCTGCGTCCGAGGTTTATCTTGTAAAAATAGTCTCAGCTCTATAGGTTGGAAAGATAAACGGACCGACGGATATGGTTTATTTTTATTATTTAATTTTTACATCAAAGGGTGTACAGAAGTGATTGTTTTTAGGAAGTAGGAAAAGCATTGTGGGAAACATGGCAGTACAAATTGATAAGGAGTTGTTGGGAAAGTTATTAAGGAGTCCAAGATATTAGCAAGACTAAGAGAAGGAGATAATTAGGGACAAATAATCTTGCATTATTCCACTCCGAACAGCTGAGAGCTAAAGAGGAGGAGAAAATACGGGAAATTTGGAAAGAACTAATTTGGTGATTTTAGTGTTTACAGGGAACCACCACAAGATTTTACCACATGATTATTTGCACGGGTTGCGAAATTATTAGAATGTTATGGAAATTTCGGATATGTCTTTGTTGAGAAAATTCTTGTTGTTTCCCTTAGGCATTCTGCAGGTGGTTGGATTCGATTTTTTTACGTCCGTTTGAAGATTATTTCCAATGTTTTTTTTATTTCTTTATTTCTTATTTAAGGAGAATACTATTCCTTGGATTGTAGTAACGAAATACTGAGGCTGATATAGAATAGATTTCAAATGAAGGAAGTGCACTAAGTTCTGTATAATCGTCGTAGAAGGAAACTTTGTTCTATGAGGGGACTCGCCGATGGTACAGTGGTAGCATCGTCGCCTTGTAATCAAGGGGTCCCGGGTTCGATACCCGGTGAAGGCACATTGTGATTTGAACCCTACTTTAACTTTGGACCCAGTCCCGATTAGCCTTTCTGTAAATCAGATGAAGGAATGTTGTAGCTGTTCTTTTTATTCTGTAAATTTAGCCTTCAAGTTTATGAGCAAAATACATGTAGTATCTACTGTCTACATTTTCACTCGTTATTAAACAAATTTCACAAAGTAGTTTTATCAAACTTCACAGGGAAGCTGACAGCAATGTCAGGATGGCGGGAGCTTGTTTACGACCAGGTTGTATTCCGAGACTATTTTTCGCCCTTCCCCACTGACAAAGGTTTCGCTTTGAACAATGGACACCGTTGCTTCAGGGGCAAACACCAAACATAGGGCGAGGTTGACCTGCAGTAGCGGGTACGTGCCATAAATCCAGGCCTAAAGTATTAATGCAAGTTGATGCAAGGGAGGGACAATAAAAATTCTGTAATTTGGTTTGCTTGCTGACAGGAAGTTTTGCAGGAAAAGCTGAAAAGGAAAACGGCAGACTTTGAATGAAAGAGGGACAGTGAACACAAGTGCTTTGTATTATTCGCCGACACACAAGCTTCCATTTTGAAGGTGAGGCTATCAGCAGCGAAGTTATTAGAGGGTTGGAAGCAGTGACGACACCAGATGAGGCAGGGGGACGCCCCATGTCGGACACTTCGCCCCCCCCCCCGGGTCCTCCAACTGAAGTTAATTAAATATCGAATAATAAGAGTGTTCATTTATAAGAGTATGACGATTTTCACCTTTTCAAAGTGGTGTATTCTGCATGATATCACTTTTCTGCTTATAATACCAACTTGATTAACAAATATTAATTTGCTTCGTCAAAGATTCGAGCGCCGACCTGGGCATAGGTGATTTCTCATTCATTTATGTCCTGTAATAGCCGAGATTAACCTAAGTTTTAACCAGTCTTAAGAACTGGGAAAAAGTGTTGAATGTGGATGATTTTAAAACATCACGAATATTTTCAGGACCACAAGACATCATCTGTAGTACGGGCAAATTATTCTAATCGTGGTCGTTAGTGACAACGCTAATTATTAAAAGACATTGAAAGTTGATTCAAGATTTGGTTGGTTGGTTGATTTGGCGTTTGAAGTCCACTTTATGCACAGTAAGACTAATCTGGACTGGACTTATAGTTTAAAGTGCCTCCACTGGGTATCGAACCCAGGACCAAAGGTGATCGGAGGAAAACCAGACAGTACATGTCAGTTGTTGTGGATTCATCGCGGTTTCTTACTATTCAGGGACTTGAATTTCGAGATGATGAGTCTGAGGAAACCTTAACAAAGGGAATTTCTTCGATACTCTTGAAGTTAATGAGGGGTTATTATTTGGAAATGTATTGAACGTGAACCTTAAAATGCAAATTACACTTAAAATTCGATTCAAAACATATCGCGGGCAGGTAAAAGAACGCTTATTAGGATTTGCCACTCTTCAATCATTAGATGCAGGTTCGCTCTTTCTCGTAGATATCAAAATCGAAGAACTTCTTCCCACGAACTCCATAGGTGCCTGTAATTGGGTAGCACAGACATACGTTGGAGTGGTAGAGTAAGAGTAAGTATTGCCAGGGTCAGAATATTTCTTGAATTATGAGATAACTGTAACCTTTGTCTGATTTTTTTTTATCCTGTGATAACACAAATTTTGTCCAAAGAAGATGTTACGAAGATGTTACGAAGATGGTTGTCCTTAAAATCTTTGAAAAGGCTTGCTCGAAACAGGATGCTGGATGAAAACTGCCTCATTTGGCTGTTCTTGCCATTGAGAAGAAATGTCAAGTCCTGAACGTACCAAAGGTGCGCAATGTGTTCTCCAAAGCACATAGAGCAGAATTCTCCTACAGGAGAATTGCACTTCACTAAGTGCCTCACATTGTTTCTAATACTTAAGAAGATTCATTTCTTCCAACGTCACGTTTATTTTGCAAGAAAATTAAACTCTTAGAAGCATTATTTTCATCATTTATATTATTATCTTATAACTTAAATATTTATATCAGTAGTTTCATCTCAAGAAAGACGATGAATTATAAAATTATGAATGTCTTTCAATACTGAAATAGGCCACTAGAGACAACGCAACTTACCAATAAAAAAGAATTAATGTCTTTATTAAAATGAATCATGTGGAGATAAACTCGTAATCAAGAAGTAAATTTAGGCAGTAAACGTCCACTCTAAATAAAAGACACACACAAAACACCATACATGAATATAATAATAATAATTATAATAATAATAATTATTATAATTATTATTATATAAGTATATATATGTGTAGTGTTTTCGGGCGTTTTAATGTGACTGCCCCCTTACAATATTTTGTTGCCAGGCTTCCCCCCCCCCCAGACATATTTCCCTGGCGCCGTCACTGGTTGGAAGTAAATTTATTTTATTAGGACGAGGAAAGTAACATTAGCTGTTCACAATGTTGAACCAAAGGACGTGATATGTGCTACTGTTTGTATAAATTATAGGAAATTTAAGCAAAAAATTATAATTGTTGAGACTTGAGAGTTGTTTCCTTCACTTGATCTTAGGAAGAGGTTTTCTGAGACAGAGTGGGATAATTTTACACATACATGGGAAAGGGTGGTTGTTTAAAGATAGAGACGTATTTTGCACATTTTTAAAAGTTCAGATAAAACGAGAATTTAGCCTTACTGTTATGAAAAGAAATAACGCAGTACGGGGAAATAATAACTTCACATTTTTCGCACCTGGTGGGATGCAACACAAGAGTATTGCAGGAAGTCTATGAACGAGGATGAAGAAGGATATGTGAGATTTGACTTACCTGCGGGTGAATTAGTTTATTCTAATATTCTTACCTACAGTTTAAAGTGCGATCCGATCCACCTTGTGCCTCCATTGAGTATCGACGCGAGGACCCTTCATTACTTTTGACTTTTGTTGGCATGATATCCCGGATCACTTTTACGAGACGAGACGGGACAAAACGAGACGAGACGAGACAGAACCCTTCGAGACGGGACACGAGACGGGACAAACGAATATTTTCGAGACGAGACACGAGACGAGACAGCATTTTCACGAGACGGGACGGGACAGACCAAAGTCTCGTCTCGTCTCGTCTCGTGGGCAACACCACACGAGAAAAGGATTTCTGTTTGTTGCTTTAATTTTGGTCACTAATGTACATTGACGAACTTCGATAATGCTACAGAAACTGATTTCCGTAAGTAGTTTCTTCTGTAAAATTGAAGAAATCCGTTTTCACTAGATCCAAGTGCTATCAGATCAAGCTTTTATGATCAAAATTTACCTTAGTTATGAGAACTTGTCAGGCTCTTGCATTGTATAGATTGCTTGAGCCATCTATGAAGGAATGGCCAAAGCTTTTAGGTAGAATATAAGATCCTGAACCCCATTATTAAATTCTTGCCTAAGTATGACAAAGGTCTCAACCGCAGTTCTCCCCAATAGGCAGGGGCGGCGCCAGGGGGGGGCGCGAGGGGGAGCTTGCGCGCCCCTTAATTTTCTTCCGCACCCCCTTCAGCACCCTCTACGTTCAACTGAAAACACTAACATTAATATGTAACATTATGTCATGTCGTCATATTGAGCACCGAATGATAGGTACCGAAGTAAGACCGTTATATGCAACAGACCAGCACTGAAAGAGTTCCTGATACTTTTCTGTACTGGCGGCAGCCTGTGTAAAGATCAGCGCCCGTTTTCTTTCTTTCGCCAGCATTGCTGTTATAATTTTTTTCATCTTTTGTTTCTTCAAGTGATCTGTTCGTGTTTTTTGATAATTGCCTAGAGCTTAATGTGAGATATGTTCATGATGGGTAGTTTTCTTGTTAATAGGTTCTATGTATTTGTTCCACTTAACATGTCTAGTAAACGTGCCATTTTAAGCTGTTTCAAAAACAGTTAGTAACAGGCCCAATGTCCACGAAGAATTTTTACAGCTCGTTGTTGGGGATAGTGTGGCAGAAGGGATTTTAAAGATGATACAGTTGCTGTGCTCTTCGCGATTTGTCTTGTGGCAGAGTGAAGGTATAATTGTACTATGCATTTTGTACTGTACCTCCAACGGTTACATTGAAAAGGTTCAAAAATTATGTTTTTGTGTTTTTAAGGGCACAATGATTTTATTTTGTATTTCACTATATAGTTCAATAAGACCGCAACATGTAGCTGAATATTTACACTGTATGACCACTTTCTTGGAGTAGAAGACTTTATACATATCATCGACGTCCAGGGGTATGGCGTGGGGGCAGCTTCTTTGGAAAATGAATGTCAATCTAAAGTTTTACACATATATTTTAATTTCAGTCAGTAATTTATGTTATTCAGTGGCTGCGATTATGGTTGCAGTTGCACCCCGCTTTTTGCTATTTTTGCCCCCGCACTATGCTAAACCTTATCTACCACGGGAAAGTAAACTTTCCTTGCCCCCCCCCCCCCCCCCCAAGTTTTGGCTCCTTGCTCCCCCTGTTTTGAAAGGTTGCATGCGTATTTCATTGTTTCCTTATTTTCAGAATCGCACCCCCTAAATTTCTCTCCGCACCCCCTCAGCACCCCTACATGAATAATCCTGGCGCCGCCGGTGCCAATAGGAAACAAAATTTCACGAACACTCTTTGTTCCTTGTGTGGTCACCCATCACAATATTCGCTGAATGTTGCGCGTAAGACACAAAGAAGCATTAAAGACGAGCCATACACCACAGAATGGCGTGAGAACCCCCTAACGACACGATCCGTAACTACGAAGCGCGTGCAAGCTATGCTGCAATTCCGGTTAAAGATGTGTACGTATTTAATTCCTTTAGTGGCGCTAGTGCTAAGTTGTTCGACTGTTTTTATTCTACAGAGCATTCCCTGACATTCGCTACGACACTCGGCCGCAAGCGGTCCGGCATCAGCGCTTGTCTTTCCCGGTGAACGGATCCGCGACAGTCGCTTATATTAAACCTCGTAAAAATGTTTAGAGTAACAGGGTCTGAATAAAAGTGGAAAGAAAAATGGGGAAATAAAGTATACAAAGACAATCCGCACACCATCCGTGAATTAAAAGAGAGTATTGTACGAAAAACCGGGAGAATTACAGTAGACGAACTTGCACGTGTAAATGCCAATTTCCTTCGGAGATGCCAGGAATGTGTTACAGCAGAGAGACATCATTTTCAACACCTTCTGTAGTCAAGGTTAGTACACAATATGAAAACTGTAATTTTAATAGCCGACTCTAGCAACTGTCGCGGACCCGTTCACCGGGAAAGACAAGCGCTGATGCCGGGCAGCTTGCCGCCGAGTCTGGTAGCGAATGTCATGGAATGCTCTGTATTTACCTAGTAGGGTCATATCACATATTTAACCTGTTCATTTATAGTTTCCATGTTAGTTTTACTGTATGTTTCAACGTTACGATAAAGAGGTTGGTGGGGGATTATAACCCACCCTTTGTCCCAGTATTCCTAAAAAAGGAACATCAAATGCAGAAAAAGATGGCAAAATGAGGGCTGACTACTAAAAAATGTATACCTAACCCCCTCCTTTCGAAAATCCTGGGCACGCCACTGGTTGTAAACATCAAAAATTTCCCTCATCTACCATATCACTAAGAAATTTCCAGTAGCCTATACATGAAAACACAAGCGAAATTTCAGTTTTCAAATTTTCCGTTTTAGTATAATTTAGCACGAATCTGTACCAAATTTACTGAGACTGAAAATCGAATTCGAGACTTGTTGATTCAGGGTGGCCACTCTAGGACCGTGATAGAATTCAAGTATAATTCCCGGTTTTCAAGGCAAATTTTCCAAATATTCAAGGCTACAAGCAGATGTCTTCTCTATTCCAGCCTCGCCTTTAATATAAAGAATCTGTGCGATTCCAATCCTATCCAAAAATTCTAATAATTCAATTCAATTAAACGGTATAAATATACGAGGCACATGTAAAAAAAAAAAGGCCTATAGTTTTTTACTTGGGACTGGCAACATTGACGAAGCTGCACGGGCAAGGAAGCATGCTCTAGTGTTCTGTGCCTGCAACAGAGGTATATTTCTCAGTGTGGAGGTGCGTATGTGCGAGTAGGAGGAAGCTGAAATAGCTGCTGTATTAGAAAATCCCGCCAAATCATGGCAACCGTACATTAGCCATTTCACATATTCAGGCTCGAAATACCTCAACAAACACAAGTCATAATTGTTACGGGACATGCTAATCTACGAAAAATTGTTAATATATAAGGATTTCAAACTCAAATGTAACTAACCAACTTCCGTCTATCTAATGTATTGTTCCGCAAAGGACACTAAACGAAGTAAACGGATTGAGATAATTCTGTTTTATTTTTCTTCCTCGATACAAATAAATGATAAACTGTGAAAAACTTCTGATAGGCATTTAAAAATGTGAGTAGTGTAATCAGGTAGGTTCAAAATAATACTTCGTACGAGGCCTATTATTTTTATTAATTTAAGCACAATGGAAACCTATTTTGACGATGTTTTTGTTGATTTCATACTATTGCAACTCTGTGATTTTTCATCTCGTACTTGGTACGAGTGTCATAATTTCTTTCGAGTTAAAGTACGTAACACCTACACCCACACACACCCAGGCACACCTACACCCACGCACACCTACACCCACGCACACCCACACTTGGTACTTGGTACGAGGCCTACTATTTTTATTAATTTAAGCACAGTGGTAACCCTATTTTCACGATGTTTTTGTCGATTTTATAGTATTGCGACTCTGTGATTTTTCATCTCGTATTTCGTACGAGTGTCATAATTTCTTTCGAGTTAAATTACGTAACATTACGCAACATTGCGATGGCTCGTAAGGGTAAACTATTGCATCATGTTTCACAACAAGTTATTACGCAACATTGCGATGGGTCGTAAGGGTAAATTATTGCATCATGTTTCGCAATAAGTTATTACGCAACATTGTGACGGCTCGTAAGGGTAAACTATTGCGCAATGTTTTGCAACAAGTTATTACGAAACATTGCGATGGCTCGTAAGGGTAAACTATTGCACAATGTTTTGCAACATGTTATCAATATTATGATGACTTGTATCTAACGTGTTGTTGGATTATGACGTAATGCGATGACGTGGTGTCTTCTGATTGGCTCCCTGTTTTTGGATGTTTTCAACGCGGTCCGCGATTAGGTTACTTAAAGGGTTTTCGCATTACAGATCAGTCAGTATCGTGAGAGTGTTTGAAGAGTGCGGACGTGTTGTTGCAGTGCTCCTCTATACATTTTTTTGTTAAAAGTTAAGTATTTAATTTATTTTAAAGCTACATATTATTTATTATTTTTAAGTTTAAAAAGTGTATCAAGTGATTTTTTTCATAGTAATTTCGATCAGATTGAGTTTTGGTGTGATCAGATGTTACTTCTTGTCTCCGGAAATTTTGTATAAATAACATAGCTGAAAATTTTATCGTAATAGCTAAAATTATTTTATTTTGAAGGTGGTTCAAGTCGTTTTTCACACAGATTGAATTTATATGAATTTGTATTTGTATTGAATTTTGTATTTTTTTCCCGAGAAAATTTATATATAAATACCAGAGCTGAAAAAAATATTATAATAATAACTATTGTTCTTTTTAAGTTACATTCTATCATTTATCGTAAGTTTAAAAGTTTTTTTTCTAGTAAATATTATCTTATTGAATTTTGAGTTGATTGTGCGTCTTATTGTTATTTACTTAAAGCATATTATAAAAATGTCATCTATCAATTTCATCGAATGTGTTATTTGTGGGAAATTCATCTCCAAAAGTAATATTAGCAAGCATAGGGCAAGATGTAGCGAAACAGGTTCAAAAATAAATCGTTCGTTACCTATTAAGCCTTGTACTCAATGCGAAAAAATAATTAGCATTGCTAATTTAAGTAAACACCTGAAAATTTGCAAAGCATAAACCGGACATGGAACATTGAAAAGAAAAATTGATCATCCTGAACTGAAGCTTCTACTTCCAAACAAATTAAGATGTCTAATGACCAAAAGCCGATTAGATCTGCATTCAACAACCAACTCCAGGATTTCTGTGTTACTTCGAAACCAGGCTGTGATATTTCTAGTTTTTTGAGTGAAATTTAAAACATCTATCATAAATATTTTGAAAAATAAACTGGAAAACAACTCCATAAAAGTATATGTTGATCTAATCTGTAAATATGAGAAAACCGATGGTACAAGAAATATTTTCTTTCACAAAACGAAAAACCAAGTTCTTTATTTGGCAGACATTGATAATTTGAATGTTTCTTATTCTAATCCTACTAGTGAATTGATTAGGAAACACGATGAATTCGAGGCTAAGGGATCAGGTTGGTCTCTATGCGGAAGTCCTCACAGGTTAATCGCTTATGTAAACAAATTTACACCTTTTTCTGCTTCGAGCTATGTTCCACTTCCGGTAGAAATTCTGCATAAGAAAACTGTGCTGAACACTCATAACACCGACAATAAGTGTTTTATGTGGTGCATTTTAGCGGCACTTCACGCGGTTCATTGTTCAAATAATCCGCAACAGGTTAGTTATTACACACAATATGTAGACGAGATTGAATATGCTATGACAGGCATCGAATACCCTGTTGCTATTTCCAACATAACAAAGTTTGAAAACAGGGTACGAAATGGAGAAGGAAAACGATTAGCTATAAATGTACGTATATTCGTATACTTCAATTAAGCATTTTGTGCATCCCGTTAGGATAACTGATGACGGAGCCATAGAAATAAATCTGCTTCTTATTGCTGCCAATAATGTTCATCATTACACGCTAATTCGTTCACTCTCCCGCTTGGTCAGAAGCCAAACAACCAAGCGTGATGCACACATCGAAGTTTGTCCAAGATGTTTAACCGTATGCGACGATCGTGACCAACGTAATTACCAAGATTTCCAAAATCAAGAAATTGCCAAACAAAAACTTGCTGATCATAAAATCTACTGTGTAGTTAACAGACCGGCTCGCATGTTAATGCCCAAAGCAAATGAACTCGAAGAATTTAAAATGCACAAGGCCTTGTTGGAACATCCGGCCATCATCATCGCAGACTTTGAGGTTTTTCTCAAACCATTGTCTTATTGCGATCCGGATCCCGAATTTTCTTCCACAACACAGTACCAGCTTCATGACCCAAATAGTTTTGGATATGTTGTTGTTTGGCAGAATAGGATAGATAAACCATATATATATCGCGGACCGAATGTTATTGAACTCTTTTTCAAAAAGATGGTGGAGGCGATTGAGAACATTGGCAGCTTCTTATGTCAATCGAAATCAATGCTTCCATTATCCAAGCGATGAACTTCAATCTTACAATAACATGGAAACGTGTCCGGTGTGTGATCAACATTTCACGGATGAGAATCGGAAAGTATTTCACCATAATCATTTCACAGGAAACTACATTAGTGGAATCTGTAACACCTGCAACCTCAAGATCCAGAAGCCCAAATTCGTACCAATATTTTTTCATAATGGATCTAATTACGACTTCCATTTTTTAATTAGGAATCTTGGATACGATACGCACAAAATAAATATTCTTGCTCAAAACGAAGAGCGTTATATTTGTATAAGTAAAAAAGTTAAAATTCCAGGAACGAATGAAATCATAGAGATGAGGTTTCTAGATTCTTTTAGATTCCTATCGGCAAGTCTCGGTGCTTTAGCAAGTAAACTTACTGAGGAAAAATTTAAAATTACAAAAGCTAGTTTTCCAAACATACACCTAGAACTGATTAAACGTAAAGGCATTTATCCTTACGAATATGTAACCGATGAATCTAAGTTTGACGATGACACTCTCCCACCTCAAAAAGAATTCTTCAGTCAACTGAAAAAAACGGAATTACGAATGAAGAATACGAACATGCGAAATTCATATGGAAGGAATTGAGAGGCAATACTCTCGGGGATTATCACGATGCATATCTCAAATTAGACATACATAACAATACTTGCTGATGTTTTCCAGGTATTTAGAAAAACAGCAATAAATATTTATAAATTAGATCCAGCATACTTCTACAGTCTTCCTGGTTTGGCATGGTCTGCTATGTTGCGCCAGACCAGGATCAAGTTGGAATTGATATCGGACGTGGACATGTTACTTTTTATAAAAAGAGGGATACGTGGGGGGATGGTGCAATGTTCGCAGAGATACGAAAAGGCAAACAATATTCACATGTCTGAGAATCAATACGATGGAAATCGACCATCGAATTACATATTTTACGCTGACGTAAATAATCTCTACGGGTTTGTAATGATACAAAAACTTCCATACGGAGGATTCGAGTGGATGGATCCCATTTCAATTGATATTAATCATTTCGACGATCGTGAATTTGGTCTCTTCATTGAGGTGGACATTGAATTTCCAAATAATTTGCATGATACTTTTTCCGATTTATCTCCGTCTCCCGAAATTAAATGTCCACCTGATTCTAATCAAAGCAAGCTTATGTTAACTCTGGAGAGAAAAGAGAGATATGTCGTCCACTACAAGAATCTCCAGTTTTTGATTGGGAAGGGTGTTCAGGTAGTAAATGTGAGAAGAATTCTCAAGTTCAAACACTCTCCATGGTTAAAATCTTATATTGAGACCAACACCAGATACAGAACAGCTGCCATTTCAGAATTAGATAAAGATTTTTATAAACTAATGAATAATGCGTTTATGGAAAAACAATGGAGAACGTCAGAAAGCATATAGACATAAAATTGGTTTCAGATAACAATAAATGTAGAAAATTAGTATCTGATCCGAGATTCAAATCGCGAAAAATTTACAACGAGAATTTAACACTTTTTAATCTAGATATAAAATTAATAAAATTCAGAAAACCTATTTACGTTCGTGCAACAGTTCTCGACTTGTGAAAACTGTACATGTTCGAATTTCATTACAATATTATGAAACCTTTCTATAATGATAAGCTGTCAATTTTGTACATAGACACCGATAGTTTTATTTATGACATACAAACACCTAACCTCCACGAAGATCTTAAACATCCTTCCTTCCATGCTTAGGTATTTCGACACTTCTTCCTACCCTCAACCCAACAGATTTGGAATTCCTTCCCACAACAAGAAGGTTCTCGGCTAATTAAAAGATGAATGTAACGGTGATATTATTGTTGAGTTTGCTGGTTTGCGTTCGAAGATGTATACATTCAGAACAGAAAGCAGCGTCACGAAGAAAGCAAAAGTAACGTGCAAAGATACCGTGGAAAACAAACTAACATTCCAGGATTATATTGATTGCCTTTCTTCACAGTCGAGGATACTTCGAGAGGATAATAGAATACAAATCTCAAACCATGAGATTACAACGAATAAAATTAAAAAGGTAGCCCTGGATCCACACGACGACAAGAGGTGTATTCTCGAGTGTGGAATCCATACCTTGCCTTGGGGGCACCTTAGTTTAGAAGTTAATAATAATTGTACTCAACATATGTGAAAAAATAAACCTAACATCAAACCAAAATTTTGAAAAAAACAAAAAAAGAATCGACACGTAGTTTAATTTTTTATATATTATTCTCTCCTATCACTCTTTCATTTTTTACATCATAAATATATGATTTCTCCACAATTAAAATTGCACTGCATGTAGTATTTTCTGGTAGAGTTTCATAAAATTCACATATCAATTTAATATTAGTTCCATCATTTATAACTACCAATTTTCTTTTTGATGCATTTATTAAAAACATTGGTCTGTGAATTATGAACTCATCTGGATTATAATACATATCTATGTTACCTTCAGTTACTCTTTTAAATGCACTATAAGCTTCACATAATTTTAAATAATCTTGTTCTCTAATGTTTAAATTATAATTTTCACGAGGAAATACTTCACTTCTGCCATTGTTCAGATACAATTTTTTAACTTTACAATTATCAAACTGGCTGCTATCCTTTTCCTGATTGTCATCTCTCATTGTCTGAAACACCACAGCTACAAACTCTACAAACTCTGGCATGTCATATTGTAAAGACTGGAACTGATTAGTAAGGTCAAATTCAAACAATTTACCCTCCACTGACCTCTGAATGCATTGATATGTATAAAATTGAATCGGAATTTGAGGATTTTTCAAATGTTGGCTTTGTATTTGAGAGCATAATTAGACTCATATTCAACTATAGGCATTCGCAACTCCATAGACTGGATCACACATTTCGCAGCTTTGGGTAAACTAGTCTCATTAGTTGTTCTATCTGCATTCAAAGTTTTGTATCTCATGATAGCATTATGATCATCGGGTGCTCTGCGAAATATGACACTCAAACCACCTTTCCACATAATTTCTTTATAATCAGAGAAAAATCCAAATAGCAATCTCATGGGGAACAGTACTGTGTGACTTTTTGCTTGAATATTTGTTCCAGCTTCGAACCCACCAACTTTACAATATGCACTCTCTGATTTGGACAGTTTCAATGTCTCCACTGTAGTGGATGTAATTCCAGGACAATCAATCTTGTCAATCACTGTACCATGCTTCCTGACTTCAATTTGAGAAAATAAGAATGGAACAAAATTATCTATAAGTTTTATATTAGCCCCAGGGAGGGGATATTCTTCACCATTACTTTGTTTTACAATATCAAATTTTATATACAGATCTGATCTATGTGGATGAATGAATCCGTCCCTCACCGTAATTTCATACTGTATCTCTTTATTGGGCTGATTCAAATTTGCAAATGTCCTCCTGTTTGGAGGGAAGGACTGTAATTCATAACTCTCAATATTTTCCATCTTGGTATTTATTTATAATACCGGCAAAATCGATGATTTCATTTCTCTCATTCGTAATTGTTATCTCTATGTAATTAATTTTATCAATAAAAACAGGGAAATAGACTTTTGTGATTTGGGAATAGAAGATAGATTCCATAAATTCCGAATTCAGTTTAAATGTAGCAATAATACCTGTCTCCTTGTGGCTGCCAATCGAATTTTCTTCTGCTTTGATAATCATACCTTTGGCAATGTTACAGTGAATATTCAATGTCTCAATAGCTAAGAATTTTGGTATAAATTTACCTATGTGCCTAACACCTGGTTCTAATTTGCTATTGTTCTGGAATCCTAAAAGTTCTCCCATGGTAGATAAGTCCACTGTTTCATTGGTAGTTACAATCTCTACTCTGTGTGTTACAGAATTTTGAGAAAGTAAGAAAGTGGTTGGAATTTCAAATTGTAAAGTAGACGGTCCAGGAGGAATAATTATTTTTTTCATTACCTACTAATATAGTATTGTTGTAGGTAGTTACATTCGGTATCAGATACATACTGTAGAATGCTCTCAGAGCTATGGATTTTGGATAGATAATATCATCGTGAAGATCTAGTTTCAAAACCGAAGTCTCGCTGGAGAGATGAAAAATTCCCATATTTAATATATAATACAGCTTTTTGAAAATCTTTTAATTTGATGTTTGGTATTTTATTTAAAATTCTGAGCATCGTAATGCAAACATGGCCACATATAATTTGATCGAAATCTTGAATACGATCGTCGTTATAATAAATTTTAACATGTTTCAATTAACGAATTAATTCTGTGGGGGGTATCCCTCCGAAAGAATCGAAAATAAAAGCACTGTCATTTTGTTTATAATAGCATATCCAGTGAGTACTAACATTTTCGGACTTGTCTAAATTCACCACGCCACATTCTCGAGAGTGAGGACTACCTTTAGGGAGAGAATCAGACATGAAAACCCCCCTGAAGTGTTTAATTTTATATATTTGAATTAAAGATTCAATGTCTTGGTTCGTGAGTGCTTCTTTTTTTAATTTTATGAGTGCTCTAGACTTCACACCACTGCCTAGTTTTTTCTCCATGGCAAGATTATGACGCTTTTGCTCTTCTAGTTCTGCCTTATTTTTTTTTCGAATCAATTACAGTTTTGGCTATAGCAACACTGCCCCCGGCTGGGCTCCCAACTGCCCCCAATGCAGCCAGGATAGCTGGAATGCTGAATATGAATCCTCCACTGTGTATTTTCTTTCTTGCATTTTGCAATCTTTCTCATTGTGGTGTACTAAGTAATAATTTCATTCCATTTCCTTTGGCTATACATTGCCTCTTTTTTTCTTGTTGTTTTTTAGTTAAAATCGAATTAAGTTTTAAATTTTTAAGATCATGATATGGTATTTGGTACACAACTCCTTTTGGTTTCATGTTGGTTTTTTATTATTATTATTTTTCAGGGTATTTATATTACAAACCCCACCCTAATTTTTGTTTTGTATTCATAGCAATGGTTGTACCCAAAGCTGTTATTTTTTCACCCAATGATGCATCTCTGCTTGTTAATCTTCCAAAAGCTGCCTCTTCCAGTTTTTGATCAGCTACATGACGATCATTCAGATCTTTGTGTGTGTTGTATGCAATATCATGTTCTTTACAAGCTGCATCGAGAGGATTAATACCCCTGTCCCCTCTTTCTATTCGTTTCTCAAGTTTTGTACCAGGACCACAATATTGGTAACCAGGTACGTGTAACTCGAACGGAAGTTTATTAATAATATCATTCACTAAACCTCGACCCTCTGATATATTCCAGAATTTAGGAGGTAAAGTATTGATAATTTTAATTAAGTATCCTATACCTTTAGGATCGTTTATAATAAATTTAGCTAATTTGTCACTAATCATGTTTACAATACCCATTTTCTCATTATGGAAATTATTGTTCCCAGCATTTTCCTCCCCTGCTATAACCAGCAACCTATCTATAAGTTTTCTCACATCGTTCACCCATACAAATTCCTTAGGTAGAGTATTGTATTGTTTTATACCACTACCGGTTTTTAGTTGATTCCAGATAGGTTTAATCAGATTTTTGTATTTATCCCCGCTGCTCGATTTCACACGCTTTTGACTGGCATCGTTATTTTGGTACAAAGCATCAGAGAGTGTCAAAATTTCAGAGTAACTTTGATAATCATCTTCTGTAAAATTTTTTGGTTGTCTTTTGGTAATGAGCTCCCATAGCCCTACGGTACCAGGATATCTGGACCATATGTTTCTCCCACCCAAAATAATTTTTATGTTATCCCCTTCGAATGTAACTTTAGACTTGCCAATTTTCCATACTACACCTTCATTTCCCTCCATAGTAGGATACAAACCAAATACTTCATCTTCTTCGAATTTTCCTGTACTCAGGTAATCCCTTGCCAGGGGACCAAACTCGATTTTCTCTGATTCTTCTATAGCTGCTTTAGCAGGTGGTTCCCTAAGTACCAGAGAAGTGTGGATACTAGATAATGGCGTAGGAGGGAAATCTGCATAATTTTTAGTAGTAAGAGGTACCAATTCATTGATGAGGTTTTTATTTTGTTCTGTCACACTCTTAATCTCTTTACCAAGACCACTGATTGCATCGATAATAGGTTGGTCTTGACGCTTGTGTTGTTCGTAAAAACCTCGATTATCTGATTTCCAACCTTTGAAACGTTTGGACAAGTACTCTCGTAATTTCGAATTATCTTCTATTTTATGTTTCGTCATATATTTTTTTTATTAATGGTTATTTTATATCGTTTCAACGTTTAAAAAGTCGTTGATTTTATTTCTAAATTTATCATTGTTAGGTTTACGAGTCATGTCGATAGTGACAAATCCAAAATCGTCGCTCTTCCAACAAGATGAACAGAATTTTGAAAATTGGTTGTGATTTAAGTCTCCTCCCACATAACCATCGTATACATGTTTCAAATTAGTATGATCTTGACGAAACGAACAGATTCAGTTTGTATTATCTCGTAGTAATTGTTTGGGAATTTTGGAATAAGTTTGAGCTAAATAAAAGCAGTCTATTTCTTTGTGACAACCCAGTGTAAAAAAATTTCTAATTTCATTCTGATTTTCCAGAATAACATCATCGAATACCACAACAGAATTTTTCAAACATTGGTCGAGAGGTTTTATTGTTGATGCAAATGTAGCTATGCCCAGTCCCTCGTACAGCTTCATGAGTTGTTGGTATTTCGGTTGTTCTAAACTTTTAGAAAACACATACAAGTGTATATTTTTCCAATCTAGCCAATTGGGGGTAAGCAAGAAATTATCAACCAGCAAAGTGGTTTTTCCACAACCTGATGGGCCTGCAATGAGGCATCTTATGTTATCAGGTAACAACTCTCCATATTTTTATTAGTTTCCACTACATCTGGTAAACGCTGTACCACATTCCATGTTGGTGTGAAAGAATCACCTGGTTTGCTTCTATCCAACATTTGTCTTGCAGACCTAACCATTTCACATACAATTTATTATTTTTCTTCTTCAATATTTTCTCGATTAGATATGTATCTCGATATTTTATTTTACTAAGTTCCTCTTAATAGAATCTCCCTTTCAATATTTTGTTATGATTATCTTTTATGATATATGTATTTCTATTCCCTGGTAAAACTTGAACTACTGAGAATAACTCCGTACTCCAATTTTTAGTAAAACCCTTCTCGAATAACTGTTTATATTTACTAACCCTTACCTGATCCCCTACTTTAAACTTTGGCTTCTTGGTAGTGTATGTATACTTTTTACAATAAACAGTAGAAATCAATCGTTGCTCATCAGATTTGGTTACCTCAGCAGGTTTCATGTGAATAGTACTGTGTACTGTATTGTTGTAATCATGAACTAGCTCGGGTAAAATTTGCACCCACTTATAGTTGCCCTGTAGAGTAAATTGTCTCCACATGCGATTTTTTAATGTTCTGTTGAATCGTTCCACTATACTAGCTTTCAGATCACTGTACGTAAAATAATGTTTAATATTATGTTGTTGCATTTACTTAGCAAATGTAGAATTGTAAAATTCTTTCCCTCTATCTGTCTGTAAATATTTTGGTATCCTTCCCTCACTAAATATCGATTTAAAAGCCTCGGTAACACAAGTACCAGTCTTGGATTTTAGGGGAACAGCCCATGCATATTAGCTAAAGGTATCAATAACTGTAAGCATATATTTGTAACCATGATTTATCTTATCCAAATTTTTTAAAGTCCCCCCTGGAGGAGCCATCTCGATGAGATCAGCCTGGAAGAATACATTTATACCTTTTGTTACTACACTTAATCGCTTGTAATTGCGACGGGTTGGTTTGTGTAATTCATGAACTATATCTTGTCTTGACATCGAGTTCGAAGTGAGAATATCGCATAAAATGGATTGTCCTCAGGGTATAACCGCTTTATGTCAAATACTAGCTTGTCACCAATTTCAATATCAAAAACTGATAATTGAAAAAGTGCCATTAAAAATCTTTTTTTCTTTCTAGGCATTTGGAAATTTGCAGACACAGTCCTTGACGTCTTTCCGAGCTGGTAGTACGAAGCTGTGCCGGTAGGTGGGGTTGGATGTGAGTAACAGCTGATTCAAGATGGCGGCACCACTACGCAGTTGCACCAAGCAGGAACAGCGTGGAGTTATTCGATTTTTATGGAGTGAAGGTGTGAAACCGGTTGATATTCATCGGAGAATGCAGACGAAGTATGGGGACGCCTGTCTGTCACAGCGGCAAGTCTACGATTGGTGCAAGAAATTCGCAGAAGGTACGACTATATTGACTGATGCTCCCCGTCCGGGTCAGGCTCAGCGAGTTGTGACAGAGGAGTCCATAGCCGCAGCAGATCGGCTTATTCAGGAAAACCGGCGTGTCACCCTGGCTGAAATGGCTTCCTTGCTGAATATGAGCTTCGGTTCAGTACAACACATAGTGCATGACGAACTCCGCTACAGAAAAGTGTCCGCCAGGTGGGTTCCTCGACAGCTGACGCAGGAACTGAAAGTCCGTCGGGTTGACGCATGTCAAGAGCTGCTGAGGCGTTATGAAGAGGAGGGTGAGGATTTTCTAGCTCACATTGTCACCGGGGATGAAAGTTGGGTGCACCATTTCCAACCGGAGACGAAACGTGCAAGCAAAGAATGGCGACATTCGTCTTCGCCGAAACCAAAGAAGTTTCGCAGCCAGCCCTCTGCAGGGAAAGTCATGTTGACGTTATTCTGGGATAAGAAAGGTCCTATTCTGGAACACTACATGCCCCCACATACGACAGTGACTAGTGCCACCTATACCGACCTTCTCAAGAACCATTTGAGGCCAGCGATACGCACAAAGCGAAGGGGATTGCTGAGTGCAGGTGTTTTGCTTCAACATGATAACGCCCGTCCTCATTCTGCTCGTGCAACCATGAAAACCATCGATGACCTACGCTTCAAGTGCCTACCACATCCGCCATACTCACCAGATTTGGCACCATCTGATTTCCACATCTTTGGTCCATTAAAGGAGCATCTTGGAGGGCAGAGGTTCAAGTCTGATGAAGACGTCCAATCGGCGGTGCACGAGTGGCTACACAGTCAACCAAAAGAATTTTTCTCACGCGGTATCGAAGCGCTACCTATCCGATGGCGTAAGTGTATTGAACTGGGAGGGGACTATATAGAAAAATAATGCACAATCAAACGTTATGCCTGCATTAAAATAGTGGGAAAAAATTAATTGCGGTTTTCATTTGATTCTCCCTCGTACTTTATATTTATTGGTAGACTCATCCCAGTATACAATAGGTATTTGAACTGCCTTGTGCATACCATCTTTTCGCACTATAGTAAACTGAGGAACTTCAATATGTTTTTCATGTTTTAGAAAACTAAACTTCAGAAATCGTAAACTACCATCAACAAAAAATTCATGTACCTGAGTGTACGGATATAATTTGTAAACATTGCCAGCATTGACGTACGTCCAGTGCCCTCGAGCATTTGGAACACTTTGTAACCTAACAATTTCCATAGAATAAAATTGACGAGTATCTACGTCAGCTAGTCTGCTTAATACCGGTTCGAAGTGTTCGTTGATAGTACGAACCAACTCATCGTAGCTAGGTTTGATTTTTACATCAACATACAGTTGTTTATATTCCTCTTTGAGATCGTGAAGTTGAGTAGCAAAACCTGATAAAGCAGATTCTTGACTTGCTTCAAGAGTGGTAATTTGTAACGTAATATTAGAAATAATCTCCTGTAAATTTTATGCAAGTTTCAATTTAGAACTCTGGGTAGCAAGATCATGTACTTGACTTCTGGTTTCTGTAAATAATGCATGTAGTTCTTTAATTATTTGATTGTTGGGGAGACTAGCAACAGTTTCCCTGATTTGCGCAATTTCTGCTTGAATGTTTTTGATATCTTCAGATTTTAAAATTCGATGTACTGCTCTCCTCATAGCTCTGATTTCCTGAGAATTAGGCAAAGCAGCTACAGTATTCTGAAGTGTGGTAAGAGTTAATTTTATAGCATCAAGTTCTGTTGCATTAGCTGCATTTTTCAAAATTTCTTGTAGTTGTGTTATATCATCCTGCATAGGTGTAGACTGTTGCAGTGTTTCTAATTTATTCTGAATGTCGTCAATAAGATGATGGAAATGCGATAATTCTGATTGAGTATTCAAGCTTTCAAGCTTAGTAACTTGCTGTTGAACTATAGCTAGAATATCAGTAATGCCAGGCAGTTTCGATTCCAGAGTTTCCTGTACACTTGTTAGCTCATTTCTCATAGTTGCCATAGTATATTCTATGTGAGCTATGGTACCTTGTATCTTCCCAAAATCTTCATAAGTCTCCAACTGTAATTTGATGCCGGCAACGCTCCGAGCAATAGCATTTAATTCAGAAGATGAAGGTAAATTATATATAAAATCTTCCAATGTCTGTAGTTTCAACTGAACTTTTGTTATAGCTGTATGTAGTTCATCTGTCTGTAATTCAGATTTGATACTTTGCAATGAAGGAACTTCGAAAGATTGAAACTGTTCTTGCAATTTAGCAATACTAGCATTTACCTGCTCATATTCTTCTTGAGTTTTGATATTCTGGATGATAGTTTGCAGTTTGGTACGAATACTATTTGCCTCGTCATTTGATTGCTGTTTCAGCTGTTCAGTATTCGTTCTCTGGATTTGTCTAAATTTATCAAGTTCTTTTTTCAAGTTGGCAATATTCTCTTCTAAGTTCTGAAGATTATCTATTGAAGCTAAATTAGTATATTTCTCAAGCAAAGATTTGAGTTCTCCATCAATTTTTACTATAGGATCAATCAGTTGAGTTTGAAGATGTGTAATCTCTACTTGAATATTTAGATTTAGCGAATTCTGTAATGTGAGTAAATCTGATTTCAGTTTCCTTAGACGTACATCTAAACTAGCAATCTCGCTGGAATTATCTGGAATCTTCTGTCGCCTTCTATTACCAAATATATAAATGTTTTTTTGGGTTTTTTGGGTTGTTTTTTTAGGTATTTTATATATTAATAAGAGGATAGATTATTCTTATTTCGATAAACAGAGGAATCAATTTATCATACTCTCCAATTATCTCAGCATACAAAAATTCACCAGCTTCCACATCATAAGACGTATCAGGAAGTAATGTACTATGTTTAATTCTATACAAATTTCGACCTATGTGCAAAACTGCCGCGTTGGGTGGTGAAATATTTATTTGAATTTTCCCACTAACAGGTAACTTATATGATGATAAGTTATTATTAAATACAAATAAGTGCTTTCCAGTATCCTCGTCAACATGAGACCAAATACTGTTCAAGTGAACAAGAAGTAACCCTTTCAATTGATGATAAATTTCTCTAAATACATCCATGTTTACTGGAATTCTCTCTACAGGCTGATTATGTTGTTGCTTTTTAAACCCAAAAATATTCATGACGTTTTATTTTATATTAACTATTTTTTATTATATATAAAATATATATTTGTACTAAGTATAAAAAAATTAATAAATACACCAAAACTCAAGCTGATCGATTAGTGTGTATACTTAGTCTCTTACTATTTTTGGTTTTGGTATTTACATATAATTTTTTGGGGCTTAAATCAAAAACTATATACTTAATAAAAATATATACTTAATAAAACTATATACTTAATAAAACTATATACTTAAAAAAACTGGAAAAACCCACAAGTGTCTGTCAAGTAAAACGGAAGTAGACCGGAAGTAAATGTGTGTGGGTGTGCGTGGGTGTAGGTGTGGGTGTGCGTGTGCGTTACGTACTTTAACTCGAAAGAAATTATGACACTCGTACCAAGTACGAGATGAAAAATCACAGAGTTGCAATAGTATAAAATCGACAAAAACATCGTCAAAATAGGTTTTCCATTGTGCTTAAATTAATAAAAATAATAGGCCTCGTACCAAGTATTAATTTGAACCTTCCTGATTACACTACTAATGTGTATATACAATGCGATTTGGATTAATAACACCGGTAAGCCTTGTTTCCATGATATGAAAAACTCAATATGCTGACCAAGGCAGAAATTTATTTTATTATAAAATATAAACTAAACGTAACGTTTCAACCTTCTAGCAAGGTCTTCAGACTCTGCACCAAGTACAAATGTAACAAGGTACAAAACAGGACGATATATATACACAAACATTACTCCCCTCCAGAGTATTAGAAAATTGTTCTCGAACATTCTAGCAGGTGGCTTTCCCTTGTATCGTCCTCTTTTGTACCTTGTTACATTTGTACTTGGTGCAGAGTCTGAAGAAGACCTTGCTAGAAGGTTGAAACGTTACGTTTAGTTTATGTTTTATAATAAAATAAATTTCTGCCTTGGTCAGCATATTGAAATTTGGATTAATTTATAAAAGCAGCAGTTTTTCACGTCTACGGAGAAAATTTCAAGCAGAATGCACGCATAATTCCCGGAATTTAAGGAATTCCCGGTGAGTAGCCACCCTGTGATTACAAGACAATGATGGACACAAAACGAGAGCATTCTGTACAAGACAAATATTCTCCATGTTTGTGACCTTATCCCTTTCTGTAATCACTGTTAATACAAATAAAGTAGAACTACTTCCATTTCACAAAATTGTAATGCTATATCCTTATAATGAAAGTGTCCCTTGTTCATTTCCTGGTGGAGGTACAGTCACCGGCAATAATAATGAGACGCGCCTAGATCCTGAAACACTCGCTTCCTCAAAAGTTCCCTAACTTTACGGCGGTAACAGAACTTGCCATTAAAAATTTGCTATCAAAATCCACCGTAGGATTAGGCAACACACATAATGCCTTGCACGGAAGGAAAAGGTGTCTCATTTTTTTTTGCCGTTGACTGTACATCCTACAGTGGTTCCACTTTGAAGAATTATTTTATCTGACACTTATACCTAAAACGAATCCTAATATAATTGATTGTTTGAATGATTTGCTTTATTTTACTTCCTTTTTTGTGCCTCGTTTGGTTAATTTGCGAAGATGGGAATGCGTGATGACATGATGATATTGATGAATGGACACTCAAAACATCCATGCCCATACCAGGATTCGAACCCGGGACCCTTGGCGTCCTAGCGCGATGTGCTAACCACTCCGCCACGGGGGCCGGCCTTAATATTATACACACACATACACGTGCGGGGGCCTCTGTGTGTGTGGGTAAATCAAGATCTTCCTTCCCCACCAATCTTCAATGATTTCTCATCCATTAGATATTTTCGAAGGGAGTTGATATCAGATTGAATTGCAATACGAAGCAGGTAATTTTTATATCAAAGACGAAAAATTCTAACCAAACACAAGCTATACAGGGTGGTCCAAAAGTGCGGAACGGACCGAATAAAACCGAAATGCATAAGCTTATTGAAATTTTATATGTGTACATGTAGTTTAGGGATGGGGAAAAACCTACCGGACCGCTTTTGAAATGTGGTCGCCATCTTACATCGAGATCACTTCTTTTAAATGGGAACCTAGGTATGTGACACATGAAAGTACACTGGAAAAGCTCACAAACACGATGGTAGTATTCATTTTTTCAAAACTTTATTCATGTTCATGCTACAAGGTGTTAAAGAAGTGTTTTCAACTGTTTCTCTCATTGTTGCAGGTTCACTAAGAAATGGAGCTCACACAAGCAGAACGCGTGGAAATCATCCTGATGTGTGGGGAAAGAAGCTCGAAAGTCATCGCCGATGAGTTCAATGAGGGCAATCCAGAACAAGCTCCCATTGTTGAAAGCACTGTGTGATATTTGTATATCAAAGTGGTAATTTCTCTCCACATCAAGGAGCGATATAATTTCTATCTTCTGTATTATCAAAATTGGCTCTAGATGTCAGTAAGAATAAAATTAGATTTGATATGTAGTCAACCTAATGAAAGAATGTACTATGTCAATATTTGATGACACAAATATGAATTTTATTTCAGTTTATTATCTTCACTTAAAATTGTAGGGTAGTTTTTCTATTCGCTTTGGAACTTAGTAACTCTCAAGTTAAATTCAAGAGAAAGATTACTGAATAGATTTCAAGAATAGAGGTGTTACTGAATTTCGTATTAACGTGATCTGTGAGTGTATGTTCGACATCAGAAAGTAAATGTTGCTTCAATACATAATAATATATGAAGAATTGTAAGAAGTAGAGTAGCTGTCTGTAACTGGAGATGGAGATATGCGCACTTTCTTTCCTAGCTGAACAGGGGCGTAGCCAGGGGAAGAGCTCAGGGGGCTGAAGCATCGCACCCCCGCACTCACACCGATATCCTACAAATATCTAGTAATATAAATAGGGTATAGTGGTTAATACGTTTACTCCCTTAGCAGGATGAGTTGTAATATACTGTAACCAAGTGGTCCCGTGTTCGATACCCGGTGAAGGCACATTGCACAGTGGAACTAAAACAATTCAACGTCGCTTTTCTGGCGATTTGTGATGTACTAACCACTCCGCTACAGAGGTGGGCGTCGTAAGAGAGAGAGGTGGGGGGACTAACTTGCAAGAAAGTTGAGAAGCAGCTAATGGCATATGAGAATCAACAAAGTCATAATGCACTAATGGCACTCCCGCCAACACAATAATCCAGCCAACCACCAATCTGAAATGAAGGTGTTTATTGCGTAATACCCTACGTCCTCCATTTTTAGACTTAATTTAGCAGTCCACCTGCCGAGGTACATAAAAAAGAAAATCAAAGAGCCTGCCAACTGGTGCCTTTGTTGGCAAAGCGAAGGTCAGGCGCCCCCCCCCCACCTCCGCCCCTCTTCCCTGCACCAATGAATGGCGCTGCTTTCTTTCATTTGTTTTCCCCTCGTCAAGTTCAACTTTTCTCCGAGATAGAATGGTCGCCATGGAAACCACATCTTACGCTCATTAATAGAAAATATCTTGACGGGTGAAAAGGAAGGGAGGGAGAGAGAGAGAGAGGGAGAGGGAGAAATAGAGAGAGAGAGGCTGGATGCGTGATGATGGAAACGGATAATGAAATTGAGGGGGAGGGGGGTTGTTGTGGATAGAGAGAGGGGAACGGAAATAACGAAAGTTTTCTAAATCTGTGGAATCCTACCGAGTCGGGAGTAAACCAACGAATTTGACGAAAATGATTTCTTTCACATGCACGAGTAGCAAGATAATAATCTTATGCAAGGTTCGCTTTCTTTTAAATTAACTCCTAATTCATGCAACAGACTTTGATTTCAATTCGGGAGTGGAAGACTTTTCTTTGTACCGGGTGTTCCAAAAGTACGGTACACCTATCAGTGGCTGTGATTTCATGAAAGTGCATGATCTGGGGCACACCTAAAGAAACTGCTGTGGGTTTCAAGCACTCACAAAGGTTACACAACTTGTGCTAACAGTTCTAATTTCTATTAAGGTACAGGTAAAAACTATGCTCCGTGCACTGCAACGTGCCACAACATGGGATGTTGCATCGCACATTGTCGATCTCTGCCATAGCAGGAATGGTGTGATGCACATCACGCTCCGGCCACCTTTATTCTTCAGGTACCCATGGATCAGAGGTTGGGTGAGCCCCAGAGCTACTTCAGGTAGGGATATTGTCCAAAATATCACACCTGAGATATCGCGGGACTTATGGACCTTTCTTGTTTTAAAAACAATGAATAACAGTTATAATTCGTGAGGCGTAACTGTATTATCTTCCCGTCAAAGCCTCAATTAACCAGAAAACGCTCCAAAAGGAGAACCAATCAGATATATCTATAGAAGGCTAAATGCAGCCATAATTTAAGGAGAGTCTCATAACTCTACCGCGCATGGAGATTGGGCACGTTATGGTGACGTAGTAACCTTGATTCAGAAAGGAACGTCACAAGTGTGCCACATACGTGTGTTTCTATTGTATCCAACTGCTGAAAAAAACCACGACTTCTTCTATTTATGAGATCCATACACTCGCATACTGCCACTTGACATCATTTTTCCTAAACTAATGAACATTCACTATTCAATATGGTAGAAACTCTGTGTATTAATCTTGGAGACATAGCCTTAATATTGTATGGAAAGGCGTACGCATTCCTCGCATACGCCTAACCAGATTTCCTTGTACAGTGGGATCCATGAGTATTACCGTGCAAATTGTCCATGACTACAGAGCATTCCCTGCATTCGCTACGAGACTCGGCGGCAAGCGGCCCGGCGTCAGCGCTTGTCTTTCCCGGTGAACGGGGTCCGCGACAGTTGCTAGAGTCGGCTATTAAAATTACAGTTTTCATATTGTGTACTAACCTTGACTACAGAAGGTGTTGAAAATTATGTCCCTCTGCTGGGCCACATTCCTGGCATCTCCGAAGGAAATTGGCATTTATACGTGCAAGTTCGTCTACTGTAATTCTCCCGATTTCTCGTACAATACTCTCTTTTAACTCACGGATGGTGTGCGGATTGTCTTTGTATACTTTAATTTTTAGATTTCCCCATTTTTCTTTCCACTTTTATTCAGAACTGACCCTGTGACTCTAAACTTTTTACGAGGTTTAATATAGTGGTCCTATGTGGAACTGGAACACCAGGAAATTTCATTGCAAAACGTCGTTGCACTTCTTCACAATTCCTCTTTCCGAAGTAACACTCGACAAGATAAATCCTTTGTTGTAATGTAAACTTTTGTGGTGCCATATTAAGCCACAATCTTCAACACACGGACACGACACAACACAACTTCCGAGGGAGGATTATACTGGCGTCAGTCTGCAACGTCAACAGAAAGGGAAAGAGAGCGAAGGCAGGGAGAGCGAGAGAAACAGACTGTAGCGTGCGACTGCCGCGGACCCGTTCATCGGGAAAGACAATCGCTGACGCCGGGCAGCTTGCCGCCGAGTCTCGTAGCGAATGGCAGGGAATGCTCTGTACTTTCATTAACTCTTCTCTCACATTCTATGTGTTTTTAGGGGTTGATTTTTATGTATGCTGGTGCAGAAGTTGTCAATACCTTGTTTTGAGTTTTCTTCTAATTCTTGAAGCTCTTATTGGATCAAATAAAGTGGACGAACATGCTGATGGACAATTCTCTTTTGTGACACAAATAGAGTTAATCATTAGCATAGGCGTGCGCACGGGGGGGGGGCAAGGGTGGGCAGCTGCCTTCTAATCACGGACGTTCGCATATTTTTTTTTTCCACGAAGGGACAAACAAGGTATTTTTCCATGAGGCATATTACCCTGAAAATAGTGTTGTACCCTCAAAAAACACTTCTTCAATTTGAAATTATCGCATAATAATTAATGTAATGTAATGTAATAAAGAAATCAAATTATACGTGCAATATGTATACTTTTAGGTTGACATTCGTTTTCAAAGGGGGAGATGTAGCCTTCCTTGCCCCCTTCCAGACGTTCCATGTCCCTATATTATTATATTTTCACTTAGAAATTTAGTGTAGAGGAATCTCATTGCTGTTATTAACGATATTATACTCTAAAAGAAAATGAAGTGTTTTCAAGCCGATGAAAGTTCGAAGCAACTGCGGGAGAAGAGCGTTCAGTGGCACAACCACAAGGGGGCAGGTGGGCATTGCCTTTTCCCAACCTTGGACGGAAATCAATTCTAGGGGGACAAACATTGAAGTGAAAGAATGCAAGTCTAGCAGAATCTAAGAGTATCAGGACAAAAGAATACTGAAGATGGAATTAGTTTTCACGTCTTTCTGGCATTATTTCTTCCAGGAGCACCTGCAGGGGAGCACAGAGGGGCAATTGCCCCTCGACTTCAAATTTTATACAAATAAAGATTCATTTCGTAAAATTTTATATAAATTTCTTTCCGAGGTATTAACGAAACAACCTAATCAACTGAAACAAAGAACATTAGAAGACTTTCTTGATTACTGTTCAAATTAAAGAACCCTCACTTACGAAACTTTCTCGCGAAATATACGGGGGTACGGCCCCACACATTCTCGATCTCGGCAATTTTGGAGCTGGTGTGATCAGCACCACGCTCCGGTCGCCTTTCTCCCCCTCGCCCATGTTTATATTTAGGTCTCCTTTTGGCAATTTCATATATCTTTCTTGGTGAATATTTGATTTCAAGCATGTCGTTGCTGCTTCGCGTTTGAGCGGCAGACAGGCACTTATCGGGCAACAAACTCCATCTACCTCTGGGGAACCGTCAAATTGTCCGCTTTTTCAATGAACTTGTGCAGAGCTTTTGTGTCCGCAGATATTCCACTGTTCAAATTAAACAACCCTGACTTACGAAACCGCCTGACGAATCAACGTTGCGAAAAACATACGAATCTGCACAGGTGTTACGAGCAAACCTTGCAACATATTCGCCCACAATGTGCGCATCAATTTATTTGGGTATGTATTGACGAAACTACAGACTCCACCGGTAGGAAAGTGGGAAATGTGATTGTGGGAGTGCTAAATAATGACGAAACTGTCTGAACGAAAAATTATTTCTAGTGTGTAGAGAGCTAGCTGGGGCTACACATGTAACGACACCAAAGCTTTTAACGAAGCAATGCAGCTATTGTAGCCGGAAGGCATAAAATTCGACAATATTCTTTTCTTCTTCTCCTGCAGTAGGCCTTGCCGTTAGCTACCCCAAAATGGTGCACGTTACATGTGTGGCTCATGCGTTGCATAGAATATGTGAAAAAATAAAAGCTCTTTATCCCAATGTCGATAAACTGGTTTCAAATGGGAAGAAAGTTTCTGTCAAGTCGCCTAGAAGAATATACATTTTTAAACAAAAATGTCCTGAGGTTCCCCTTAACCCTACACCTGTAGTTACGCGATGATGCACTTGATTGGATGCAGCTGTATATTATGCCCAGAACTTTGAAAAATTTGTATCTGTTGTAAATGATCTCGACAAAGAAGACGCATATAGAAATTCAGCAAGAACTGTTGAAGGATCCCTCATTAAAAGTCGAATTGGCATACATCTCAACAAACCTGTCCTTTCTCTCTATACGAAAGCTTGAATCGTCCGCGAACACTTTGGCAGCTTTCGTGGGGAAGTCTGTATAGTAGAAACGAAACTGAAAGAACTCACTGGATCTAACGCTTTACATAAAAACGTAAAAAGTGCTAATGTCTAAATGTACAGAAAATTTTGGGAAAAACCAAGGTTTTCAAACTTTGTGCCAAATTGCAAGTGTTTTGGAAGGTGAAATAGAGGCAGCTGTTAGTGACATTTCGTGCTTCAAATATGCAAGAATTGTTTCTTGTGACGTGGAGCGACCTTTCTCACAATATAAGATGCTTTTTAGAGATAATCGTCAGAGATTTACAATGGAGAATTTGGAAAAAAACTATAGTGATCTACTGCAACTCTTCCAAAAAAATAGCTCGCTAAGAGGTAAGCATTTAGAAACTAATTTCAGGCGTTTAAAATGCATGTAATATTTTGTTTCTGTTACCAAATATTTTCAACATTGAACATTTCTGAGTTTTTTAGCACATAAAGTTCCGTTCCCTACTGAATACACAGACAACAAGTGTTAATTTCATATATTTTTCGAAATCCTCGGAATAATCACCAACTCATTGAAGAACGTTTGAGAGAAGTTTCAGTTTGAATCTCAAAATAATATTGTAAAGACTATTTTAATATCTCGTCTCAACATAATAACTTATAAAAACGAAGCCAACAAACCAGGGAATTTAGAACTGATACGAATGAGAGCTCAAGTTAAATAACTTCTGCAACATCAACTTCTCGAATATCGCCATCTCTTTTTTGCCAAGTGAAACAAAAACCCACTCCACACTCCTATCGTCGTTCCAGACCCAAGGAAGAAAACACGTAGGCAAACAAGGCGCTGTAGTTTGACGGAGGGCTGATATCCTCCCCCCTCCCCCCGCCCCTTCCGCCATTTAAATCTTTAGTTGCCTAGGAAACATCTCGTGCGGCTGAAGCAGTTTTCTCTTTGAACAGCAGCTGCGGCGTTCCTTTTGTAAACTCTTCTCACAATGTAGTTCCTGGAAATTGGGGTTAATGGGGGAAAGTGCCTCTTTTATACAGCGTCTTTGTCTTTCCAGTAACGCAAAAAAATCTTGGCTATAAATCTAATTTGCTGTGGAATGCGATCACTATAAGATGAAATTAAAGTACAGTGACGTTTTTCCTGGCGAACTACCCACATTTCAAGCTAAAATTGCTAGGCGTCTGGCTACCATTAAGAAGAATCGGGTTCGCTTCGGGTAGGATTCCCGTCAATATCCCTGCATAAGAAACTCTTGGGATCACCCAGTCTCTCATTAATAGGTTCCTAAACGGTAAAGACGGTTGGAATGTAGTTCTGGTCCCGTCTCCGAAATTGAGGATGTGTAGAACCATACCTTGGCATGTAACACGTGTCATTATTACGTGGTGTAATGTGCAAGTAATAAATTTTCCTTTAAAAATGTCCTGGTTTTATACTAGTTCTCAGATCTCAAAGATTATTTAAGCCCACTTTATGCTCAGATAGGCTAATCGAGACTGGAACTACAGTTTAAAATGGGATCGGAATCACTGCCTCTGCCGGGATGCGAACCAGGAAAGTCTTGATTACAAAGTGATTGATTTACCACTTCACCATCGGGGAGTTTTCAAAATTCAACTACTGGAAAATAAGATATACCTGACCTATTTTGTTGGAGTTTAGGGTTTTGCACAATTGTTTCTCACAAGATAAGAAGGCATTGCATCACAACAACAACTTAACTCAAAATAACATAACACACTGACAATATTTTTTAATACAATTCCATACGTTGAATACGAAAGAACAAATCTGTAAAGTGACATCACTTGTGACAATCTAGACAAGTAGCAAAGAGAGAATCTTAAAACAAGAGATGGGAGACGATTCATTGGTTTTCTAATGGGAAAAGTGTATGACAATTACCACGCCTATTTGCCCACTATTCTCCAATTACTTTTGTAGACAAATGAGCATATATCGTGGATTCACTTGAAGAAAAGTTTCAAAGATGGCGCAAAATCGAGATAGCATCCAAACATGAGACACAACGAGGCCAAGTCCTTATTGATACATTATCTATGATAATTAAAGGATGGAAAGAAACCATTCCTGTATTTGTTTCTTGAAATAATCAGTGTTTTATGATTGTTTCCTTCAGTAACTTCTGAAAAACCTTGAGTTCAGCAAAAGAATCAAGAACATCCAGTTCATATAAACGCCACACAACTTGAAATAAGATAAAAGAAATGAATGGATACATTAATATGGTAAGAGGGGTAAAATATTTGATTTTAGTAACTTTTCAGCCACTTTTGGCTAATCGCGAGGATGAAATGGAATGGATGAAGGAACAATCACACATATCGGCGATTAGCTTGGCTATTACAGGAACCAGAGCCTTCAGCTCAAAAACTGCAGCCCAGGGTGTACTAAGTGAATGGGAGGTTGAGAGCGGAAAAGAGAAGGACAAGGAGGGAAAAGATTGAAAAATGCAAAAGAGAAAACCACAATAAACTACAAACGAGCGTGCGAATATATAAAGAGTATTAAAATACATGTAGAAGAATGGAAAGAAAAACTCAATAAGCTGACCAAGGCAGAAAATTCATTTTATTTTAAAACATAAACTAAACGTAACGTTTCAACCTTCCAGCAAGGTCTTCTTCAGAATCTGTACCCAGTACAAATGAAACAAGGTACAAACCAGGAAGATATGTACACACACAGAAATCACTCCCCTCCAGACACAAGATTATTAGAAAGTTGTTTTCTATCAAGAACATTCCAGCAGGTGGCCTTCCCTTGTCAACTGTACTTTCACCTGTCAGGCGATTTGGATAAACATTTCCTTTCATCTGGAAAGTGGTTGGACTCTTTATCTCACGCTCTTCTGGAATGGGGGACTGAAGATAAACAAAGAATGGAAGAAGATGTTAGAAAGAGTGGAAAGGGCAAGAACGAAAGAGGAGAAAAGAAGGAAGACGAATGAAGAAAGAAAGGATAAGGAAAAAAGAGCATGAGATAAAGAGTCCAATCACTTTCCAGATGAAAGGAAATGTTTATCGCCTGTCAGGTGAACGTACAGTTGACAAGAGAAGGCCACCTACTGGAATGTTCTAGAGAGAAAACAACTTTCTAATAATCTTGTGTCTGGAGGGGAGTGATTTCTGTGTGTATATATCTTCCTGTTTTGTACCTTGTTTCATTTGTACTGGGTACAGAGTCTTAAGAAGACCTTGCTAGAAGGTTGAAACGTTACATTTAGTTTATGTTTAAAAATAAAATAAATTATCTGCCTTGGTCAGCTTATTGAGTTTTTCATATCATGGAAACAAGGCTTAATGGTGTTATAAGAATGGGAAATGTAGAAAGAAGCTACATAATAGCAAAAGATAAGGGTAAAAATAAAACGACTAGCTAAATGGAAGAATACTAGAAACATGGAGGATCCAAATTAAATATCAGGAAAATAGAATTTTTCTTGTATGTACGCATTGCTTGCATTGTAGAATTATTTCTCTGGTAGTCTACGATTGTTACAAGCATAAAAACACAGTTTTTTGTTGTAACGTTTCAGGAGAACACACACACTCCCTTCATCAGACATTTATTTTTAGTTTGATTAAAGATACAGTATCTGTAACTGTAGAGAAATAATGAAAAAAAAAAGATAATTCAATACTATTATAATATTTGTGTGTTCTAGGTTTTCAGAATGAAGTTTGGGCATGGTAAAAACGCAGAAATCAGAATGAAAAACATACTGAAGGTGATTACGTTCCGTTGTTCTTAGCATACCCTTCGACGGCATAGGAATTTGCTTATCAAGTACTGCAAATTAAAGCTGATAAAATGAGGTGTGATAGTTGCTGCGTCGTGATTTCAAGGCTTTGTGATTGTCAGATAACACAAATATAATTTATAACTTGCTTGTGTGCGGAAGCTATTGTATTTGATTAGCTATTACGAGGGATATCAAAAAGATTTGCCTGTTGAGGTATAATTTGTTTAATAATGGAAGGATTGAAACAATGAACATACTCTACTCAGAGTTACTCTTCCACACAATTGCCATCACGTTCGATGCATTTGTGCCAGCGTTTTATCCAGCCCTCAAAACCAGTTTGGAAAAATTCCACAGAACACTCGCTGCCCCACTGTTCAGAGCTGTTTTAACCTCGTGTAGGTCATCGAATCTCATGCCACGAAGCACAGACTTAGCTGACTTTATGGTATCCCAAACTCTCAATCATTGCATGTGCTGACCCATAGGACATGTGCACTGCATCAGAAATTTCCTGGATGGTGATGCGTCTATTCTCTCGAATGAGCTCATCATCCCTGTGGCGGTTGTCGTCGGTCAACGACGTTGATGGCCTGCCACTCCTTGTCATGTCCACACTTTCGGTTTCTCCCACTTTGAACTTAACTACTTAAGTCTGAGCTAAGTCTGTGCTTCGTGGCATGAGATTCGATGACCTACAGGAGGTTAAAACAGCTCTGAACAGTGGGGCAGGGAGTGTTCTGTGGAATTTTTCCAAACTGGTTTTGAGGGCTAGATAACACGCTGGCACAAATAAATCGAACGTGATGGCAACTGTGTGTAAGGGTAACTCTGAGTAGAGGACACTACAGGTAAACTATATGTATGTTCAGTGTTTCAATCTTTCTATTATTAAACAAATTATACCTCATCAGGCAAACCTTTTTGATAGCCCCTCGTATTATTCTTTTCAGGAAAGGAGCAAGCATTGTATCTTCCGGAACTGTTCATCCAGTTCAAGAGCTGCTTCAAATTGAAACTCGAACTTTCTTGTGAAGGAGGAGCGGCTCTAATAATAACTGAAGCCAAGCCTGGAGAAGTGAAGGTGCCGCAGCGTGGTGCTAATCACATCATCTCCACATACCCTCCCACCATACCTTAACTGCATCTTCCAATGAGCAAGGGTTAACTTTACTATTATTATTATTATTATTATTATTATTATAGTCTCTGATAACTACTATAACTATTTTATAAAATATATTGGACACGAGTCTTCTGGAATTTTCTTCTTTTTTACTCCCTCTGTCCCATAATTATTGTCCGGTACACCTTTGTTTGTTGTCCCATAATCATTGGTATTCGTCTGGGCGGTATTTGTTGCTCTTTGCGATAAGGTCACGTTGTTTCTCTTCACAATCTTGAAGACTGATCTACTGAGCCTCTCCTCATCCGTGTGCTTTCCATCTGCCTCTTCGTCTGTAATTCCTGTACTACCATTTTGGCATACCGGACTATAATTATGGGACAGAGGGAGTAAAATTTAACGGAAACGGAATGACATTCGCCCAACTGAAGATTTTTTTAAAAATAAATGTACTTACATATCGTTAATATTTTGTCTAAATAATATTTAATTTAAAAAGTAAATCTGTGGAAGTGAAATATATTTCAATATTGTAATGATCAAGAATTGATTGATTGATTGATTTGCTTTATTTTACTTGCATTTTGTGCCACTTTTGCCTAATTTGCGAAGATGGGGATGAGTGATGATGTGATGAAATTGACGAATGGACACTCACAAACATCCATGCCCAGGCCAGGATTCGAACCCGGGACCCCTGGCGTCGTAGCGCGATGTGCTAACCACTCTGCCACGGGGTCCGGCATGATCAAGGACTGAATTTATTCTTTGAACAACTTGAAATTTTACTGTTGCTTTAATTGGGGCAAAGAAGAAAGGACGACAGAAAATCACCAAAAAAGGGGAAATTTAAGAAAGTAAAAGGAAACACTGCAGATGATGCGCTGGTTGAAGTTCAAGCGCTCCGTCTGGAACTTATTAACAAGCAGGGTACATATGTTTAAACGTAATTAAGAGCATATGGGCATGGGTCAAGGAAGAACACGAAGAGGACAACCCACAAAAACGACCCCACCGTGTTAAAACCGAAGGGTCTCCCTTATCGCACAACACTTGAGCAACCTTGCGTTCTGGCGTCACCGAAGAATGATTTTAATTTTAGGTTAAATGCCCAACTTGTTAGGTTAGGCTGGCTAGGTTTATTACTCTTAGCATAAATAATATTTGTTTAGCCTATTTATGTAATAGACCAAACCTAACAGACCTAACCTAACAAGAACAACGTAGGCATTCCCGTAGGACGTCAGAACGCAAGGTTGCTCAAGTGTTGTGCGATAAGGGAGAACCGTTACCGAACGTAAAGAAGTTCCGCCATGGATATAGTACAGTGGGATCATAGGCGTAGCTAGAACTTTATATTTGAGTGTGCACAATGAAAAAAAAATAGGTCTTGTACCTTTTTAGTAGCATATTTTGCAAAACAATCACTTGGCTCTTTAACTGCACTGATGTTTGTAAAGGAATATAAATTCACTAAATGGCAGTGTTGAAAATTTCTGAATATATGTAGTAGAAAAAAATCAAATTGCATAGAAATTACACACACACAAAATGTTCATAAATGTTACAAACAAATACATCAAAATACACGTCATCTATAACAAGAGACGTCTGTCAAAAAGTACAATGTTCTTAAACTCATCGATAACTTCATTTACATCAATAGACTAAGCTTTTTCCTGTTCCACAAATAGCAAGCAAGAGCAGGGCTTCCAATCTATCCTGCTTCTGAGTTGCTCTTAATTTAGTTTTAACTTAAGTAAGCTTGGAGAAAGCTCTCTCTCACACGTGCAGCTTCTGACAGGTATAGAAGAAAGGCGGTGCAGTACAGAGTAGAATGCAGTAAATATCTTTTCTCCAATGACATCAAAGAATCGAAAAACTATAGACACTCGTTTCATCAGCGATAATGCACACGTTTGTACCAAGTAATGACATTTTCAACTTCTTATAAACTGCCGCTTATTTTCTCTCTTATTGAAATATCTGTCTTTAATTCTCTTTGATAAAGCAGCCCATTAGGGTGTGCCTAGGCACACCCGGCACACCCCGTAACTACGCCTATGAGTGTGATCCATGAGTATTACCGTGCAAATTGTCCATGACTATTTTCATTAATTTTTCTCTTACATCCTGTGTATTTTTAAGCCATGGATTTTAATGTATGCTGGTGCAGAAGTTGTCAACAGCTTGTTTTGAGTTTTCTTTTAATTCTTGAAGCTGTTATTGGGTCAAATATAGTGCACGAATATGGTGATGGACAATTTGCACGGTAATACTCATGGATCCCACTGTACCTGTGTAACGGTATGAGATGTAGAGAAGACCGAGGTTGGTTGTGACGGGGACCGGTTGTGACAAGCAATGCAATGTTCCGTGGAAATTATTAGTGATATTCGTTTGTTGTTGACAGTGGTGGTTCATTAGCACGCGCATTTCTTATCCATTGCTTTCCAGTTGTGTTCTTCTCCCCAGAGAAGAGTTAAGTGGGTGTTTTCTTCTTGCGGGGTTTTTACCTAATTTCTGCGGTAAATATTATTTCTTCTCTGCAGTTTTCAATATAGCCTCAAACAGCAGTAATATATCCTGAGAATTCTATTATTTACAGTCGGTATGTGAGAGGTTTAGATTCAAGTAAATTTAAACTTGAAATTGAGATTGAAGGGTTAGAAGAAAAAAGTGCATATGGGGCTAGTTGTGACAAAACTAAGGGGTAGGTTGTGACAGCTGTCAAATTACAGATATTTGTGTGCAAAACGGAAAAATACTGAAAATGAGCAAAGTTCAGATAATGATGTTTTTGACTTGTGTGTACGGCACTATTTTCCAATTCTAAATCTCGAGAGAAGTGTGTCCAATGCATTTAGTGTAACCAGTTGGAACGTGATGCTTGTTCTGAGGGAAAATCTGTTTATATCCGTCAAAATTGTGACTCGGATGATGATACATAAAGCATTTTGAATTTCACAAATTCATTATATCGTTGTTTTATTATGTTGTTAACGATTATTACATTTTTATATTAGACTAGACCTACGCCATATTTTTTTTCTGACGTGGTGTTAGAGCTATCAAGGCGAGGCAACTTTTTCTTCCTAACGGTGTAATTAATGATGCATCTAACCATTGAAATTATTTTTACTGCACAGTGATGGTACACAATTTGTCTATACTATGTAATTTAGAAGCGCTAGATACTGTCACAACTTGCCCCCGACTTGTCACAACACATGTCCTTCATTTCTTGCAAATACTGTCCTTATGCTGAAACTTGAACAAATATAAAAAAAATCATTGTAATAGCTAAATATATACATTTGCATTCAAGACGAAAAAATTGTGAAAATATAGAAAATATTAAGCAAAGGGAAAAAAATATTCTAATTTTGTCACAACGCACCCCGGTCTCCTCTACTGACAGCACCTAGGTGTATGCAGATTAACCCACGAGCATTATTGACTGACGTCAGTGAAGGCGTTATCGAAACTTACTTTTCTTTCATAAACCCGCTATGATATTCGAAGTTCTGAAAAATTACATCTCCTTAGAATTCCGTCTAGAGCACACACGCGAATATTCGAGCGGTTTGCATTTGCTGTTGTCTAGATATTATCAATAGTTAGGGACGTGAAGTTTTCCTTTTTATTTTCCCCTAAATTTCGATATTATTTTTTACTGCAAGTCTTGTTACGTACCCAATAGGACCAAGTAATGTGAATAGTTTGCCAAAGACGAATAGAGATGGCAGCACCAGGCGTGCAAGGTTAAGAATTGGCATAATATATGTGAATAGCTTTATAAATAAGAACAAAGCAAATTGGAAAGATGAAAAACAATAGAATATATTATAAGAAGACAAAAAATAAATATGAAAGAAGTAAATTAATATATATATCTTATAAATCAAATCAATGATCACATGTAAGTTAATATGAAAATTAAGGAAGTCAAAGCACTGATACAAGTTTGTGTCTTTGAACAGATATTGCATCTGTTTGGTTGATTTACCATTCCCGTAGCGGAAATTTTGTTTACATCAGTGGCGAGCGCGTTCCGATCGACGCCCCACAGCACTTTTTGGTTGCGCAGTTTAACTGTAGCACCTACTTGGATGCGCATGTCAATCGGCTGCACCAAGTATACACTCTGTTGTACCTAGTTAGTGGCGGCGCGTTCCAATTGCAGCCCCAAGGGAGGATATTAGTATTATTCCCAAAGCTTGGAGGAAAAAGTTGGAAAAGGATAAAGGCATTCGTTAAATAGTCAAAACCTAAATTGAAATCCAGAGGGAAGTTTACAAAGAAGATAAGAAGGAAATCCAGAACGAGGGAAATCCAGATCCTCCATATTGAAGGAAGTCCCGATCCAGACCGCCTATTGAGAAGGAAGTCCCGATCCAGACCGTCCATTGAGAAGGAAGTCCCGATCCAGACCATCCATTAAGAAGGAAGTCCAGATCCAGATCTGTCTATAACAAAGGAAGTCAGGATAGAAGAATATTCAAATATAGAAAATAAATAATAAAAATCATATTGAGATGAAAATTGACTGTAAACAAGAAAATTATAGAAGAAAGTAGCTTCTCATGTAAATATTCTTACTCCATGTATCATGTGTTTAAATAATATATTCGTTTAAACGTCTCCATTGGAAGGCATCCTGTCTGGTTTCGTTGTCTACAAAGAACCCTACCCTGTAGATAAGCTAGCTAAGTTTTAAGATTAAGGTTTATGTACCTTTGCACCAAATGAAGGTAGCAGTCTGTGTTATTTTTCGCTGTTTATGGCAAAATTCAGGGATATTAATATAAAATCTGTGTTAATTTTACATTCATTTTTACTGTTCCTTCTGTGCGTGAGATTTTCACATTGTTTTAGTTCTGGAAAATTAAGACAAATTCTAATTTTCATGACAAAACAAAATTTAAGGGCACCCTTGTGAGAAATTACATTTTTTTTTTCATTTGGAAAACTATTTCATCTCATCATCCACTAAATATGAAATGGTTATTGAATGATATCACCGAAATCTTTGAAAACAGTCATACATATCACATTTCCCCCTAACAATGCTAAGAAAATCCCTCTGCGACCTCAAAATACCGTTTTGTTTACACCCACACAAATACACGTCCCCTAACCCCCTGCCTTGCAACACAACAGGTTCCTAGGATACTTCCCTTGTGGGAAATCCTCCAGCGAATTCTATTTCGGGACTAGTCCAAAGCATTGTCAGTCATTTCTGCACCAAACTGCAATAAATGAAGCGTGACTATCTCTATTGAATCGAACTTGCACCAGCTGCACTAGAAACGACAGATCAAATAGCGCTTCAGGTAGTTCTTCTTGTAGGAAGTGTTGTCCTTAGTTTATATTGCAAATTTCGCGGAGTTTTTCGCGTTAAAGTGCAAAATTCAGTGTTATTCTGAAAAATGACATAATTCGCGCTATTTCGCGATTCCGAAACACCGAAAACTTGCCTAAATACATTTTAAACACTTTGTTTTGCTTTCCTCAACTTTTCGGTGTTATCGTTAAAACGAAAACTTCACATTGCTATCAATAGCTTATTATGCCTTAGCAACGAAGCTGGTTGGTTTGATTATTTCACGTTGCGTTTCTGCCGTTTTTGGCTAATCTCGCAAACTTGCTTTCTGTCGAGGCCACAAGAAACTACAAATAATAATAATAATAATAGTCAGGAAACAAAAAAGTCAAACCGAGATCCACAAGGCCATCATACTCTCTTAAGCTCCCTCGCAGCAACAACGCATCTCCACGTAGAAGAGAAGCCTTTATGGATGCCATATTGTTAAAGAGCATTAAAAATGCATTTCATACTGAAAAGGACAATGCAATGAAATCAGGCCTGTAGCTAGAAGTGCTCTCCAGGGGGGGCTCACGGGTTATCAGGGGGGCTTTTTAAATCAAGCCCATTTTTTTAAAAAAATAACAGTATTTAATGAAGGTAAATTATGTGTGGGGAGTGTCATTAAATTATATACAATTTATAAATATCATACAAATACTACATTTTCTCCATCTTTTAAAACATCTCTTGAAGTGTTAATTGACTGATACTGAAATTACCCCTTACACACTCCACACTACTTTAGATGATATAGATATTTATATCACACACAAAAAAAACGCAGAATATTCGATTACAGTGCGTAGAATACATTCCACGACCCGCTGAAGCAATGAAACTCTCCTTCGTTCCCAAAAGTTTAAAGCTGTTGGCCTTTGATGCAGATGCAAGTGAAATTTGCACGATGACATGAAAGTCACAGATTTCTGTCTAAACGGGAGGTCGCAACAGATAAAGATGCTCCCTATGAAAGAACTTACAAAGTCCAGCTAATCTTCTAAATACTTGCAGCCACAGGCGTAGCTAAAACTTTATATTTGGGTGTGCACAAAGAAAAAAATGGTCTTGTACCTTTTTAATAGCATATTTTGCAACACAATCACTTGGCTCTTTAACTGCACTGATGTTTGTAAAGGAATATAAATTCACTAAATGACAGTGTTGAAATTTTCTGAATATATGTAGTAGAAAAAAATCAAATTGCATAGAAATTACAGACACACAAAATATTCATAAATGTTACAAACAAATGCATCAAAATACACGTCATCTATAACAAGAGACGTCTGTCAAAAAGTACAATGTTCTTAAACTCATCAATAACTTCATTTACATCAATAGACTAAGCTTTTTCCTGTTCCACAAATAGCAAGAGCAGGGTGTCCAATCTATCCTGCTTCTGAGTTGCTCTTAATTTAGTTTTAACTTGGGAAAGCTTGGAGAAAGCTGTCTCTCACACGTGCAGCTTGTGACAGGTATAGAAGAAAAGCGCTGCAGTACAGAGTATAATTCAGTAAATATCTTCTTTCTCCAATGACATCGAAAATCTATAGACACTCGTTTCATCAGCGATAATGCACACGTTTGTACCAAGTAATGACATTTTCAACTTCTTACAAACTGCCGCTTATTTTCTCTCTTATTGAAATATCTGTCTTTAATTCTCTTTGATAAAGCCGCCCATTAGGGTGTACCTAGGCACACCCGGCACGCCCCGTAGCTACGCCTATGCCTGCAGCTACTTAGACGTCAGCTCATAAACAAAATGAGCGAATGTAATAGCTGCTCTTCATGCTCTGTGGATTTATCCTTAAAGTTGTGAGCTGTCTTCATTTTCACTCTTCACTGCAAACAAATTATAAAAAATAGATTTACCTAATGCCAATAGGCTGATGGCAGTTCCAGGGGGGGCTGACCCCCCCCCTGGCCCATGCCTGGCTACGGGCCTGAATGAAATATCTATATATAAAAAAATAAGAACCGGAACGGTCCGTTGTCGTTTGTGACGAAACAGAACAGGAAGGTTCGAGATAAGCACGAACCGGAACGCCGTTCCGGTCCATTTCGAGGTCTGCTCTTCAGTCCTCAGCACATCTACAAGTAGAAAACACCGTTTTTAGACCGGCCCTGTAGCGTAATATTTCATGTATTAAACTTTAATCATAATTAAGATTGTGTGGACTATTAAATTGAAAAGACGCACGCTATCAAATTTCATCTCTCTAGCTGCAACAGTTCCAGAGTGTCGCAGTTTGACAGACCGAGAGAACGTCCGGCGCACGTATGTCTATCTCAACGCTTGGATATTAACGAAAACGAAGTGAAAATCGACCTCAGTTCAAAAGTATGAGAAAAATGGCTGCACCATTAGCGTTACGAGAGAAATGGCCCCTGAAAGTGTTTTAAGAAAGCGTTCGGTGATGAGCCATTTCGCCATAAATCCGAAATTTCTGCTAGCGAGCAATATGGCCACTTGTCGAGATTGTTCCTGCATGCTAAAAGCTTCAGCGAAAGATTTATAACAGGGAGGCGCTTGCAGCACTTCCCACAGGTCCTCGTTTTCCTTGGCGTGGCCTGCGCTTCGATCTGATAAGGTGGCGTCATGTAATACCAGACTGTATGCTACGAGCTGTTGGCTACAGTTGCAGCAACCTGGATATATGCTAACAGCCACTCCGCCACGGGGGCCGGCCTAATCTGCACTGGGCCTACAGTTCAAAATATTGATTGAATTTTTGCTTTAAGTCTCCTTTATGCACAGATAGTCTAATCGGGACTGGACCTGCTGTTTAAAGTGCAATCCGAACACCTAATCTGGGCTTAACCAGGAATCGAATCCTGGACTCATTAGAATTAGAATTAGAATTTCTTTATTCATGGACGATGTTCAGCCTGTGGCTGCTCTACCACTTAACTATTGTATTCCGAAAGTACACTATTTTCACAGTGCAGTATTTACATATTTAAAAATAATCTTATTCTAGTGTTTAGGTATCCACACAGTACCTTCATTTCTGGGTCACTCTATATTTCACACTAACAACGTTCGATAATCCAATGGCGGCTTGACGCACTGTAACCCCTCGAGAAAGTGAAATATTTTGCAGGGTTGTGAAGATTATGTTGTTTATAAACGTTTCATGTTGTTTTAGTTCGCGGAGATGTGTTATTGTTAAATAAAGTAGCTACATCTGTTACCTTAGCGTGAAGCAGAACAGCCCGAAGGCTTAGCTCAAGTGAATATAGCACCCAACACAACGTTCCACAACAGCAGCAGACGGGATGTTGCCTAAATGTATTATAAAATAAAGTAAGTCAAACATGAAGTACTGGAAACTTACGAAACCAAAATGGATGTGAAATGATCGTTAGGAGTGTTAGATTTATTGGTGTTCATAATTTTACGTCGTTACGTAGGAGTGTTAGGTTTGGGGCTGATAAGAAATTCTCGACGTTTTTGTTACGTTAGGAGTGATAAGTTCGATTGTGTTGTCTTTTGCACGTGTTCTTTCGCTTTTTGAGTGAGTTTTTTTTTATTTTACTAATGTAAAGCGGCGAAAGTACTCAGATGGCAGGTTTTTACTTACGTGGGCCATACTTTGGGATCAAATATCTCCGCTATTTGTGTTTCCTGCACGCTGGAACCAATTTTATATTACGTAAAACATCAAAATCTGTTGATTAAAGTAAATTCTACGTAATTCTCGAATGAGTACAGTGGGTCAACGGCTCCCCATATTTCTAGGGTTGCCCGTTATTACAGGAAAAATATAAAGTGTTGAACAATCCCCCGCCATTCCCTGTCCTCATACCCTAGCTAGTCTACAGCATCCTTTTTAAAATATCGAGTAAATTAATCTTGTATCCCTTCCTTTTAAACAAAAAGTTACCGTTATTATTTTCAAATCAAGAATCCTGGTTAACCATTTCCAATGTGTGATTGGTAATCATGTACAATTTGGTTGTATTAATACGCATGCGCGAGATCCATGCATTTTGTGATTAGATCTTCTGCCTCGCGAAATGCATGGATCTCGCGCATGCGTATTAATACAACCCAATTGTACATCATTACCGTTATTATTTTCAAATCAAGAATCCTGGGTAACCATTTCCAATGTGTGATTCGGAGGAAGGGAGGGGGCTTAAATGAATTAATATTTCAGTACTTCAGATTACAATCAGAAGTGCAGAAATATTTCGGTAACACAAGCAATAGCAAGTAACACAAATAACTACACGTAAAGAAGTATATGTCAGCTCGAATACGTCGTTAAAAATATGGATGAAGTAGTACGCTTTTGAATTTATATATTACAATAAACCATGTAGGCTGTTTCTAGTTAGCACGTACGTTTTACATGGTCGTATGTTGGTTTAACTGATATTATTTATTAATATTTCATTCATGCAGAATAGTATATGGTCGAAAATTAAACTATACTGTACTTACCGTATGAGCATGGCAGGTAACGTCACATTTCATTATGCACAATCTATCTTGTAAATCGCAGTACAATCAATCTCTGTGGCACAACGTACTGAATACACAAGCACTTCGTACAATACTCGAATTGCTTGATTTGGTTTATTTTAATTCGCTTTTCCGCCAGTTTTGGCTAATCGCGAAGATAATACAATATAATTGATGAAGGGAGACACTCAAAGAATAATCATGGCCAAGCCGAGATTCGAACCCAGGATCTCTCGCTTACTAGTCAAATCAAATCATTTTTATTTTCAAATGGGGGTGGGGGCTACGTGTACTTTTATTAGTACTCATTCATCATTTTGCAATCTTTTCCTGTTATTGACGTTCTATTTTTAGGAATACTGGGCTCTAAAGGGGGGGAGCGGTATGAGCCACACCAACCCCCCCTTGAGCACCCCACTGATTGCTACCCCAAGTGTCGACGTCACCGCACGTCACTGAGTTCAGAATATGTTAAATAGATAAAGTTTATCGCAGGAAATTCAAGTGCACAAAAAAGTAAACAATTTCAATAAAGCATTTCGCTCCTGTCAAGAAGGCGTGGTCAGTAACTAGTTGCTTGGTAAACTCTCGTTTTGCTTGTTCAGCGAGTTGCAAGGTACTTCGGCTTGCCGAATGTTGGTGGATTCACAACAAGCAACTAATCACGTAATGAATGTCAACTGAAGCAAGCAATATCTTATCTTTTGCTGTTAAAACTTTTCTTGTAAAGCTGAGTTATAATGAATATATAAAAGCACTTCAACTACTCTCCACTTTTCTTAATCTAATTTTACACTAGAAGCAATTAGATTCGTTTAAGAAAAACCTCCGCAATAAGATAATCGTTAAGATAACACGTCAGTATTTTACTACCTACAATGTTATCCCTTGTCCACTCACGTGTGCAAATCCTCTTGTTAGGTATTGTGTGTTGATTGATTGATTGATTTGGTTTATTTTACTTTGCATTTCTGCCACTTTTGTCTAATCGCGAAAATGAGGATGAGTGATGATATGAAATTGATGAAGGGACACTCACAAAGAACACCCAGAACCCCTGGTGACGTAGTGCGTTGTGCTAACCACTCCACCACGAAGGTCGGCGCAACTCGAGACGAGAGGAGTACAAGTCAGGGTTCCCCAATTACACTAGTCTCGTCTAGGCGCTTAATCTAGACAAGTGCGGGGTATAAGGAGTGACATTTTCAGAGGCTCTAAAGTGTCAAGCTGACTTCCACGAAGTACACCCTGGACTGCATTCTTGCACACTCTGTAGGGCCTGTGTGTTGTCCTATCCATGTGTGCCGCTTGTGATTATCCTCTTAAATTTATCGATTCATTGATTTTGATGTTATCGGCATATCAGCACACACATACTCTATTTATACCTATTATATACAACACGGGGAAAGACCCGATAACTAAAACAAAATCGAGGAGAGGCCCCCTAACAAGACAATAAAATATTTCTATTAGAAACTTCCTCATTCAATTCATTAATTCATTACTTAACAAGAACTGATAATATACTATGCCCAACAGAGATTTATCCTGGCCGTGATTCCAGACGCCGGAGCCTCGTTGGCCTGCCGGGGTGTAGTACGAGGAAGAGAGGTTAACTTTGGGTTCCTTACCAGAAGGTCATCCCTAGATTTATCTTATCTTCAATTATCCTCATCGTCGCGATGCTTCCAGACATTGTTTGTCGCCGACCTCCTTGGCAGAGTGTACCTTCATCAATTTCATCATATCATCACTCGTCCCCATCGTGGCGATTAGCCAAAAGTGACAGAAAAGCGACGCTAAGTTACAAAATTCAAATCAAATCAAAACATCGTTTGTCGCCCTCTGGTATTAATTACAGTCTTGTTTTCCTGTTACTCCAATGTCACGAAAATAATACCACACCTCGTCGTCAGATTTGAAACGTCGAGGGAATTGTTGTTATTCAGGTCCATTTCTCGGATGCTGTGAGAGAGAGAAACCTCACCTCACGGATCCCTCCTCAAGAATTGGATTCGAGGTTGGGGTGCAGCTCACGTCTTCGGCAACGTATGAGGTAAGAGTGCGAAGCGGTGAAGTCGAAGAAATAATGCAATGAAAGGGCTCCGCGGCTTTTGAAATAGCTTTTCTGTGTTGCATACTTGGGAGGCCTTAAGGGGACCCTGAACAGGATTTCGTCTTTTACTTCTCTTCCTACATCTACACTGTTTCGTGGGAGCTAGATGGAATTCTCAACGGTTCAGTATCATCTGCTTTGTCTTCATCCGATTATCTCTCTCTCTCTTTTTCTATTGTTTCTATTTATTTTCTTATAATTTTTATATCGTCTGCATATAATTTTGTTGCTATGGTTCAGTATCGTGCTCATAGAGGGTGCTGAAGTGTTTTAACTCAACTGTGGTGTCAATGCGACACAGGAAGACTGGTAAATATTTAGGTAATGTTCAAAAACGTGTCAATTACATACAGGATACTTTATTTTGTAAATTGTCCAATTGATTTCCTTTAAGTAGGTGCAAAAATGTAGATGCTATCTCTATTCCATGAGAAGTTATACGAGTTTAAAGATTGCACTACAAATTCTTAAGGGGCCATATTGATGACGTCATTTCTTCGAAACCCGCAACGGGATTCTTTGAGACTTCTTGTGACAAATACAACGAAAGTAGCACTACATGTTGCAGCAAGTTTTTATAAAAGGGGTGCGAGGGGCACCCCTCCGGAAAATCATTGAAAATCTCGCCGTCCACTAAAGGAGATTTCACATCGAAACGACACGTGTGTCGCTTGAAGAATTTACAAATCGAACCTCAGGATTGTGCGGCCTGTCGTGACGCTAAAACGTTGCTGTTGATTGGCTCGTTCCCTTGCGACATGTGTCGCGAGCCGCTTCCTCGGGTAGATGTTCCATCATTTGATTTCATATAAAGCAGAGAAAGATGACGGCCCCACTTCAAGTCAAGCAGTATACCATGGAGTGTAGTTTATAATATCGGGATCTTAATTGATTGATTTGTTTTATTTTAGTTCGCTTTTCTGCCACTTATGGCTAATCGCGAAGATAAGAATAAATAATGATATGATGAAATTGATGAATGGAGATTCACAAACATCCATAGCCAGGCCGGGATTCAATCCCGGGACCCCTGGCGTCGTGGCGCGCTGTGATAACCACTATAGGCTATAATGACCTCTCCCGATTATTCTTCTGGGTCCAGGTACAAGATTTTCGGCCCTGGATACGTTAACTCCACTCAGTTTCGGTTAGTTCCAATGGAGCACATTACAATTTCCACACCGTAAACGCAACCCCATCTTGTTTTCTCTTCCAGCAGTATTCCCTATCTGTTTTAATGCCGTACTAAGGTCCTGTCGACTATATAAGACTAGGTCTTTAGCACGCCTACCCTTTCTCCTGTTGTTAGTGTGTTGATAAGGGAAAATTCAAGACCCAACCTCCCCTCCCCCCTACAACCCATTTCCCCCAATAAAGAAAGAGCCTTGATATTTTTCCATCTCATTAAGAAGAACTTCAGTAGCGAGCAGAAAACCCAGATCCCAATTAACATTCAGAATACATTACTCAATGTTTCTTCCCCTTGTTAACCTAAGGCAGGCAAATCCTAGAGACCCCGTTTAATGATATCCTGCCGTTACCAACAACAAATTAAGCTTAGTTAACTTAACCGAATGTTTCTGTTCCCCTCAATCTAGCTTTCTCCCACCCTCGCCTCGACTGAGCATACGCAAGGGGAAAGGGGGCGCTCTGATTGGCTGATCGTTGAAAAGGAACCTCGTGAACTTAGTCGCTCATCCATCACTGCAAACGAACTCCGGTCTATCAACGAGGCAAGGTTCTTTAAGGAATTGACCGATCAATTATGTAAATAACTCAGCGGCTCGATTTCTGGCTCTGAAGGAACGAAGGGGTGGTTGAAAGCGGAACTGCACAATCTGAGGTCGAACCCACAGACGCAGATTTTGTTTGAGTGTGTTTTCAAATCCATTTTATGCGCAGAGAGCCTAATCGGGACTGGACCTACAGTTTAAAGTTGGATCCGAGCCACTGCGCAATGTTTCTCCACCGGGAATCAACACAGACGCTGAATATAGGAAGGGCCATGAGAGAACGTGACTCCCAGGAAGTTGTTGCTACAGGAAAATGTCACGGTTCAGAGAGGGATACTGTTAGTCTTTCAAAAGTTATTTTTTAAAAACAATTGGCTTACAGTTACACTTCTCGAAAAGTAACTCAGGTACAGTTGCTCATTCAAAAGTTAACTGCGAGTTAATTTTACAGTTACCTTATTCTGCGCAAGATATAACTCGTTGAATGGAAGAGAATGTAAACGACAGAAAATAATAATAATTGTTTATTGTTACTAATGCTAAGCAAGCGATGGTCAATATTTCTACAATTAGTTCACATGTAGTTTAATTTATCTATAAGAGTTCTTATCAGTCCACCACCATCGTAACTGTTTACTGAAATAAGGGAATTTTGTGTAGTTCTTTATTTAGGAACCTCGAACCTTGTTAGAAATAGCTCTGAAGAAAGTCACTATCAATCTTTCATTAGAGCTTTTTTTGTACAAATACATTTTATTTCTTTTACCCCTTCTTAAATGTAGTGTTTGTAGATTCCAACCACTTCTCATATATAAATGTTACGTAACAATTTTGAGTTTTCATAGACAGTAATCTTACAAATAGTTTTGAATTTTTCAATTTTTTACATGTGGCACTTAGCTGATGTCACCACAATTCCCTACCATATTCTAGTATTGGACGTACGATTATGACATGTAAAAATTTTCCAATTTGACTAAAAAAGTCCAATTAAAAAATATAAAACATATCAAGTTTTTACCTTTTCTACAAGGTTCTTTTATGTTTTCATCAATAATAATAATAATAATAATAATAATAATAATAATAATAGTTTACTTAAAGTACTGAGAACAGTTAAAAGAATCTTACACAGCACTATGTGACAAAGATTATTATCACAGGATTAACTCACAATGGTTTTTACATTAAATCTCATTTTATACCTAAAGGTAATATTTTAAGGTAAGTCATAGTTAAAATAATCGATTAATATTTTTATAAAATTCACCACCATTTTTTAAATTTACTGATAATAATGTTTTTTTCTTGTTTTGTATTTAGGAACGTTATATACTATTGTATTTATAAGGAATTCAATATCAATCCTATTTGACAACACGTTTTGTATCAATGAATTAATTTTATATTTCCTTCTTAAGTTAAAAGTTGGTAAGTTAAATATCTCCAACCACTCCATATAATTTAGTGATATGTAACTTTTTCACTTTCATACAAAGCAATCTAATAAATCATTTCTCTATTGATTTTCTCGGTGTGACTATGTGCTATTTTCCATAATTCACTGCCATATTCCACTAAAGGGCGAACCAAAACTATAAATTAAAAAAACTAACCTAAGTAGCGATATTCAAAACTAATTTACGAGTAGATGTCCGTGGAATGTAATTTATTAAGATCTACCGAAAGCACGTTGGAAAATTTGATATGCAGTTGTAACACCAAAATGAACGATAATATTATGAATCACCACCACTTATCAACAAGATGTCCTTGAGTACAAGGCTCATCTCTTCAAGTTCCTGAGACTACAAGGTCGGAAACACGAAAGGGATTAAGGCTACAAATCCGGTTATTCTTCTCTGGAAATAGCTTGCGAAGGACTCTCTGGCGCCCCTGTCAACGAGGTTTCTTGTCAACAATCGATAGAGCTTCAATCAAGGAGTTCCGTCGGCACTGGAGGAGGTAATTTGCAAAATGTGTGATCCTTTCACAACCCCTTACCTGAGGTGATGATATCTTGGAGGAGATTACCTATTGAATATTGGTAAATATCAATTTCCCAGCTTGATTCACAAGGTGAAGGTGTGAAATGCGTAGCAGCAAGCATGGAGGAGAGGACGAGATATCTGCTTTAGTCGGTAGTGATTGCTGCCACCAGGGGTGCCCATCCCCCCCAAGGTCTATGTCGCAGACCCCCCAAAAAGGTAGAACACCCCCCCCCCCACCTCTATCCCCAATTTTTTACTCAAAATATTTTGGTCAGACAAAAAGTAATTATGTGATATGGCCCGAACATCTCTCACTCGTTTATTTCGTTAATTTTAGCATTGATACTTACCTATTCTGCATTGCGGAAGATTCTTTAAGGTGAAGTTATGCCTTTTTCCATAAAATAATGTCAACTTTTCATATTACGAGTCATTATTTGTCTTCCTTGTTCCGCTTGGGTAACAGACAATATGGCGTGCACTCATCATGGATCATCGCGCCTGTTGGTTGTGTTTTGTCGATTTGGAGTGGGTATGCAGTGTTTCAACCTTCTTAACCGAAAAATGCCTACTTTCGTGTTCATTATGTCATCACAAACCATTGACGGATAGACCCAAAAAAAAACATTCACGATAGCCCCACAGACCATTTTCGGCCAGGTTAGGTTAGGTAAGCATAGTTAAAAAAAAATCGTAAAAGAAAGGCACGTTTGTAAACACTGGCGAGACCGCGTGACTTTCGACGCTCGCGGCATCTGCAGGTACATAATGGAAACAACGGCATAATGTTGTCGCTTTACAGAAAATGCAAGTTCCTTACATAAAAAGTGATTATTTAAAAGTGATTATTTCTTGTTTTGCAGCATTCTATGGTGAAGTTTTCAGTTTCCGCGAAAGAAAATACCTCGAAGAACTTCGACAATGCTACAGAAACTGATTTCAGTAAGTAGTTTCTTCTGTAAATTTGAAGAAATCCGTTCGGGCGATATCGCATATTTACCAGACAAAATTTGCGGAACAATATAATACAGACATATATAATATAGACATTTACATGCGTATTGCATATTACTTTGATATTGATTGAAATAACATTTTACATAAATGCTAATAACTTCTGAAGTTGCAAAGTTGTTGCAGCAAACTTTTTGATAATTTCCTCATTTTGCACCACTTTTAAAATATCGGACTCACAGTGTTGAATAAAGGTAGACCTAGACCATATTAACCACTCATCAGCCATACACGAAGATAGTCTGTTTTTAATGATTCTTGTGACACTCATTGTGCAGGCTCACTGCCATTGTTAGTGTACTGAACCTTATTCCTAACAGTTTATCTGCTTGAATAACCTTGTATTAATGCGAACAGCACGTCCCCCTTCCAAACCGATTCTAAAGGCATAAGAGGTGATGTTTCATTTCAACTCGATCGCTGCGATCACCCACAGGTAGGTAGAGAAACTGTACATAATAACCATAACTAAAAGTCATTAACAAGTCAATCACACGATACTATCCCCCCCTTTTTTGCATCCAGATATATAGAATTGGTTTCTAAACTAAACAATTCCCCCCCCAATTCTCATGACCCAGGCGTGTCATGGATCCCGCCTGTGAGCACCCCTGGCTGCCACTACAGTTTTAAGCAATCCAATTGGCTGACATGCCCGACTGCCATACGTGACGTCATTAGTGACGCTAGGTTAGGTTAGGTTAGGCTGGATTGGGTAAGATAGAAGAAGAAGGAGGAGTGTTGTAGTACTAAATCCAACCGCTAAGTCACCTCACGTGCAGAACTGAAGAAGGGGTCTTATGCAGGGGGTTCGGCGGCGCAGATCGTATGCGCAGTTGTCCGTGGATACATGACGTCATCATCGAGAAGCTCGGCACGAAAAAGGCTGGTTCCTTATGCAAATATTGAGATATTTTACAACGGATATCTTCTAAAATATAGTAGCAGGGGTAAAGTTACAACTTTTACTGTTAAGATTCATCCTTTCTAATCAATTTATCACAAAGTTGATTCAAATGTGTAAAATTGTTTTCAAGAAATCGTGTTACGAAGGAACCCCCGTTTTGTTCTCTCCAGGCTTCCAATGTAAGGGAGTTTTAACTTAAGCGCGTTGGATTTCTTTTTGCTCTATGTTTTGAAATAAGATTATTTTGTTCTTGCTGTGAAAACTATTATCAGAAAACTAACGGAAGAAATCTAAAATATCACAGCCTTTCCAGTCGGTAATTGCGTAAGTAAACGTAAAGACAAGATTGTTATAAAAAATGCGCGATTGCCCATTTTTGTGAAAAAGACATTGTGCGAGATCTAAAACCAGAACATTTTAATTTGGTATGTAAATGTAAGGGTGTAATAAACGTGACTGCTTCCCGTAAAATATCACTGCACTCTCCACGTTTCTCTTCTGTCTTTTCTTTGGCGCCGTCAATAGCTTCAACACGCTGTTCTTTTTTTGTATATATTTGTCACATATTTGTTTTAATTACTATTCTGCTCGTTCCGCCACCTGAACGCAGCAGATAGGGCAGTGCAGTTACACCGGAAGAAGGCTCGGAAATGGCAGGCTTCAGAAGTTAATTCATCCAAATTAAATTAAACAGGTATGTGCTCTCTCTAAATTTAAAACAAAGTTCACAAATAATTTGATTAAAAGTTTTAAAAGTATGTGTTTTATTTAATAACGTATTAATTGGTGCATTCTTCTCCAGCATAGATATAGGCAGTGACCACATTACAGGGGGGGGGCAGGAACGACCCCCTATTCTCGTTCGACAATTTCTCTCTCTCTCTCTCTCTCTCTCTCTCTCTCTCTCTCTCTCTCTTATCTACCCCCAGTAAAACGACAAAAATAAATAAATGAATGAATGCTCTTTTAGCCAAAATATGCTTTTTTGTGTCGTATGTAACGGAATAATAAACATGATTGCCCCGAGAAAATATGGAGAGAAAATATGATTTACCCCTCCATATTTTCTATTGCGCCGTCACTAGCTACAACATATTTTGATTTCTATTGTTCCCACATATTTATTTTAATTTTAGTATTGTGAATCATATTCCACTGTGTTACCTCACGTAGCCACCCCCCCCCCCCTCCACACACACACACAAATCTACGATTTCAGTTGTAAGTTTTAGACTACGCTTGTCAAATGTCCACTTATATCTTTGTTTTTTTGAGCCATTTAAAATAATCATTTCGCCCCTTCTTCTGGACGATGTTTTCCCATTGGAAGCCCCTTTTAAGATCGAGATCCGGGGCTATAGCCTTCCCAAGCCACCGCCCCCTCCAAATACTGTCCTGGCCTCATGAAAGAAAAATATATGTATTTATATGAAATATTAATTTTACTTGGCAGTTTCTTTTTTTCGAACTGGAATAACTTCTAAATTTTAATAGCTTATAAATTTACACTAGCAATTTTGAGTAAAGGTTTTGCGTAATCCTAAAAGTACATTTAGAGACTGCAAGGTCAACTCTAGATATTTCAGATATATTAATAATTTTCAATACAACGTCTAGTAATAATTATTTGTTACTTCAATAACCTCCTGGCAAATGTTTCTCGCATATTAAAAGATAGATGCCATATGATTGTCATTTTCTGTTTATTTCCTTGTAATGCTGACCTCCATGGCGAAGTGGTTAGCACAAACCTTTACGATGCCAAGGGTCCCGAGGTTCGAATCCCCGCCCGGGCATGGGCCTACTTTCCTTTCTTCAATTTCATCATATCATCACGCATCCTCATCTTTACGATTAGCCATATGTGACAGATAAGCGAAGTAAAATAAACTAAGTCTATTAATCAATTATTTTTTAAAACTCTTTAATTCTTTAGCATTCTACGTTTTTGTTAAAATTATATTACGATTTGTAAAATGACGAAATTGTAAAGGAGAACACGGAACTTTCTTTGTAGCGCATCGGTCAGAAAGTTTCAGGAATATGGATTTTCAAAATACATTTTTTCACATGTACTTTGCCCCCTTTTAAAAGTAGCGCGTTTTCATTTATGTTACTAATCATTAAACGGATGCCTCAATACCATCTTGGAGGATGACAATTAATATTTCCCCCCTCCTAAAAGTAATAATATACTTTCGCTCTCTGAATCTCCCATATAAATGCTAGGGGCCGTCTGCTTCAGCCGAGCTCACTCCCTCTCTGGTGACGTCACGCGTTCGTGCAAGATCGGCAATCTTCGGATGGCTTTACCTAATCTCTATCTACCTTGGGTCTTATGTCATAGGCGGGGCCAAGAGAGGCACTTGCCCTTCCCAAATTTACAGGTTTATTCAAATTTACATGTTAATGGTACTTTTGTTAAAACCTCCTCGGACTTGATAAGCAAAGTAATGAATAATATTTTCAAATTAACAGTTATTTAGGGAAATGGTCCTGGATGCTACTTTTGTGGGAAAGAAAACATTTCGAATCTGCTCCCAAAGTTTAGCCTCAAGTTCGATTCTGCCCCTCCAAAGTTACGCCCATGACCTATATCATTCAAATTTCGTGATTTTTCTCGTACGTACCACCATACTTGATTTTACACGTGAAAGCACCTGGTAGGGAACCGTAGCAACGGAGAGAGCGAAGGAGACTGTTGCCCGAGCGACTGTTGTGAGGGATCCTGGTTCTAACTCAGGCGGAGCTAAATTTTGTTGCTGTCATGGGATCCATTAAAAAGGAATGCCGCATGAGGAGGGACTCGATTCACTGACCAGGCGTCACTCAATGAAAATCCACCTGGAAAGACAACTTGGCCTCAAAAGGAAGTGGTAATGTGGTCGGCTTGGGAGCTCGAATTGCAAAGGTGGATAGTACATTGCTGCTTTCTAGTGTGTGTGTGTGTGGGGGGGGGGGAGTGCATACGCAATAAGTTATTATATTTAGAACTTTCCACTCTCAATAATGGCAAACGGAGGTCATTTTAAGAGGAGTCTGCGCTTACAACTCTGGTTTTCCCTTGTTCTTGACTGTTTTTATTTGAAATTGTTTATTTTCTCAAAATTTCGGAAGGGACTGTAGCCCCATCAGCTCCCTCCATCCCCCCGAGACCCTTGAGGGGCGTCGTGGGCGACTTCCACCAAGGACCTATTTTATTTCTTCACATATTGATAAATAATTTACACAGTAGGAATTAAATATATCACACATAGTGTCAATTAAGAAACATACAAGGCTGGAGACAAGGGGGACGGATGGGCGGCAGAACCTTAAGGATCTCATTTTATTTCTCAATAAGGCAAATATTGTGGTATTTTACGAAGAACTACCATTATGGGGAGCAGGAAGCTTAACGGCGAGTGCAACGAGTGACTAAAATAGGGGCGACGAATGATAAGGGGGCGACGAATGATAAGGGGGCGACGAGAGACGGGGGATGAACAAAGATAAGAATGACGAAAGAAAGGGGCGACGAGAGATAGGTGGCGACGAATGATAAGGTGGCGAACAAAGATAAGTATGACGAATGATAAGGGGGAGACGAGAGAAAGGGGGCGAACAAAGATAAGAATAACGAAAGATAGGGGCGACGAAAGATAGGTGACGAATGATAAGGGGACGAACAAAGATTAGAATGACGGAAGATAGGGGCGACGAAAGATAGGAGGCGACGAATGATGAGGTAGCGAAGAAAGATAAGTACGACGAATGATAAGGGGGCGACGAGAGACAGGGGGAACAAAGATAAGAATGACGAAAGATAGGGGCGACGAAAGATAGGTGACGAATGATAAGGGGACGAACAAAGATAAGAATGACGGAAGATAGGGGCGACGAGAGATAGGAGTCGACGAATGATAAGGTGGCGAACAAAGATAAGTATGACGAATGATAAGGGCGACGAAAGATAGGAGGTGACGAATGATAAGGGAACGAACAAAGATAAGAATGACGGAAGATAGGGGCGACGAAAGATAGGAGGCGACGAATGATAAGGTAGCGAACAAAGATAAGTATGACGAATTATAAGGGGTCGACGAGAGATAGGGGACGAACAAAGACAAGAATGACGAACGATAGGGGAGACGATGATAAGGGGGCGACGAGAGACAGGGGGCGAACAAAGATAAGAATGACAAAAGATAGGGGTGACAAATATTAAGGGGGCAACGAGAAACAGGGTACGAACAAAGATAAGAACGACGTAGGATGGGGCGGCGGGAGATAGGGGGCGAACAAAGATATGAGTGAACAAAGCTAGGGGCGACAAGAGACAGGGGGCGAACAAAGATAAGAATTAAGAAGGGTGGGTGCGATGAAAGATTGCAGCTGACGAAAGATTAAAGGTAGACGACAGATAGAAGGCGAAGAGGGAGCGAATAAAGGTTAGGATGACGAAGGCAAAGGAGTCGTGAGGTGACCAGTAGAATGACAGCACTATGTTCCTACGCGTCAGCAAAAATTTGATGCGGCTGGTGTTATGTTACATCCGGTCGTAGCGGGCCACGAGCGGTTTTATTGTTGAGTCAGCAGAACTTGTCTGATCACGTTGAAGACATCGGAAGCGGTGGGGGGAGGGGGTCAATGGATTTGTCACGTTGTTTCTTGATGTATGCTAACCTAACACGTGCATATGTTTGTGTGTGTGTGTGTGTGTGTGTGTGTGTGTGTGTGTGTGTGTGTGTGGAGGAAATGCGCGCGCAACCATTGCGTATGATGGAAAGACATGAAGAAATGATTTAAAGATGGCGCCGAAGGTGCTGTACCCCCCAGAAAGCTTAGCGGCTAAGGTTATTGCTCTGTAAAACAAGAGGCGTCGAGGGTTCGATTCCTGGTAGAGTCAATATTGATCGATTGATAGATTGAGTTCGTTTTTTTAAGTCCGTTTTATGCACGGTAAAACTAATCAGGATTGGACCTACAGTTGAAAAGTGGTGATTCGGACCACTATGTGCCTCCACCGAGTATCGAACCTGGGACCCTTTGATTACAAGGCGACGATGTCAATATTGAATGGTCTCGATTAGTCTGTGTGTAAATAAAGGCAACAAAATGGTTGAGTTCGAAAATCGAGTTGGGTTACTGGTTAATGTTGTCACCTGGCAATGAAGAGGTCGCGGGTTCGATTCTCTAGGTAGTTAAATTAGGCCAATTGTTTAGTCCCGCCATTATAGGTCCCCGATTAGTCCATCTGTGCATAAATAGTGTTTGAATAAAATCAATATGGCGGCCTTGGGTTAGTGGTTATTGTTGTCGCCTGGTAATGAAGAGGTCGCGGGTTCGATTTTCTAGGTAGTTAAATGAGGCCAATTGTTTTGTCCCGCCATTATAGGTTCCCGATTAGTCCATCTGTGCATAAATAGTATTTCAATAAAATCAAAATGGCGGCCGCGTTTTGTGTTTAGCGGCGGCGGCGGCGGCGCGGCGCGGGGCGGGGCGGGGCGGAGCGGAGCGGGGCGGCGCGGGGGTGTTTTTTATTCCGCGAGATGTTTTAACCAAGTGGTTGAGGGTTCGATTCCCAATGTTGGTGAAAATTGGATATTCAATTGTATTTGTTTAAAAGTTCCGATTAGCTTTTTGTGCACAAAGAGAAAATGAACTAATTGGAAATAGGATGTTTATGCTGTAATGAAAAGGTCCCCGGGTTCGATTCACAATGTCAAATTGGATGATAATGATGTTGTTTTTAAAATAAAAAAAAAAGAAGTGTGAATAAATTAGAATCTGTTGTTTTGCCGTGTGGGGCCCCAGTAACGATTATCTTAAATGCATAAAGAGTAGGTAAAATAAGCAAGATGGCCGTCACTATTGTTTTGTGATCAAAGAGGAGTCACAGGTTCGATTCAATCAAAGGAGGCAACATTCTATGTTTCAATTCCATGTAAAAGTCTAAAGTTATGTTTCGATTAACCTCAATGCATAAAGAGGAATTAAACAAAAACAAGCAAAATGGCGACAGATGTGATAAAAGAAAAATTGAATTAGTTTTTTTATAGTGACAAGAAAAAATAGCGAATCACTGTTAGAAATAGAATGAAAATAAAGATACTTGCCTTTGCGTGTCCAGCGCTGTGCAGAAAAGCTCTCATGCTTTATCTCCGACAAGTCCACAATACACAATTGTTTTTTATTGTATAGTTAATTATTAATGTTATTAACACAGATTCTTACCAGTGTGAAGAAAAGCTCTCATGCTTTATCTCCGACAAGTCCACAATACACACTTTGTCATTATATAGTTAATTATTAATGTTGTTATTAACACCGATTTTTACCAGTGTGAAGAAAAGCTCTCATGCTTTATCTTCGACAAGTCCACAATACACATTTTTTCATTATATAGTTAATTATTAATGTTGTTATTAACGATTGTTACCAGTAAAAATATAAACCATTAGGATTTTTAAAGGGGTGATAAATGAAAAAAAAGCCAAGACATATATTTTATCCCTGTTTATTACCAATATTTACAAAATTCAAAAGAGCCGCACACACACACACATACATATGTAAAATGTTTATATTGTGTCACCAGTTTATCAGCATGTTATTTAACAAGTTTTTATTCTTCAAGTTTGTTCACTCACCCACATAAGGAATTGTGTCACTATCATATCCATTTTCTGCTGCAACCACTGAATTAAAATGTTTCACTATTTTTTCCACAAGCATGTTCTCGCAAAAAAGAAACACTTCTTTGGAAAGTCTTTTTCCGTCGATGTTTTGTATAGACAAAGGCTCAGGTTTTGTACATCCATGTAGATGGGAAAGCACAAACTTCTCCTTATTACATGCATGGACAGGGGAAATATCTGTGCAACCGAAACATTGTTCGCGAAGGTCGAGAATGCAAGATTCCACACAGTTTCCAAAATATGATTTCAGATACGGCGACACTGTTTCACACATAACTTTCGCATGCTCGATGCACACAAATATCTTCATAAAGTTCCGCCACGAACTTTCTGCGATGAACACTATCTCCAGGGAACCGTAAGCTGGTTTTTTCCTTATAATGATCTGACGACGATTGTACAGTGTGGTTATCAGCAATTCATGTTGCTCACTTAGTGGGTAGGAAACACGAGGCTGCTCACCTGGAATAGCGATGTAATTGTCGATTACTGGAAACAATTCCTGAAGAGCGTGCCACTCCTGCAACTGTAGTTCAACACCGGCCGCCCCGCTTCTGTGTAGCCTGACCACAGGTTGGAAATCCAGATGAGAGGAAAGTCCGATTGAGATAACCTTTGTTTTCGAAGCATTCAAATAGTAGACGTGATCAAATAATATCGACTGGCGTATAAGAGTAGTTACTTGTTTTTGTTCTTCAGGTAAATGCTGATCGCTCTCTTTCTGAAGAACCCCTTGAAATTAGCGTACGGTTGAAATCTTTTTTTCAGCGGCATCGAAGTAGAGGATTCCATGACTAAGAACTGCGAGATACTGCATGTCGCAGCGTGCAGATATACATTTGAAGAAATGCGTGGGTGTGTTTTTGAGACGCATGCGCGCGTAGCAAACCAAGCATGTGCTGGACAAAAAAGGTGGAGGGGGCGGGGCGTTACAAAGATCAATGGTGAGAGAAAAATCAGCAGAATATCATAAACGTCATATTGAGGAAATATTGGATAACAAATATTAATTAATTTAATTAAAGCATCAACCGCATTGTCGATCTGAAATTAGGTTTATAGACAGGGGGCAAAATGGAAAATATCGACGATGTTCTAGTATTGGATTGTTTCTGTATTTCCATCGGTATAATCCTCCACCACATTTGAAGCATACTGTTTTATCCTCTTTTTGAATGTTAAATAATCCTGCTTCGGACAGAGCTTCTACAAACCGGAATTCTTTTGATTGCCAGTTTCTGAAAGAGGACAATCTAGCATTGAAAGATCCCATCTCTGGATATTGCGTCATTGTTCTGTAAAGACACAAAACAAGATAAAGATTATAAGTAAGCTGTTGTAAACTGTAACGCTACAAAATTATTAATATACTATTAGGACTATATGTAACTTGTATAAAATTTCAAACAGTATTTACTGTCAATATTTTCTAGTATACGTACCGAGTATTATAAATTTAATTTACGAGTCAGCAAATAAGTTGTTATAATATTGTCGTTTTTTATCGGTACTGGGAATAAAATTTGAAATTTATGCATGGGTTTACCAGAGGCTCTATGGAATAAATACAGAAAACAGTAATGCCCACAGTACACAGACCCGTAACTTTGTATCTGATGAGTGTTGTACGTATAGAATTTAGAGTTACTTTCCAAAAATCGCAAATGGTTATGCACATGTGGAGGTTTTCCGTAACTATCAAAAAATTCCCCCCGGGAGTTACTGTCTATGTAAATTGCTACCCAGTGCTTCCCGGAGCTATATTTGGGGTCTGTATTTACAATCAACGCTGCTGGTAGTTCCACATGTACAGGTAATTCATTAGCTGCGAAAACCCCAACATGATGATTGTCAAAGGCTCTATTTGATATTAACCCGTGAAGCAAATTTAAAGTCGACAGCATTGCTGGACACTAAATAGTAATATTGTGCAACTCACCTTGTTATACAATTAATCCAGATGAATATCTCTTTGATTATTAATTTCCATGAGAGCGTCAAATTCAGAGTAGATAACACAAGTCACAGTAGATTCCAAAGCCGATTTGAAATGGACTTCCAAGCTAACAGCCCCTTGCCGTTGAAGACTGCAGTGGGATATGGCACTTGCAGCTGCGTCTGGTGTTATATCGAAAACAAGTAATGCGTATCCCTGCGGGTATTCCTCACGCGATATATTGTTTCCTTCATCCATGTAGTGTATCCCTGTTCCAGAGAATAATGTGTGATATGCTGTTATGTACTTGTTGTTTTCAAAGTCTGGTTGAAGTGGTTTGCCGGGAATTTGGACTCCATCAACATATAAAGTAAAGAAGTTGTAATTGAAATGTTGAAAATTGAATGGGTTTGTAGACCGAGTGCCGTTGAATGCATCGTTGGTAACAAACCCCACAACTAATCGTTTCGGAAGACGTCCAAGTATCACATTGTCAATTGTTTTTGAAACAATATCTTTTGGAATAGTTACAGCTTTAAGTTGTACTCTTGTTAGAGGGTATTTTGCTGTATGTTTTTGCAATATGCGATTGTGACTAAGTTTGATGGATGAACTGACCGATACTTTTCTCACATATAGTGTAGCATCCAGAATTTCCACTTTGCCTTCACTGTCATCTAATCCCATCAAGCAGAAAGTGTTTTTCGAAGGAATCAGTTTTATTCGCATTTCCACTCCATTGATCAAAAATTTCTCTTGATTGAAAATATCAGAATGCAAGTAACCAAACATATCAAATGTTTTACTCTGTTTTGTTAGTTGGTTACGTTTTGTAAAGCCTTTGTTGTCTTCCGAAACGTTATCAAAAGCGCCTGCTGTATCTTTGTACCACAATGCACTTTGGAGATGAGATGATTTTGCAGATATGTCATAGTTAAGTCCTTTTTCAAAATAAGACCTGTATGGGTGCATGTGAGATGGAAACGAGATGAGTTTGTTATTTAAGTAGATTTGTACTTCGCTGAACATTGCATTGAGAAAATCATTGACAGGTCCAATTGTTTTATCTGTGGGTAGCAATAACTGACCATTCGCTTTTACAATTCTGGCATCTATATTCAACATTGTGTGTGCTAAATCCATATAATCATCACCATGTCCAGGTATTACAAACTCGGTGGGGGCATTATCTGCCAGAGAACTAACAGGTTTGTATCCGATGGTGTGGTGTTCTAAGATGCTTGTCTGAGTAGGTTTTACCGAGAAAATATCCAATTCACTTTTAAAACACTCACATGATTTATCCCTAATTAGCGCCATATCTAATCAAAAATATCTGATGTTATTTGAATTTTCTTACTGTTGCGTTTGGTTGTTTTCTTGGTGTTTGTATTGGCACTGGATCTCTTCTTTCTCTGAGCGATCCTTCCAGTTCGCTGTCCCGAAGCAGAGTGATTCCTTTTGAAATGTTTATGCCCCTGATAACCTGAACCAATCATTTCCTGTAGCTTTGTTTCAGCTTTTCTTTTAAGATTTGATCTGGCATCCGAAATTCTGGATTGTAGTGACTGTTTTAGGGGTGTTTTGTCTACAACATCACCTAACACATTTACCCCTGTTTTTAACATTTCTTTCCCTACAGCTTTCGCTCCTTTTTTGATAAGAGGCAAAGCTGACCGAAAAAGTCCTCCAAGAAAACTTCCAATGCCATGTCCTTTTTGATAGGCAGCACCGTAATATATGTTACCCACACCAGATCCAGCTTGTTGATGGTAGTATTGAAAATATGGGTCATTCATAATCAGAGCTTTTCACCACAACGTCTAAAATGAAGTTTCAAACACACTAGTCCGAAGGAGAATGGGATGTGTGCACCAGTGCTATCCCTTAAGTCAATTTCTATTTGTTCGAAATTATGTTTCTGCACTGGGATGTAATGTGGTGAATCGAAAATTTGCACACCATCACTTCCAAAAGTATGTTCCATAGGATTAATGTTTATAATACGTAATAGAGGGGCGACAGCATCTCCCACCATATGTGATTCCGCAATATCTGTGTAAATATACATCTGGGAAGGAATTTCTCTCACAACATTTGGAGGCGAGCGTCCAATTTTTACTTCTGATAGATCATCGGTCGGTTTAAAACCTAATATCCGTGCCAGTTGAGGTGACAATCGTACATTTATGTTTCTCTGCTTGGTAGATATATCAACAGTCACATGTTTGTACGCAGGATGATTTCGGAGACTAAAATTTAATGTTTCAGAATATTTATTGATTTCTGCAACAATGCTGTTTATAGATGCGCAATAGCCTTCGGATATTCGAAGTTCGTTCCATTTGACATCATCCATAGATTTATATTGAATATAGTTGTTAAATCTTGTAATGTTTAGTATTGAATAAGGATAATGCACTTCTACCAATGCCATCTCCCATTTGTTGGTGTCCAACTCCACACGGTTCTGAAGCTTTGTAGTGTAATTAGTTAGAGTATTACTTGGGAAATATTTCATGGAACTGTTACTAGGCAAAGTAAGGTAGAAAGCGTTTGCTTTTCTCATGATGTGTTATGAAGGTTATTTGTACCACTGATGAGAATACCTACAAAAATTTATGCCTCTCTCTCTCTTTTTTTGACTCCAAAAACGATGCGCTAATCCAACTGTCAAATAATCTGGAGTAACCTTTCCAATGAACTAACAACTTTTTACTGGCTCCTTTACCTTTGGTCGCAAGGATTTTATCAATTTCATGCATATCCGGTAAGCGGACCAATTGCAACTCTTCCGTATAAAATGTTCCATCGATTTTATGTCCTTGTAGATCTTTTAATTCATACACTTGAGGATTTCTTTTCAAAATAAGTTCCACCACAAATATTTATCTTGTCCAATTTTCCATGTAACCTTTGTCAAAGCGTTTTTTGGTTTTTGTTATTCTCACTGTATCTCCTATTTTGAATGGCATCTTCAATGACAATAGTGGAGATGAATCAGATTTGAGTTTTTTGTCATACATATTGTGCCATACTTTCAAAACCTTCTCAGGAGTAACATCTGCTGGTGCCATTTTAATACTCGAGTGAATTTTATGATTATAAGCTTTCAAAAGCTTTGGGAGTACATTAACATAACAGCTGGTTCTTTGCTTAGTAAAATACTTCCACATGCGTTCCTTTAAAGTTCTGTTGAATCTTTCAACAATACTAGCTTTAATATCAGGATTCTTTGTTGTAAAATAAATTACATTTTGTTTTTTGAGATATTCCTGCACAATACTGTTGGTAAACTCACGCCCTTTGTCAGTTTGTAATTTCAAAGGTTTTCTTTTGCTTTGTTTGAAAATTTGCTGGAAAGCCTTTTTTATACATACACCAGTTTTATTTTTTACAGGGACAGCCCAAGCATGCCTGCTAAAAATATCGATAACTGTGAGTATATATCTGAACCCTTTGTTGTGATTCCGCAAACTCTGCATGTCATTCAAGTCAGCCTGCCATTGGTCATCGATATTATGCACAAAATAAAAGTTTCTCGGAAATCGACGCTTTACAGGTCTATGCAAAGTGTATGCAGTTTGCTTTGTCAACCAATGTTTGATTGTTGACAATGGTATGGATTTTTTTACAGCTTTCCATAGTGTTGAAGCTGTAGAATAGGATGCTGGATGAGATGGATTGTACCAGATATTCTCTAATATTTTTTCGCTCATGGTTTGTATCTTGACCAAACTGGAACAGTACGTTTACGTTTGTGCCCTGGAAATGATGATACAAAAGAAATTGGTTCCTTTCCTTCTTCTTCTTCTTCTTCTGTTAATTCTGGTGCCTCTACTTGGTTAGCTCCGGACAGCGGAACATGGCGTCCGGGGTTGCCAAAAACAATCTGTTGAATAAACTCCTGTCTCCGGGGGTTTCCAATATATTCTTGAGGAATATTAGATAACGCCAGAGCTCTATTGAATAGTTGCCACCCAACAGGATTGCTTGTTTTTCGTGGTCGAATTATATCCGATACTAGATCGACAATATTTGAGCCTTCAATTTTATTATTGTTAATAAAAACTGCCCCATATTTATCCCAATCAATATTACTATTATGTAAAAGACGTTCATACAACAGTTCGGCTTTTCTACGATACATGCTAGGTGTAGCAGCTAGAATTTCTTCTTTCATATCAGTCAACTTCTCAGTAGATTCTGTAATCGGTAGCGACACAGGTTCTCTTTGTTTTCGAGTAATAGACAGAAATTTTTGGAGCACAATACTGTAACGATTCCATTTTTCATCATCCGAAAGACCTTTGAGATTCAAAATTACTTGCATATCCTGATCCAATTGCGATAAGGATGTAGACGATGCAGACATAACAGGATGTCTCATGTTATCCATAAATTCTTGAGGTATTATAACCATTTTTTTGGCATGCTCCATGTTCAGATTTTTTTCACTTAAATAAACTTGATAACACACCACCTATTAAAGGGGCTAATAACGCAGGTAGAAATCCTCCGTGTTGCACTAGCATCTGTTTCTTCTGCTCTGTAGAGTGTCCTTTGGCAGAGAGATTACGTATCACCTTCTTGTACCGGCTCAATCTTGTTTTGTGAGGTGTTGAAAGAGGAACATTCCCTTTTAGAACATTGTAACAACACTCACAGATTGAATTAACTAAGGAAGAATCAGCAGCTTGTAATATCGCTGTGCGAAGAGCTGGTTTAGCATCCGACAAAACTTGGAGCACTTTAGCGTGTTTCACTCTTGGAGCCATGATGACAGAATAAACGACTAGTGATTATGTTTGCTTTTTTGTAGGAATATATACATAATTGATATCATCGTCGGGAAATATCCGCGACCGAAAACGTACTTCTTCCGGAGTGTTCTGCTTCAGATCAAACAGCAAATATCCATGGGGTTCAGCGGTGGCATTGTAATATGCATCTTTTATAAAATTTGGATTCTCCGGGTATACTTGTCTAGATAAATAATTAATTTGGGCTCTGTCTCTTGGATTTTTGAAGCATACAATATAATGACTATTTAAAGATATATCCCTATTCCCTTTTCCCTGATGGAATAGATTTTGAGTGATAAAGAAAAGACTAATATCACGATGATGACACCCTTTTGTAAATAAATCTGTTACTCTTTGATCGCATTCCCTCATCTGATCATCGATAATAATAAGATGAGGTCCAGAATTTGGCACAAATTGGTCAATATTAGGCATTCCTTCCCGAAATTGTACAAAACCAGGGAAATCATTGTATGCAGATTGCCATTCCCCGTAGCACACCAAAATATTGTTGAATTTTACATTTACCATTTGGGGTAAACACTGGAGAAAATGCTTCACAAAATATGTCTTTCCACATCCTGATGGACCAGCCAATATTGCAGAGAACGGGTGTTTCCACAAGCACTCCATTTCTCAAACTGTGAAGAATGTTTTAAATTACATATAATATAAAAGTCGAATGTTATGAATATTTTTCTAGTTGTTAGATTTTACTGATATGTTGTATCTTCAAATTACATATATATATATTATATTGTATTGTATTATATATATATATATATATATACACTTCATCAATAAATAAATATGCGTGTGTGTCTGTGTATATATATATATATATATATATATATATATATATATATATACACACACACACACACATACACACACACACACACACATACAGACAATTTTCTTATAGTACAAAATTCATTTTACAACAGCACAACAAATGCCAGATAGCATTGTACGCATGCGCGTTTGTAAACCCCCGCCTACATATTCCGAGCATCAGCGTTGTGTTAGATAGCTCTCCATTGTTTCAACAACGATAAACAGCTTGGTGGCTGTAACGTTTGCATTATTTTTGCTTTACAAACATTACACATTCAAAAAAAAAGTGAAGAAAAAGCGACGTTCCCTTTTTTTTTAGCCATCGGAGCTCGTTTTACCTCACGATGACTTCTTGTGCTGCCTCTAGCGGCGGTTTCTGAAACCTTGGTCAGCTCGTAAAATACGCTGCTTCAGTCAGTCGGCGTGTGCGTCTCGCCTCTCGCAGCTACTTCCTACTCCCGCTCCGAACGGCAGGTGCCTGTCCTTGGGTACGACGTCTAATCCTTCGTCGGCAAGAGATACAACTCCACCAGAGCTTCCTGAAGTGAAACCTGCCATTCCAACCGTTAACTAGCAGAAGCCTGTTGAATGAGTATAGCGGAAGGAAGGCGTGGACCTTTGTGTGTATTGAACGTTAGTGGAGGTATGTACAAAAACTATCTTTTGACCGTGATATGGAAATGGTGATTACATCTGGCGATCTTGCCGTTCGCTGCCCACATTTTTGATAATTTACTTTGACCTTTACGGAACTTTGAGTAACGAATTCTAGAAAACAAACAGTGCTTCTACTTCGGTCGTCCCCCCCCCCTTTTTGGCTTTGTGCGTTACTCTCGACGAACTTTTGATAAGTGTTTGAAACCAACGTATGTATTGGTGAGTCGGCGTTAAACAAAAAAAGGGGAGAAAAGGAAAGAAGGCGAGCGTATGCACGCATGAACTTGTCCTATATTGCCGACGCGTTTAATATTCTGATATTTTCAAAAAAAAAAGCCTTACACTAAACGTGACTAGTTGCATAATTGAACTAATTAACAAGTCTATCCGCGCGTGGCCAGCGTTTGAAGATTGACAGTGAAGTGTTCCCTTTTTGATTGCCCTAAGTTGCTGTCGGCGGAGTCGAATGCACGCGTGTGCGCTTTTGATTAGAAAACAACGACTCTTACTGTCTTATCCCAATTCACTATCTCGTAGTTAATAACCTAACTGCCCACCTTTCGGTAGCACTAATTGTTTAAGCATAAAAAGAGAGGCATTTGATTAAGCTTAAAGAGAGGCATTTGATTAAGTATAAAAGAGAGGTATTTGATTAAGCATAAAAGGAGAGGCATTTGATTAAGTATAAAAGAGAGGCATTTGATTAAGCATAAAAAGAGAGGCATTTTTGGATTTAAACGAAAGAAATAGCGGAACGCTATGTTTGCAAATTGTACCTTCAAGGTAATTTAGAGACACAAATCGGTACACGCCGACTGTTTATGGTGTCTCGCCTCATCCAGAATAAAGTTGCGATTTAACTGTATTTTAGGTGCATACTCGTGGTTTGTTAACAAAAAAAAATATATATATAGAAAGTTACGCGAGAAGATTAAAATAGCGCGCAGGACGCGCAGGTTATTGTTAATGTCACATTGGTTGTTAAAATTGCTCCTGACTCTAGTCTTTTTGGAGATTGTGTATACTAGCAAAGTGTATTGTTTTTTGGAACTTTGAATATACATATATTTGTTAAATTGAATTGTGGAGATCATTTAATTTATCTTGGTTACATGCACTAAATAGTAAGATTTACAAAAGGTAGGACTGCTTGAAAGCCCGATTTGAAGTTAACCTTAAAGAACAACTATTGGATTACACGTTTGGCAACGTTGGAAAAGGAGAAAGGATATTACGTCGGGAGAACGTAACCATAAAATCTAGATTACAGCGGAGAAGGCAAGCATTGCTATCCACTGGCGAATCCCTTTGAAACTATTGCATAAGTGTGCATAATTCATAAGTTTCTTTATTCCAGGGTCCTTTTTTTTGTCTCGTACTTCTTGCGCTTGCTGCCCGTAAACTCTCGCAGTACGGTGCAGGAAGTACGACACAAGAAGATAAAAGCTTGTAGCGTGAAGTGTGGACGTTAAGATTACCTTTTACCTTGCACGCGATCGCAGCCCAGTCGTTTCCAATTGATCAATTTGTGCGATTGCGTTTGACCACACATGTCACGCTATAAATTTACCAGAGCATCGTTTTCTGATTCATTGCGGCATCATAATTGTTGTTATTACTTAACCTGACAAATTTTTTTCCCCCCCCGATTGTTTTTGGCCCCCCTTTTTTTTGGGTAATTGACTTTTTCTTTTTCCTTTTCAGGTTTACCTTTTCCTACATATATATTGTGTTACTACATTATCTTTTGTGCAATTGTAACTGGATTCAGTTCAGACTTAGCAGCACCTTTTTTTTTATCTAAGCAACCAACATTGTTCCTTTTCGTTACAATTGTAACGTACCTTTTTACCTACTTCGGTCGTCCCCCCCTTTTTTTTTCCTTGGATCTTATATCGTCTTCTTCTTTCTCCATTTTGCCTTTTTATAGATATTTTTGGGGATTCTTCCTCTGTGTGTTTACATATTTCCCTGCCTTTTTCTGAGATAGCGAAATGACATTTGATATTCCGCCTCCCTATGCACCGTCCCTTTACCTCCACCCTCACCTTCAACTTTGGATTTTGTTAGTAGTTTATTGTTAGCCCCAGCACCATACTCCCGTGCGTGACTTTGTCCGCTTTAATACCTTCAAATTCCTTTTTACGGATTTGCCGTTGTTACATGGACGGGATATCCACCTTTTGTTCAATTTCATGTTTAGACTCCATAAGATTGTTAATTTGGAATTGCTCGATGTGGAGTCTGTTTTGTTATGGGCCCTACAGTATACCTTACCCCCACTTACAGAGATTTGGATGGAGGGTCTCTTACAAAAGTTGCCCTGGCATTTATTTAAGCTCATGGTTTGGAATCGTTTGGTTCCATACTCCTTATTGTTGCCCTTTCAGAACGAGGTTTTACATCGGGTGCAGCAACCCGGAGAAAGCTTATATTCTTTCGTTCGCGACATTTTTGATGCTTGTCAAACCCTCCCGGTGGAATGGTCTGAAGCTCAGTTGTTACGCACGATAATTGAGGGTATTAATTTCCCAGCTCGTGCGTTACTTTTGGGTCATTCTTGTCCTCAAACTGTTGGGGATCTACTCCTTTTGGCACAAAACATCTGGCAGTCGGAATTGAAATGGAATCTCCAGCAACAGCCTGATACTGCGGCCATTCCGGCTCATTCGCCTTTGGCGGACGATTCCGCGGATTGCAATCTTTCGCCCCATGATCCCCCTTCAGTTCAATCATGTATGCCCGCGGTAGCGTCTTCAACGCAGCCAGATTCTAGTTACGATTCACATTTGCCGTCTAGCACAATGCAGGTGGCCACACCTCCTGTTTCGTTACATGCTGAATATCCATTTTTGTTTGAAGGTCACTCAACACCCACCATGCGGGTGCTTCTTAATCAACAGCCTGTTTTGGCGTTACTAGACACAGCTGCCTCGGTATCTATAATTTCTTCTTCCTTACTCAACACACTTAACGGTTCTTTTCCTATTTTTTCTGATCATTCCATCGAATTGAGAGATGTTACTAACCATTCATTTTCTTTATCTTCTTTTTGTTACCTACCTTTGCGACTCGATCGCCTTACTTGGCAATGGCGCTTTTGGGTGTCGGAATCTCTCCCCTTTTCAGTGATTTTGGGCACGGATTTTTTGGTCCATACCAAGGGGACCATTTCTTTTGAGACGCAACTTTTATCCTTTCCCTTTCATCAGGAGGGTGTACCTATGACTTTCCCTGACCTTGCTCAGATCTCTATCTCTGAGGCCCCTTTGGGTTCCTCCTCGAGTTTACCGGACACTTCTCAGGTGTCTGCCATTACCGATCCTCTTCCTGTTCACTTAGATAACCAATCCTTACAATCATTGTTACTTCAATTTCAGGATGTGGTTACGGAAAAGGTTGGTACTTGCACTTTGGATCCGGTTTCGATACCTGTGATTTCAGATATCCCCTTTCGATCGAAACCCTTCCAGCTAAATCCTGTTCAAACTGACATCATGCAGACCCAGATAGCAGAATTGCAGGCTCAGCACATCATAGAACCCTGCCGGTCATCTTACTCCAGCCCGGCCTTCCTGGTCCCAAAAAAGAACGGTAGTTACCGTCTAGTATGCTCATATAAGAACCTTAATCGTCTGATAGCGTATGATCAATTTCCACAAACGCGCATAGACTTATTGTTTCAACATCTCCAATCAGCGGCGGTATTCTCTTGTTTGGATCTCTGCCAGTCGTTCCATCAGATACGGTTAGATGATAGAAGTAAAGACTTGACCGCATTTGTCACTTCCTTTGGCCAGTATCGGTATACTCGCGTTCCGTTTGGCATCAATCTTGGAACTCAGATCTTGTCAAGAGTTCTTGATGAGGTGTTGGGGAAGTTGAAATACTAGTTCCTTTTGACCTATGCAGATGATTTATTGATATATTCACCGGACGAATCGTCTCATATGGAACACCTTAGAGTGGTCCTTCAGGCGTTGCGATCGGCTGGTCTTACTGTTAACCCGGATAAATCTATTTGGAAGGTGTCAGAAATTAAGTATCTCGGTTATATTGTTCGTAAGGGCCAGATGGTTATGGATCCGGATCGGATTTCAGCCATCCAAGATATTCCGGCTCCTAAAAGCCAGAAGGGTGTTTCTCAGGTCATGGGTTTACTCTCATATTATTCCCGGTTTCTTCCCCAATTCGCTGATCGTACGTCTTTTCTGACAGATAAGCGGAAGAAAGACACTACCTTTGTGTGGACTGCCGAGGATCAAATTCGGTTTGACAATTTGAAAGCCGCATTTATTGAACATACGGTTCTCGCCTTGCCCGACTTTACAAAGGAGTTTGTTCTTCAAACAGATGCTTCAAGTTTGGCACTGGGTGCTACCTTAAACCAACGTGAAGCGGATGGCTCCTTGCGTCCCATTGCATTCGCATCGCGAAAGCGTACGACCTTAGAACGTAAACAATCTATATATGAAGCGGAGTGTTGTGCTGTGGTGTTTGGCTTCAAGAAATTTGAAACGTATTTAACTTCTAAACACTTTGTTCTCCAAACAGATAATCAGGCTTTGTCTTGGTTGTTAAAACACCCTGAACAATTTGGTAAGTTTGGTCGATGGCTTTTGTATTTATCTCGTTTCTCTTACCATGTAGAACATATTGCTTCTGCTAAAAATCCGGTGGCCGACTGTCTTTCACGCATGCATTCTTCTGATGATTTTATGGTAACATCTCCGTCTTTTACTAGTTTGGCTTGTGCGGCTCCCAAATTCAATATCATTCCCTTTAATAGGTCAGACATTGCGGTTCTGCAAAGTCAGGATCCAGACTTGTCTCCCATTATTACGCAGTTGAAGGATAATCAACAGGTTAAGCATTATCATTTGCATCAGGATCTGTTGGTTTGGCAGTCGCCTCGTTCTACTTCTTCTCTAGTTGTTGTTCCTCACGTTCTTCGACACTTATTATGTCGTTATTATCATGACACCCCTGTTGGTGGTGCGCATTTAGGCGTCAATAAAACCATCAAGAAAATAGCGACACTTTTCTGGTGGCCTACTTATTTCTCTGATATCCGCAAATATGTTCGTTCTTGTGACATTTGTCAGAGGGCCAAACTAGCTGTCCGTAAACCTCCAGGCTTTTTATCTTCTGAAGTTATACGACACCCCTGGCGTCGATTATATATCGATTTGGTTGGTCCTCTTGTTCGTTCCACTAAGGGTAATGTGTACATTTTGGTGGTGGTGGATGCCTTTTCCAAGTGGGTGTCCCTATTTCCGCTCAGGTCGGCTACATCCCATCACATTATTGATAAGCTCCGCACCTTGTTTTTGTTGTTTGGTGCTCCATGTGAGTTGGTCTCGGATAATGCTTCTTATTTTCGTTCTAACCTCTTTAATAATTTTCTATTCGAGTCAAATATTCGTCATATTTACACTAGTGCTTATTACCCCAATCCTTCCTTAGCGGAGAGATTCATACGGAACCTTAAGGCTTCATTAATTTGTTACCATTCTAAGGATCATTCCAAATGGGACACTCATCTGGAAAGCATAGCTTTTGCCTTCAATACCGCCCAACATGATAGCACTCATACATCTCCATCTAAAATTATTTTGGGTCGAGACATAGACGGTCCGATGAATTTTTTTTGGGAGTTACAAACTGATTCCGAATTGGCAGCTCCTCCTTCGCCGGAGCGGGCACAGCGCTGGGGAGAGGCTTACCAACATCTGTTAAAGTCTTGGCGTTCTCGCCAACTTAAATATGATCCTTCCCGATCCCAGGTTTCCGTGAAACCAGGTGATATGGTACTTTACCGTACCTTTCCCCATAGCAATGCATTGCTTCACATATCTTCGAAGCTTCAAGAGCGTTGGTTGGGTCCGGCCCAGGTGTTTAAAATGCTGGGTCCGGTTACCGTCATGCTGGTCGACCCTGACACTCAGCAAATCGTCCGAAAGGTTCATGTCTCCCATATCAAGCCCGATGTCATTCGTGACGAGGATGTTGTTCCTCAATCTGTCGATTTAGCGGATTCAGATGTTGCTGCTACTCTCCAGTCTTCACCTGTCCCTTCCGGTTCATAATGGGTTTTGATATTTTTTTTTATGGGGTAGTGTTTGGTTCATCCGATGTATATCCTACCTCCTTTCTTAGATTGCTCTTGTATATATATATATAGGATGTAAATTATTTCCAAGGTTTATTGTCATGCACACAGGTATTATTCTTATAATTAAGGCTTTATGTGTATTTATGAATGATTTTCTTCATTCTTTGCAAAGGTGTTTGTTAATATTGTTCATTATGTTCTCTTGAATATTGACTCTGTATATGTTGTGTATCCTATTGTTATTCCTGCTTCTTGCATCTTTGTAATAGTGCTACCTTCCTTTTCCCAGTTGTAGTAATTTCCCTCCTCTTCTTTTCTATTTCTTATATCTTCCTTCTCTCTTTTCTAGTTTTTGATTCCTGGTTTTTTTTCTTTTCTATGTTTTTACTCCTCCGAGGATGTGATATACTACTGGTGCTCTTTGGGGAAATGGTTCAGTGTTACAACTCTCTGTACAACTCGGCGTAGCCTTTTCATGCATGCTTAGGAATGACAACGTTGCAGATATGTTTCAGTCCGGAGAGAGTTGGAATTTGTCAGACGTCGAGGTGTTTCGACCGGGAGGCGTGCACGATGTTCTGCAAATTGGAGGATCGACATCAGAATTGGTTTTCAAAAATCTTGAACTTTACGTGTAAATTATGAAAATTGTCAGAGTTGAACTCTGATTGGTGATTATGATTAGTGTGCTCATTATGTGTTTCGTTAAATCCTTGGAATTTTTTTTAACTAGTATTACTGGCTTTACCATTTCTTATATTGTTGGTTACTAATGGGTATATATTTGTATTGCCTTCTCTATATTAGTGGGTTTTCCCTTCTCTTTTCTAGTGGGGGGTATTTGTAACGTTTGCATTATTTTTGCTTTACAAACATTACACATTCAAAAAAAAAGTGAAGAAAAAGCGACGTTCCCTTTTTTTTAGCCATCGGAGCTCGTTTTACCTCACGATGACTTCTTGTGCTGCCTCTAGCGGCGGTTTCTGAAACCTTGGTCAGCTCGTAAAATACGCTGCTTCAGTCAGTCGGCGTGTGCGTCTCGCCTCTCGCAGCTACTTCCTACTCCCGCTCCGAACGGCAGGTGCCTGTCCTTGGGTACGACGTCTAATCCTTCGTCGGCAAGAGATACAACTCCACCAGAGCTTCCTGAAGTGAAACCTGCCATTCCAACCGTTAACTAGCAGAAGCCTGTTGAATGAGTATAGCGGAAGGAAGGCGTGGACCTTTGTGTGTATTGAACGTTAGTGGAGGTATGTACAAAAACTATCTTTTGACCGTGATATGGAAATGGTGATTACATCTGGCGATCTTGCCGTTCGCTGCCCACATTTTTGATAATTTACTTTGACCTTTACGGAACTTTGAGTAACGAATTCTAGAAAACAAACAGTGCTTCTACTTCGGTCGTCCCCCCCCCCCTTTTTGGCTTTGTGCGTTACTCTCGACGAACTTTTGATAAGTGTTTGAAACCAACGTATGTATTGGTGAGTCGGCGTTAAACAAAAAAAGGGGAGAAAAGGAAAGAAGGCGAGCGTATGCACGCATGAACTTGTCCTATATTGCCGACGCGTTTAATATTCTGATATTTTCAAAAAAAAAAAGCCTTACACTAAACGTGACTAGTTGCATAATTGAACTAATTAACAAGTCTATCCGCGCGTGGCCAGCGTTTGAAGATTGACAGTGAAGTGTTCCCTTTTTGATTGCCCTAAGTTGCTGTCGGCGGAGTCGAATGCACGCGTGTGCGCTTTTGATTAGAAAACAACGACTCTTACTGTCTTATCCCAATTCACTATCTCGTAGTTAATAACCTAACTGCCCACCTTTCGGTAGCACTAATTGTTTAAGCATAAAAAGAAAGGCATTTGATTAAGCTTAAAGAGAGGCATTTGATTAAGTATAAAAGAGAGGTATTTGATTAAGCATAAAAGGAGAGGCATTTGATTAAGTATAAAAGAGAGGCATTTGATTAAGCATAAAAAGAGAGGCATTTTTGGATTTAAACGAAAGAAATAGCGGAACGCTATGTTTGCAAATTGTACCTTCAAGGTAATTTAGAGACACAAATCGGTACACGCCGACTGTTTATGGTGTCTCGCCTCATCCAGAATAAAGTTGCGATTTAACTGTATTTTAGGTGCATACTCGTGGTTTGTTAACAAAAAAAAATATATATATAGAAAGTTACGCGAGAAGATTAAAATAGCGCGCAGGACGCGCAGGTTATTGTTAATGTCACATTGGTTGTTAAAATTGCTCCTGACTCTAGTCTTTTTGGAGATTGTGTATACTAGCAAAGTGTATTGTTTTTTGGAACTTTGAATATACATATATTTGTTAAATTGAATTGTGGAGATCATTTAATTTATCTTGGTTACATGCACTAAATAGTAAGATTTACAAAAGGTAGGACTGCTTGAAAGCCCGATTTGAAGTTAACCTTAAAGAACAACTATTGGATTACACGTTTGGCAACGTTGGAAAAGGAGAAAGGATATTACGTCGGGAGAACGTAACCATAAAATCTAGATTACAGCGGAGAAGGCAAGCATTGCTATCCACTGGCGAATCCCTTTGAAACTATTGCATAAGTGTGCATAATTCATAAGTTTCTTTATTCCAGGGTCCTTTTTTTTGTCTCGTACTTCTTGCGCTTGCTGCCCGTAAACTCTCGCAGTACGGTGCAGGAAGTACGACACAAGAAGATAAAAGCTTGTAGCGTGAAGTGTGGACGTTAAGATTACCTTTTACCTTTCACGCGATCGCAGCCCAGTCGTTTCCAATTGATCAATTTGTGCGATTGCGTTTGACCACACATGTCACGCTATATGGCCCAGATCAAATTGGTTCTGGAATCTACTGTGGCGTGTACCGTCTACTTTGAAGTATAAAAAGGTGAGTTGCACAATATTACTATTTAGTGTCCAGCAATGCTGTCGACTTTAAATTTGCTTCACGGGTTAATATCAAATAGAGCCTTTGACAATCATCATGTTGGGGTTTTCGCAGCTAATGAATTACCTGTACATGTGGAACTACCAGCAGCGTTGATTGTAAATACAGACCCCAAATATAGCTCCGGGAAGCACTGGGTAGCAATTTACATAGACAGTAACTCCCGGGGGGAATTTTTTGATAGTTACGGAAAACCTCCACATGTGCATAACCATTTGCGATTTTTGGAAAGTAACTCTAAATTCTATACGTACAACACTCATCAGATACAAAGTTACGGGTCTGTGTACTGTGGGCATTACTGTTTTCTGTATTTATTCCATAGAGCCTCTGGTAAACCCATGCATAAATTTCAAATTTTATTCCCAGTACCGATAAAAAACGACAATATTATAACAACTTATTTGCTGACTCGTAAATTAAATTTATAATACTCGGTACGTATACTAGAAAATATTGACAGTAAATACTGTTTGAAATTTTATACAAGTTACATATAGTCCTAATAGTATATTAATAATTTTGTAGCGTTACAGTTTACAACAGCTTACTTATAATCTTTATCTTGTTTTGTGTCTTTACAGAACAATGACGCAATATCCAGAGATGGGATCTTTCAATGCTAGATTGTCCTCTTTCAGAAACTGGCAATCAAAAGAATTCCGGTTTGTAGAAGCTCTGTCCGAAGCAGGATTATTTAACATTCAAAAAGAGGATAAAACAGTATGCTTCAAATGTGGTGGAGGATTATACCGATGGAAATACAGAAACAATCCAATACTAGAACATCGTCGATATTTTCCATTTTGCCCCCTGTCTATAAACCTAATTTCAGATCGACAATGCGGTTGATGCTTTAATTAAATTAATTAATATTTGTTATCCAATATTTCCTCAATATGACGTTTATGATATTCTGCTGATTTTTCTCTCACCATTGATCTTTGTAACGCCCCGCCCCCTCCACCTTTTTTGTCCAGCACATGCTTGGTTTGCTACGCGCGCATGCGTCTCAAAAACACACCCACGCATTTCTTCAAATGTATATCTGCACGCTGCGACATGCAGTATCTCGCAGTTCTTAGTCATGGAATCCTCTACTTCGATGCCGCTGAAAAAAAGATTTCAACCGTACGCTAATTTCAAGGGGTTCTTCAGAAAGAGAGCGATCAGCATTTACCTGAAGAACAAAAACAAGTAACTACTCTTATACGCCAGTCGATATTATTTGATCACGTCTACTATTTGAATGCTTCGAAAACAAAGGTTATCTCAATCGGACTTTCCTCTCATCTGGATTTCCAACCTGTGGTCAGGCTACACAGAAGCGGGGCGGCCGGTGTTGAACTACAGTTGCAGGAGTGGCACGCTCTTCAGGAATTGTTTCCAGTAATCGACAATTACATCGCTATTCCAGGTGAGCAGCCTCGTGTTTCCTACCCACTAAGTGAGCAACATGAATTGCTGATAACCACACTGTACAATCGTCGTCAGATCATTATAAGGAAAAAACCAGCTTACGGTTCCCTGGAGATAGTGTTCATCGCAGAAAGTTCGTGGCGGAACTTTATGAAGATATTTGTGTGCATCGAGCATGCGAAAGTTATGTGTGAAACAGTGTCGCCGTATCTGAAATCATATTTTGGAAACTGTGTGGAATCTTGCATTCTCGACCTTCGCGAACAATGTTTCGGTTGCACAGATATTTCCCCTGTCCATGCATGTAATAAGGAGAAGTTTGTGCTTTCCCATCTACATGGATGTACAAAACCTGAGCCTTTGTCTATACAAAACATCGACGGAAAAAGACTTTCCAAAGAAGTGTTTCTTTTTTGCGAGAACATGCTTGTGGAAAAAATAGTGAAACATTTTAATTCAGTGGTTGCAGCAGAAAATGGATATGATAGTGACACAATTCCTTATGTGGGTGAGTGAACAAACTTGAAGAATAAAAACTTGTTAAATAACATGCTGATAAACTGGTGACACAATATAAACATTTTACATATGTATGTGTGTGTGTGTGCGGCTCTTTTGAATTTTGTAAATATTGGTAATAAACAGGGATAAAATATATGTCTTGGCTTTTTTTTCATTTATCACCCCTTTAAAAATCCTAATGGTTTATATTTTTACTGGTAACAATCGTTAATAACAACATTAATAATTAACTATATAATGAAAAAATGTGTATTGTGGACTTGTCGAAGATAAAGCATGAGAGCTTTTCTTCACACTGGTAAAAATCGGTGTTAATAACAACATTAATAATTAACTATATAATGACAAAGTGTGTATTGTGGACTTGTCGGAGATAAAGCATGAGAGCTTTTCTTCACACTGGTAAGAATCTGTGTTAATAACATTAATAATTAACTATACAATAAAAAACAATTGTGTATTGTGGACTTGTCGGAGATAAAGCATGAGAGCTTTTCTGCACAGCGCTGGACACGCAAAGGCAAGTATCTTTATTTTCATTCTATTTCTAACAGTGATTCGCTATTTTTTCTTGTCACTATAAAAAAACTAATTCAATTTTTCTTTTATCACATCTGTCGCCATTTTGCTTGTTTTTGTTTAATTCCTCTTTATGCATTGAGGTTAATCGAAACATAACTTTAGACTTTTACATGGAATTGAAACATAGAATGTTGCCTCCTTTGATTGAATCGAACCTGTGACTCCTCTTTGATCACAAAACAATAGTGACGGCCATCTTGCTTATTTTACCTACTCTTTATGCATTTAAGATAATCGTTACTGGGGCCCCACACGGCAAAACAACAGATTCTAATTTATTCACACTTCTTTTTTTTTTATTTTAAAAACAACATCATTATCATCCAATTTGACATTGTGAATCGAACCCGGGGACCTTTTCATTACAGCATAAACATCCTATTTCCAATTAGTTCATTTTCTCTTTGTGCACAAAAAGCTAATCGGAACTTTTAAACAAATACAATTGAATATCCAATTTTCACCAACATTGGGAATCGAACCCTCAACCACTTGGTTAAAACATCTCGCGGAATAAAAAACACCCCCGCGCCGCCCCGCTCCGCTCCGCCCCGCCCCGCCCCGCGCCGCGCCGCCGCCGCCGCCGCTAAACACAAAACGCGGCCGCCATTTTGATTTTATTGAAATACTATTTATGCACAGATGGACTAATCGGGAACCTATAATGGCGGGACAAAACAATTGGCCTCATTTAACTACCTAGAAAATCGAACCCGCGACCTCTTCATTACCAGGCGACAACAATAACCACTAACCCAAGGCCGCCATATTGATTTTATTCAAACACTATTTATGCACAGATGGACTAATCGGGGACCTATAATGGCGGGACTAAACAATTGGCCTAATTTAACTACCTAGAGAATCGAACCCGCGACCTCTTCATTGCCAGGTGACAACATTAACCAGTAACCCAACTCGATTTTCGAACTCAACCATTTTGTTGCCTTTATTTACACACAGACTAATCGAGACCATTCAATATTGACATCGTCGCCTTGTAATCAAAGGGTCCTAGGTTAGATACTCGGTGGAGGCACATAGTGGTCCGAATCACCACTTTTTAACTGTAGGTCCAATCCTGATTAGTTTTACCGTGCATAAAACGGACTTAAAAAAACGAACTCAATCTATCAATCGATCAATATTGACTCTACCAGGAATCGAACCCTCGACGCCTCTTGTTTTACAGAGCAATAACCTTAGCCGCTAAGCTTTCTGGGGGGTACAGCACCTTCGGCGCCATCTTTAAATCATTTCTTCATGTCTTTCCATCATACGCAATGGTTGCGCGCGCATTTCCTCCACACACACACACACACACACACACACACACACAAACATATGCACGTGTTAGGTTAGCATACATCAAGAAACAACGTGACAAATCCATTGACCCCCTCCCCCCACCGCTTCCGATGTCTTCAACGTGATCAGACAAGTTCTGCTGACTCAACAATAAAACCGCTCGTGGCCCGCTACGACCGGATGTAACATAACACCAGCCGCATCAAATTTTTGCTGACGCCTAGGAACATAGTGCTGTCATTCTACTTGACCACCCCTTCACAGAGGATCTAGAAAATATTCCCGCCACCTCTGCCTCCTCATTCATATTTTCATGCACAGTCACTGTGGAAAGACCATAGCCAGGGAGAGAGAACAGCTGACATATACAGGTACAGCGTTACTAGGGTGACAAGGAAAAATTTTAGGCGAACTACAACTATGAATATTAGTAGCTTGCTGCAAGGGCGAATTAAAGGCTTGAGGGGGCGATCATTCTTCTCCTGCGCCTCTCACAAGAGGTTTCTTTTTTAAATGTATTGATAAATTCACAAAGTTGGAACGAAATGTATCAAACATTGTGGCATTTTATGAGATACCCAAGAGCTAAGAATTAGCACCCATGGAAGGTGTCACAGCAGTGCTCTTCTTGCCTGTTTGGAGCAAGACATAGGTTAAACTGCTCCACTGTTCCCGACAGTCACATCTATTGGAATCTATTACAGTCTTTATTTTATTGAAGTTATACAACTTAGAATGATTGGTGTGCTACACAGTGGCGTAACCACAGGGGAGGCAGAGGGCATTTTCCCCGCCAACCTTGGACGGAAATCAATTCTAGGGGGGTAAACATTGACGGCCAAGGGAACCTGCAGGGGGCAATTACCCATCCCCCCCAGGGATTCAAATTTTATGCAAATAAAAATACATTTTGCAAAATCTTCTTGCTCGCTTCGGTCGCAATACCTCGTTTCCTTACTCTTACCAAGTTCCGAGACGTAGTTAGGGAGTTACTGGTCGAAAATGGCATCTCCGCTAGCGCCGCCCTCAACACTTCCCCCGATCTCTCGGCCTCGCAAGGAATTGGACTCACGGTATATGTTACATGTAAAAAAATAATTATATTCGAAATACTTTTATCATTCATTTTATGTCTTTAAAAAAATGCACACGGCTGGGTCTCCAACATTTTAGTTACGACAGTGATTTTATGACATATGGTAGGACTGTAGTTTGTGAGGGAAGTGTGCTGGGCGCCGAAAGTTCAGGGAAGAGAGGCGCCGTAATGGCTGCTCACCCCCTCCGAGAGAATGTCTTTAATCCGGCACTGCTCCATCCCCACTTTGCCTATGACAGTGGTCCTAATTTGCCTATTCGTGCAAAATGTGGACTTATAACCAGTGATGTGCCGTAGACTATAAGTTTACGTCTACATGCGTTGTCTACACGTAATCTACGCGTAGATTACATTAGGTTGTAGTTTACATAGACTACGTAGACAATATAAAGTGCATTAAAATTAATTTTCAAGGCTTTCATGAAAGGAAAGTGACATTTCAACTGTATTGGTTCCTAACGAAATGAAAAGAATCCTATTTACAACAAAATTTATCTTCTCTTCTATTGTGAACTATGGAGGAAAATAAATAGTGTGCAAAAAACAACAACAGATGGCAGTCGTAAGGCAAGAGTGGTCTCTTTCCCATAAAACACCAGAATATTTTCTATATTAGGTTTTTTCCTAGGTGAGAAATTGTTCGAATTTGGAAGAAAGAGTATGAAAAGTTCTCCTCACACATCAGCAACTGATACGCAGTATAATTTTATTTTACTTCCACGGCGCCCTTTGCTAAGTTATCACCTTTCGCCATGTTGTTTACATAGATTACGTAGTTTACGTTCATAAAATAGACTACATGTAGAATGTAGACTATCGTTGTTTACGCGTAGGCGCACATCCATCACTGCTTATAACTCAAACTCAACATGAATGAATACACATTTATTAGACATCTAATACAGGTTGTTAAAGAATTTCTTGAAAGATTAATATCTCGATACCAAGGTTCTTTGGTATATGTGGTTGAATTCAATAGTACTTTCTCCTTCATACGAAATATATCTTCGATTACAACGTCAATAATGTTTATTGTTTACACGTCAAGCAATCACGTTGCTAAGCCTCAACATATCAATTTACTCTCCCCTAATAACACATAGCTACTTACATTTTACCAATGTTGAACGAAAACATTAGAAACCAATATTATAAAGCTCCATGTATTGACAAACTTCTTTATCTACATCTATTTGCTCCTTTTCTTTTGTAATATTCAAAATTAACTTATTAATTAGCAGTAAAATGAACATTATAGTGCATACTATTAATTCAACATGATACATTACAGAAATACAATAAAATTTAAAATAATAACAACAAAAGGTATTACAATCATGTGTGTGATGCAAAGTGAACAGTAAATGAACAAATTAAACAAATGAACATCTTTGGGCCACTCACACACACACATACAAAAACAAGCTTCTTGCAGGGCATTCTGTATACTGAATATGATCTCTTCTTTGGAAAATTTCATCACAGTTTCAATTCCAGCATATGGAAAATGCATGTATTTTAAATATATAAAATTACGAATGGTCAGACATGGGTATAACTTAGGGCCTAATTTTGAGGGGAAGAATTTAAATTGGGGCTCAACTTTGGTGGGGGGGGGACTCGGATCTCATAAAAATAGCGTCCAGAATTATTTGCGAAATCTCGATATGCCTTGCTACTAAGGTCCCAGGAGGTTAACAATTGTAAAGTTTAATAAACCTGAAAATTTTGGGGATAAGTGCCCCCTTGCCCCCGCCAAGTTACGCCTAAGGGTCAGAGCAAAGGTTCCTTAATAAGTGTGCTGCGAAATGGGTCTTTAACTTTGAATTATGTAAAGGTAACTGTAATGAAGTTATATTTCAAACAGAGTAACTATAGGTAGCTTTGCCCCTTGGTATCTCCCCAACGCCGCCCCTGGTCACACAAAGAATCAAAACTTCAATTTTGTTTACGCCAGGGACCAAGGGATGCTTTTAAAGCGACGACCGAAATCCCGAGGGCAGAGAGCATTTTCTGGGAAGTCCTTATTTAGCCGCTGTTCCTGTGTGTGCATTAGCATCGCCCTGACAGGGTGTCGGGAACGGAGGCGATGCTAGTCTTGTCGCGATAGGCTTCGGCGTTTGCCGTCTCCCACATTCCCGGGAACCATTGTTCAATTTTGCCCACGCCATGTCGCTAAGTGGGAAAGAGATCAGCTGTAAACATCGTCGCTATAGGCCAGTGATCAGTGGCGGCGCAGGAACGGTAGATAAATGAGTTGTACATTGCAGGCAGGCACGTATCAAATTAATACTAATCATTATATATACGGGCTGCTTCAAAATGATGTGAACGATTTCAAATCCTTATATATTTTTTATTTTTCGTCCAAATTGCTTTAAATTTTACACGCAATTCCTAAAACTGTCCAAGTTTTTTTGATAACATTTTGAACACAGTATCTCACAAATGTTCTATGTGAGCCCCCTTTGTTACCCTGCATACATCAATTCGGTAATCCAATTCCGCCCAGACCCGTTTCAACATGTCTGCATCAACAGTTTGCACTGCAGCAGTAATGTGCTCTTTCAGTTTATTGATATCTGCGGGTAGAGGAGGTTTGTACACAATGTCCTTTAGATGTCCCCACAGAAAAAAAATCACAAGGCTTTAAATCCGGGGATCTTGGTGGCCAACGTAGTAACTGTTGATCATTTTCAGTAGATCGCCCAATCCAGCGGTCTGGCAGTCTGTTATTAAGGTAATTTGTAGTAAGCACGTGTAGGAATGTTTGTCCAGTCACAGTTTCTTTGTGAAAGAAGTACGGACCGTACACTTTGGTAGATGAAATGGCGCAAAACACATTAGTCTTCGGTGAATCACGCACAACTTCAACGATTTGACGAGGATTTTCAGTCCCCCAGATGCGAACATTTTGCTTGTTCACTCTTCCTGTCACATGGAACGTAGCCTCATCACTGAAACAAAGTTTGTCAATAAAATCATCATCAACATTGCATAACTCTAGAACTGACTCATAAACATTTTTGCGGGACGTGTGATCATTAGGTGTTAAATGTTGTAACAACTGCACTCGATAGGGATACATCTTTATACGCCCACGCACTACGCGCCAAACAGTTGCTCGAGACATTGTTAGCTCTTGACTCACTTTCCTTGTAGACTTTTGGGGGCTGCGTTGAAAACTAGCTCGAACTCTTTCGACATCTGCCTCAGACGTGGACTGTCTACCGAACAATTTTCCTTTGCAAATGCATCCCTTTGTCTTGAATTTATCATACGACTTACGTATGGAGATTTTGGAAGGTGGTTCTTTACGAAATTTCGTACGAAACTCACGCTCAACACTAACAACAGACCGATAAACGTGAAACTGTAGGACGCAAAAAGCTTTCTCTGCACCACAGGCAGCCATTTTGGAACTTATCACCCTGCCAGCTAGTGGAGAAATTTGGAACTACTACGACCATTGCAAACAAAACTCGAGGATATGGTTGAAAGTGTTTTATTGCTCCTGGAACGGTTTCCTATCGTTCAAACCATTTTGAAGCACGCTGTATAATATATTATTATTACATGAATAGATAAAAAGACGGTATAACAACAGAGATATAGAAGCGCATATTCATTATGCAGCTTGCCTGTAGTTAAGATTGGAGTAATTTACATAAAAACAAGTGCCTGGCAATGAAATTAATGTCAAATAGATGAGGAATTGAATATTTATTGAATATCAAAAATGGTGTTAGATGCAGTTGGAGAACAGTAAAGTTTCTGATTAATATTTTATGCATATTATTATGAGTAGTAGTGTGCATAAATCTTCTTTGTAATGTCATTCGAAGCCAATTTAATCCTTTCCTTTAAATAAGTTCAGAGGAAATCAATAACCATCGATTATGCAACAAATGCTAAACGAGTAATATTCCCCCTAAATACGTCCTTGATTGCAGGGGTGCATTTAGGCCTAGGCAGACTAGGTAGCTATGCCTAGGATGGCAGATTTGAGGGGGGGGGCGGCGGCATTTAAGCCAGAACGTTTCATTATTACGAGGAACATTTCAAAAGTTTTGCGCACTGTAAGATTAAATCGAAAATACAAATGTATTTTACAAAATCACTTTACACGCTTTCATTGTTCCTTATCACGGCTCCAAGCTAAAAAATAAAAAAAAGTAAAGTGCTCCCCTGTGCTTCGCCCCACGTCATGAAGGCGTATAGGGGGTGTGGAGTTAGGGCCCCACACTTTCTTGATCACGGCCGAATTTGGGGGTGATGTGATCAGCACCACATCCCTGGCCGCCTTTAATCCACAGAGTTTCCTTCAGGTACGCACTTCATACGGCGCTGGGTTGGTGTACATGTGGAAAAAAATCTCGGTTCTCCCCCGCCGGGAATCGAACCCGGGACTCTCGCATTGTTGTCAGACACCATAACGACTGAGCTACGGTTCTCCATTGGCGGAATACTAGGCAATTAAAAAAAAGCTGAGGTAGTGAGAAACTAACTAATGGTTGCATTTGCTTTTAAAAGAGCACATCAATTTTTACATTCTATCTCACTACTAAGCAGACATCCGTGGCGGAGTAGTTATCACAACACACTACAAAACCAGTGGTCCCGGGTTCGAATCCCGGCCTAAGCATGGGTGTTCTTTGTTATTGTCTATTCATCAGTTTCATATCATCACTCATTCTCATCTTCGCGATTAGCCAAAAGTTGCTAAAGACGAAGTGAAATAAACGAAATCAACCAATGCTTTATGAGCTGATTTAAAATTTTCATTTTCGAAAGCATTATTTAAGAAATGCGCCCCCCCCCCCACCGGTTTTTGTCGGACTGGTGTGACAAATTGCATTTTCATTATTTTATGTTGTTCTTTTTCGTATTTAGGCTAATCGTGACAATAAGGATGAAGGAAGATTAGATAAAAATGAGGAATGGGGCACATGGCCACTGCAGCACTCCAACCTACGCTGGTTGAACTTCCTTCAATAAGTATTTTCAACTGCCATTTTCCAGAAATGGCGTACTTCTGAAAGATATTTTTTTTGCTAGGGGCGGGATCTGAAGGAACTTAATCCACGCCCTGATGAATGTGTTTCAGTAGGGATCTGTACTAATATTCTTGAACAGTTGCTTTGCTTTCGCCCACATATCTCCTGTTGGTTGGTGGAAAAGGGGAAGTCATGATTTCCAAAGAAATTTAAATTACATGCGAGAGTGATCAAACGCCGTAAAGCATTCCATTTCAAAACAACTCTCCTCAGAAGTTCCAAGGATTTTTCTTGCAACCAGATTTACTCAAACAAAAAAACGATCTGGATTCGACAGAAGAATGGAGTCATCTTACAATACATCAGACACACCAAGACCAAGAAGATAACAAGAAAAGATGAAGGGAGCATTTCTATAATACCATCGAAAGCAGAACATAAATTGGTTGGAAAAGGTAAATGGAGACAACAGAACTCAGAAATGCGGTCCTCAAGGGGGTGTCGTGGGCGACTTTGGCCTAGTAATATCTTTCTCATATATCAGTAAATAATTTGCACAGTTGAAATGAAATGGAAAAATCATTGTGGCATATAAGTGTCAAATAAAAGGCAAAGGGGCGCTGGTAGGCGACGGCCTCACAAGGGTCTTATTTTATTTTTTCAGATGTTGATACATAATTTGCACAATCGGAATGAAATAAAACACGTTGAAGCATTTTACTGCATACATGACAAGAGGGAGCAGGGTGCAGTTGCCATGGATGCTGAAAGGAGGGAGAATGAAATAATAATAACAACAACTGTGTGGAAACATCCCGTGAGGGCCAGGCTCAGCTACCCAGACTCACTACCATGTGCCGAGGTGGGAGATCAACCAACCAGTTACGTGGTGATGTGTGGTCAGCACGACGAACCCACAGTCGTCGTTGTAGGTTTCCATGACCGGTTACGCTACTTATTTGTAGCTTCCCAATTTCTTCACAATTCAGGCCCGTAGCCAGGCAGAGGCTCAGCTTCTGTGACATTAGATATAACTATTTAGTATAATTTGTTTTCAGTGAAGAGTGAAAATATAGACGGCAGATATTATTTTGCTCACAACTTGGTGAAGGGTAAATTCACAGAACATGAACATCAGCTGTTACATTCGTTCATCTTGTTTATGATCCAAAGTCTTATTAACTTGTATTTAGAAGATTCTCTAGACTTTAGAAAGTGGGAGCTTCTTTATCTGTATCTTCGCTGCCCCTGTTGCGGCCTCACCTTTAGACAGAAATCTGTAACTGATATCATCCACATTCCTTCCAAATCTGTGTTAAAGGTCAACCCCAAGTTTTGGGAATGAAGGTAGTTTTATGGTTTCGTCCGGGGATGGAATATAGGGTATGCTATATGATTGAATACTGTTCATGTTTTCTTGTATGATATAAATATCGGTATCATCAAAAGTAGTATGGAGTGTGTAGTAAGGGATGATGGCAGTAGCAGTCCGTTACCATTTCAAGATGTTTTAGAAGGCATAGAAAAAAAACCTGTAGTATCTGTACAATATTTCTAAACTATATATATTAACTTAATGACGCCACCCTCCCCCACCTAATTTGCCTTCATTTAATAGTTAAAAGTTTTGACAAATGGACTTGGTTTACAAAGCCCCCATATCTCATGAGCTCCCTCTGATAACCAGTGAGCCCGCCCTACAGATCAATTCTAGCTACAGGCTTGTCACGATTGTGGGTGGCCACCAGTCCCATACACTCGTCGAAATTTCAGGAAAAAAGTTGTTACACTTCGCCCAGGAGACTCGAACCTGTGCAGGTCCCATAGCCAGAGTCCAAAGCACGATGCCTTAGACCCGTACAGCCACGGTGCGGGATGGAGAATGAAAGAAGATGCCAAAATTTGAGGGTGACGAAGAGAACTTGTGTGAACCTTACTAGTCCTCACTGGACCCACTCCATGAACCCAATCAGCTTTTCTGGATGTGAATGTGCATCAATCCACATGCAATACTTACACTTCTCCAGCTCCCACCCATTTCATACCAAGAAAGCCATCCAATTCTTCCTGACAATCAGGGGACAAAACATGACCTCCTGATAGAACTACAACTTCCGATTGCACCAAGCCTTCCTTGGATATCCTTCACCTGGGTCACCAAATAATTATCTCGAGCTGCCTCATCCACCCCCATGAAGAAACCTGCCATCAACCCTCCTGTACTTGTCAACCAATACCACCACACCTGAACAAAATCAGACATATCGTACGCTCACCCTTCCTATCCTCCACAGTGATCCCGACACCAGAAGCATCATTCCTGGCAAGCCCAGAGTTGTTTTCAAGTGCCCCCGCCCCCACCTCCTCTCTGTGGAGAGATCACAACCAAATGGTTAGTGTTGGTACGTTAATGGTGGTGTGTGGTGTGAGGAACATGATTGGTTAGTCCATTTTTCATCGACAGAATCTTAAATGCTGACTACTTGGATTTGTTAAATGGACAGGTTTTTTCAACCTTGTTTATGGAAGAAGGTACTTTCTGCAGAGTTTTAGTTTCAACAGTACAGAGCGCCACAATGCAGTGGAAACATTGTGAGAAAGTTTCTGTCCAAAGTGGGTTATCAGATAAAAAGCTTTGAATATTCTGTTTATTAACTTCCTTATGAACATAAAAATTAGCCCTGTCGCTGTGAAGGACTTTTCATTCCAGTGGAAGTATCACACTGTAATTGTTGGAAACAAGCAGTCACAAAATTCAACCATTCGGGAATATTCGTGATCAAAATCATGTGTAATGGAATGCAAACTTCTCTCCCTAGATGTCAGTATCATCTCGATGTGTTACTAACACGTTAGAGCACGGCCATCTTTATTAAGGCTGGAATGCTGAAGTGTGGCAACGCTGTCTCGCCAGCTTGAAAATCAAGGCAAAAATCATGGTGGGAATAGTGAAATTTTCGTTGATTCCAAAGAAAACGAGGGAATCTTAAGTAAAATGTTCTAGTTTTTGTAAATTTCGCATTACGAAGTAAGTGGAAAACATGCAGTACCAGTGGAAATATAGATTTGCTGTTAAATAATTGGAAATAAGGAGTAAAAATTAGGCCAACTTTACAGATCATATCAAGCATGGAATGTTTAAGATAATTGTGTAGTTTGCCATTATTTTATGTGCTATAATTTCGGAATAACATTGAGCATCTTATGTACAGAGCATTCCCTGACATTTGCTACGAGATTCGGCGGCAAGCGACCCGGCGTCAGCGCTTGTCTTTCCCGGTGAACGGGATCCGCGACAGTCGGTAGAGTCGGCTATTAAAATTACAGTTTTCATATTGTGTACTAACCTTGACTACAGAAGGTGTTGAAAATGATGTCTCTCTGCTGCAACACATTCCTGGCATCTCCGAAGGAAATTGGCATTTACACGTGCAAGTTCGTCTACTGTAATTCTCCCAATTTCTCGTACAATACTCTCTTTTAACTCACGGATGGTGTGCGGATTGTCTTTGTACACTTTATTTTTTAGATTTTCTGAGGTTTAATATAGTGGAACGGGAACAAATGCACTTTTATTTGTATAAAATTTGAAATCGAAGGTGCAATTGCCCCTCTGTGCCCCCTGCAAGTGCCCTTAGCCGTCTGGAAGAAAAGTGCAAGAAAGACTTGAGAATTAATTCCATCTCGAGTATCCATTTGTCCTGCTGTTCTTAGATTCTGCTAGTCATGTTTCTTTACTTCAATGTTTGCCCCCCCTAGATTGGACTTCCGTCCAAGATTGGGGGGACAATGCCCCTGCCACCCTGTGGTTGCAACACTGTTTGTGAGTGTCTCTTCATCAATTTCACGTCATCACTCATTGTCATGATTAGCTAGATGTGGCAGAAAAGCAACGCTAAGTAACAAAAATCAAATATCCGCTCCCTCTCTCTATCACATGAATCGCTATTACCAAAAGGTAGACTTGGGAAACAAAAAATTATGCAGTTCAAACCTCATAGCAACACATCCAAGAAAAACATCCAAACACATTAGGCACCTTTAATACAAGACTACTCAAATTGTCACAACTGTTCTATATACTGAAAATTGCGAAATCATTTCCCGAAGTCTGAAACTGGAAGGGAATTGTTTCTCCCCAATCCTGATACGACATTATACGGAATCCACCTTCATAAATCACAAAATCAATAAATATTTTTGTTATGTTGCTAGAGTAATACAGAATATAATTGTAAAGATTAGTGAGAATTCCAGGTAGGAATATGTTCTGTATTTTTCACAGGGGGGACAAGGCAGGCTCTCAGGGGGGGGGGGGCAGTTGCCCCCTCCCTGCCCCACCTCTAGCTACGGGCCTGCTTTTCTAACGTTGGAAGCGGCTCCGGCGCCCACCCAGCATCGAATAACATGGGTACCTGGGAGAAACCCTGGGGGTAAAGGCGTGGTGCTGATCACATCACCCCCACTCACGACCGGATCAAGAAAGTGTGGGGCGTTACCCCCACACCCCCTATACACCTTCATGGCGTGGTGCTAAGCACAGGGGAACACTTTACCTTTACCTTTAGATGTTTTAGATGGCATAGAAAAAAACACTGTAGTATCTGTACAATATTTCTAAACTTTATATTAACTTAATGACGCCACCCTCCCCCACCTAATTTGCCTTCATTTAATAGTTAAAAGTTTTGACAAATGGACTTGGTTTACAAAGCCCCCATATCCCATGAGCTCCCTCTGATAACCAGTGAGCCCGCCCTACAGATCAATTCTAGCTACAGGCTTGTCACGATTGTGGGTGGCCACCAGTCCCATACACTCGTCGAAATTTCAGGAAAAAAGTTGTTACACTTCGCCCAGGAGACTCGAACCTGTGCAGGTCCCATAGCCAGAGTCCAAAGCACGATGCCTTAGACCCGTACAGCCACGGTGCGGGATGGAGAATGAAAGAAGATGCCAAAATTTGAGGGTGACGAAGAGAACTTGTGTGAACCTTACTAGTCCTCACTGGACCCACTCCATGAACCCAATCAGCTTTTCTGGATGTGAATGTGCATCAATCCACATGCAATACTTACACTTCTCCAGCTCCCACCCATTTCATACCAAGAAAGCCATCCAATTCTTCCTGACAATCAGGGGACAAAACATGACCTCCTGATAGAACTACAACTTCCGATTGCACCAAGCCTTCCTTGGATATCCTTCACCTGGGTCACCAAATAATTATCTCGAGCTGCCTCATCCACCCCCATGAAGAAACCTGCCATCAACCCTCCTGTACTTGTCAACCAATACCACCACACCTGAACAAAATCAGACATATCGTACGCTCACCCTTCCTATCCTCCACAGTGATCCCGACACCAGAAGCATCATTCCTGGCAAGCCCAGAGTTGTTTTCAAGTGCCCCCGCCCCCACCTCCTCTCTGTGGAGAGATCACAACCAAATGGTTAGTGTTGGTACGTTAATGGTGGTGTGTGGTGTGAGGAACATGATTGGTTAGCCCATTTTTCATCGACAGAACCTTAAATGCCGACTACTTGGATTTGTTAAATGGACAGGTTTTATCAACCTTGTTTATGGAAGAAGGTACTTTCTGCAGAGTTTTAGTTTCAACAGTACAGAGCGCCACAATGCAGTGGAAACATTGTGAGAAAGTTTCTGTCCAAAGTGGGTTATCAGATAAAAAGCTTTGAATATTCTGTTTATTAACTTCCTTATGAACATAAAAATTAGCCCTGTCGCTGTGAAGGACTTTTCATTCCAGTGGAAGTATCACACTGTAATTGTTGGAAACAAGCAGTCACAAAATTCAACCATTCGGGAATATTCATGATCAAAATCATGTGTAATGGCATGCAAACTTCTCTCCCTAGATGTCAGTATGATCTCGATGTGTTACTTACACGTTAGAGCACGGCCATCTTTATTAAGGCCAGAATGCTGAAATGTGGCAATGCTGTCTTGCCGGCTTGAAAATCAAGGCAAAAATCATCGTGGGAATAGTGAAATTTTCGTTGATTCCAAAGAAAATGAGGGAATCTTAAGTAAGATGTTCTAGTTTTTGTAAATTCCGCATTACGAAGTAAGTGGAAAATATGCAGTACCAGTGGAAATATAGATTTGCTGTTAAATAATTGGAAATAAGGAGCAAAAATTAGGCCAACTTTACATATCATATCAAGCATGGAATGTTTAAGATAATTGTGTAGTTTGCCATTATTTTATGTGCTATAATTTCGGAATAACATTGAGCATCTTATGTACAGAGCATTCCCTGACATTCGCTACAAGATTCGGCGGCAAGAGACCCGGCGTCAGCGCTTGTCTTTCCCGGTGAACAGTCTGTAGAGTCGGCTATTAAAATTAGTTTTCATATTCTGTAATAACCTTGACTACAGAAGGTGTTGAAAATTATGTCTCTCTGCTGCAACACATTCCTGGCATCTCCGAAGGAAATTGGCATTTACACGTGCAAGTTCGTCTACTGTAATTCTCCCAATTTCTCGTACAATACTCTCTTTTAACTCACAGATGGTGTGCGGATTGTCTTTGTATACTTTATTTTTTAGATTTTATGAGGTTTAATATAGTGGAACGGGAACATCAGGAAATTTTGTTGCAAAACGTCGTCGCACTTCTCCACAATTCCTCTTTCCGAAGTAACACTCAACAAGATAAATCCTTTGTTGTAATGTAAACTTTTGTGGTGACATATTAACCCACAATCTTCAACACACGGACACGACACAACACAACTTCCGAGGGAGGATTATACTGGCATCAGTCTGCAACGTGAACAGAAAGGGAAAGAGAGCAAAGACAGGGAGAGCGAAAAAGAAAAACAAAAAAACAAAAAAAAACAGACTGTAGCGTGCGACTGTTGCGGACCCCGTTCACCAGGAAAGACAATTTCTGATGCCGGGCCACTTGCTGCCGAGTCTCATAGCGAATGTCAGGGAATGCTCTGTAGTAAGTGTCCAATTACTACATAACAAAATTACATTCTTGTATTGCAATATTACTGATTATATATTATTAGGAACAAAATATCAAGAAAATATAGCAATTTCTATAATTTTATATGGAATTTAATTTAATTTAATCTAGGGTGAGCACTGCGTTCGCACATATACAGTGAAGGGTTAACGTATAGAATAACTTTCTGGGGAAATGCATATCAGAGTAGATAGGTATTTGTCATACAGAAGCAATTAGTACAAGTCATATTGTGGGGATAAAGAAATCATGTAGAATAGTACTTTACAGGAAGGTTGCCATTCTGCCATTTCCATGCTTGTTTATACAGTGTGTCCCACTAGCTTTCGAACCCGAAAAAACGTTATAATTTCCGAACAAACATACATAGGAAAATGAAATTCACAAAACACGTACCTTGTTTCATGCTAAATACATGATCGTCACAGCAGGTGCTGCAAGTGTCTTCCCTGGACGTCCAGACATGTTTATACACGGCGTTCTATATTGTGAAAAGTCCGATGTAGAGTCTCTGGTGTGATCTCGTGAATCACATTCTCGATGTTGTTTCGCAACTCTTGCATTGATCGTGGTTTGTTTCTGTAGACACAACCTTTAAGGAAACCCCATAAAAAGAAATCTGGAGGTGCCAAATCTGGAGATCTTGGTGGCCACAATCCTTTGGAGATGATTCTGTCACCAAAAAAGGACTCAATTTCTGCCATGGACACGTTGGAAGTAGGGCATGTTGCTCCGTCTTGTTGGAAATAACCACGACGCAGTTATTCATCACCCAGCTGATGCACAAATGCACTGAAGATGTGTAATTAAACTTGTGTGTTTACTGTATCTTCAAAGATGATGGGTCCAATGATACGCTGTCGGGAAATTGCGCACCAAACTCCCACCTTCAATGGTCCTTTACGGCATCCAAATTCACGTTGAACGGTCTATACGATCCCGATACTGGTACGGTGTACCGATCCATCCTTGCGATGCAGGGACTCACGCATCAAAACTAACCCACACGCACCACTTCCCCTGGCGCCATCTACCATCTTTGTCTTGACGCGTGCATTTATTTTCAACCCTGCCTCGTGTTCAGCATGAAACAAGGTACGTGTATTGTAAATTTCATTTTCCTATGTATGTTTGTTCGGAAATTATAACTTTTTTTTTCGGGTTCGAAAGCTAGTGGGACACCCATTATATTATCTGGTAGATTATTGAAACCTAATTAATGCAAATTCAATGTCAAGTTGAAGTGTGTTAGGACAAATACATAAAATAATTAAGAGTAAGAAACCTAAGATGAAGATGTTCACGTCTAAAACTAGAGGAAGTAACAAACTTACGTACTATGAGGAGGAAAGCTAACAGCTCTAACCTACCAAAAAACAAACATCAAAATCTACAAATTAACTGACGTACAAAAATCTAACCGGTCCAACCTAATAAAAGCAGGTAATTGTTAGGACTAAAATAACATAACACATATGTAAAATTACCTAATCTAACAAAAGATACAGACTATTTGTTCTGTTCTAATTGGCAGAATATAACAAACATTGAACATCTTATGTAGTAAGTGTTGAATTACTACTTGCAATAACTATCAGTTTACAAATAAAAATATGTATATATAGGTAACACAGTTCATATTTGGAGATTTTGCAGCGTCAGAATATATCAGATACGTATAAGGATGAAAAACTTAAATAACTTGGTCAAAATAACATCAATGTCATCCTGCCTCTATGTCACGGTTATAGCTTTTCAATATCACTGATTTGTTTTGCACATGATGATTAAAAACTCTTAATACCATCAATATCGGATGTTTATTAAATTTAATGCTTCACATGTAAAAAGCAAGTAAAGCTACTTCGTGAAATGCAGATGTACGGCTCAGAAAATCCAATGCATATTTAACAAACATCTTTACAACATACTACACTACTTTAATAAAAACAAATAAGTTGAATAAACTCGCGGACACAATTTGGGCAAATGAAGTTATTACGGGATGGCTACAGAAAATGGTATTACTTCTTTACGTTTGGACATCTTCTCTAATGTTATCTTCCGAGCAACATCGGCCGGCTGATGTCACAGTTTACAAGGTTGCCAAATTGAAGGCTCTGGCCTCCCTTTAAAGATGGCCATGGTTAGAGCCATTTTAATTTTTTTTTTCTGACACCTCGAAAAGGAGCAAATTGGTACAACAATTCAGTCAGAACTTTTTACTGCTTAAAAATATGTTTAAATAACCTTCACCACTGAATTTCTCGTGAAATTCTAGCTTGATTTGATATATCAGCCCATTCATTCCCATTTAAAATTTTGAAGCTCAATTCAAGATGGCGGGTTTCAAGATAGCTGCCGTCATCGTCATATGCCCTATAACATTTTCCCCCACCCCTATTACAAACCGGCAGTGTTAGTTTTGCGGAAAAGTATTTCAACTTTTATTCAGGTGTTTCCATACTTTTGGACCTTCCTGTACATTATATGTATGTATTATTAAATTTAATTTTAATCTACTTCTCTCTCCCCAGGGTTATAACATCCCTTTGAGTGTCAAGGCCTCCCAAGTATATTTTCAATACATGACGAGTGGTCATCCTGTCTAGTTCCATTAGCTGACCTTCTAGACTGAAGTCTGCAACATTTGCTTTCAATTCCTAACAATGCCATTTGATGGCAAAATTTTAGATATTCAACCAGGAATCCAGTCTAGGACTACTTGCACCAAAGGCAAAAGCATTAACCATTTCCCAATGGAGGATCTTTTTTTAAACTGATGATGCCCTCCGTCACCTGCATACATTCAGTGGTATGCACTTATTGCCCTAGTTTTTAAAATCATATGCTAGGACATCAGTTTGCATTTTGTTTTCTTTCGTTACCCCTTGCTTTTCTGTTTTATTTCCTTATTATTATACATATTTCAAATTATAATAAAGAATACAACACAGAATTACATACATGAAGCGAAGAAAATAACCAAAGAACATATTAGCATTCCAGGTGCCTTAAGGGTTGCTGGCTCCGGATTGCAGTTTCAAATAGGAGCTGCTCTCGCCGTCTGAAGGACTGCAAGTTCGAACTATATGTGTACATCACAAACAATTACATGAGCACATAGCAAACATATGTAAAAGAAAAAAAAGTGCAATTGTGTTTATCCTTTTGTCTTTTAAGTCTCTTTGTCCTTGAACCGGCAGCTTTCCTGGTTCCCTGGATATGAATGTCTTCCGGGATGTATCATCGGGAGACCTTTTTCTGTCTTTTTGTCATCTTCTACATCTCATCTATTGCTGTTACTAGTGTTTCGTTAGTCGTTTGTTCAGTTTGGATTTTCTCCTTTCGTCTTTCTGTCGTGCTAATGAAACAGCTTGCAATCTTCTTCTATTTATTCTCGTTGGAAATAGGTTTCTCGTTCCACGATTGGTGCTTGATTGGTGGTGTTTCTTATGTTTGCTTCATGTTCTTATGTTCTTGTTCTAAGTATTCGTGTTGTCGGTAATATTGCATCGTTTGCATCTACTGCATTTCACTTTGTTGTGGTAAGTATCCTTTTTCTGTATGTAATTTGTTCTAAGTTTGAAACCAAGTTTGTTAATTTGTCTAATGTTAACAATTCTTCTGGATTATTAACTGTCCCTTTTGTGTTTTCATTTATTAATTTAGTTGTAGGTGAGTGTACGACCTGTTTAGGGTAATTGATTATGAAGGACCATTTTGATTTTCTACCTATTTATGTTAATTGGAATAACGAGGACGAATGAAAAACGGAATGTAAAGATCATACCCTGAAAACGACCTGACCTCAAACTTGTAATACAGATTATGAGAACTGGACTTATCCATCGAGATGAGACCATACGTACTTTTTCCAGGAATCTTGTCAAAGCAAGAGGGGTAGGGGAAGTTATGACCCCCTCTTTCACCCCTGCCACTGATCCAGACAGTATGATTCAAATTTTTATTTGGAGTGACAATTTTTTTAAAATGGAAAATTAAGAAACCTACAAAATGTCTTATCAAAAATTATATTTACTTTTATACAAATGTACAGCTTACAAAAACATTAACATTATAATTCAGTTTTGTATATTAAAGCATATACACATACACATCTCAATATATTTTGACCAACATCGCATCAGTATCATTTCTATATGTCATTGTCTCTATCCATGATGCTTTGTACCACCACAGTGTGCATTCATGATTGTATTTTTCAACTTGAATGACAAGTATTTCTCTTATTTTTTGTGAAATATTTATTATGAAGGTGAACACAGTATGATTATGGAAATAAAATAGTCATCACAAAAGTATTGTTTAATATTAAAAAAAATATATTCATGAAAACTATGACAATGAGTGTGGTGCCATCTGCATTTGTAATGAAACAAAAAAATAATCTCTTATGCACAATGGAAAAAACAAAGTGATTTTCTTCCTATGCACCAAGTAATGGTTAGAAATATAAGAAGTATGAGTATGATTGTTTATCCAAAGTTTCCAAAAGTACAAAGTACATTATTTCATGACTGAAAATCAATACAGAATCAGTGGCGGCAAAGGGGGGGGGGGGGGGGGGGGGGCAACTTTTCACTACTTTTGCCCCTGCACTATGCTAGACCTTATCCACAAAGGGACATATACTGTCTTTGCCCCCAACCGCCCAGTTTTGGCACTTTGCCCCCTGGTTTTGGAACCCAATCGCCGCCACTGTACAGAATAATCATAAAAATGTGTCCACGAGTATGCAGAATTTTTATTTGGTACCATGAAGGAAATTTTCAACCATGTTCATGCCAAATTATAAACATCATTTATCTCCAAGTGATGGAATTAATTAATCAGAAATAACATTTGGCAAGATGATTTGAAATCCGATAACCACAGATAAAAAAGTTCATAGAGAGTATGGTTTCACATTCATATGTATTTATTTATTTAATCCAATGAGCAGTATGATTTTTCAGTTGCAAATGATACTCCTGCATTGAGTTTTTGCATAAAAAATGGATTACAAGCATTTTATTTTATTTTTCATAATTATTAATGAAATGATTATTATAACTATCAATGATTAATATTATGATTAACAAAAATATAATTAAAATTGTACTGTTATATCTTTTTGATTCATTAATTTTAAGGGTGTAGAATTATTTAATGAATTTTTTTAACAATAATGTTTACTACACAATAAAATTAAATGCGAAATTGGATTACAAGCATTTTATTTTATTTTTCATAGCTATTATTATAACTATTAACTATTATTATTATCATGAATAATAAAAATATAATAAAAATGGTACTAATTGTTATGTTTTTGATTATTCATGTGTAACAGATGGCAGAACAAGTCTAGGTAAAAGGAATAGCACTTGTTGAGAACAAAATTAAATGCAGAACGAAGTTGCAAAGTGTGGCCGGCAGATGTCAGAATACTTAGAAGTTAAGTCCAAGCTCAACATCATGTTACGTCAATACTGCTTTGGTGCAAAGTTCAAAACGTACATGTATGCCCATACTACAGCTGGCCAGGTCATCAGGCGAAGAAAATGTATATGTCTGTACTGCTCAATGGGCTAATGTTGCTAATTTTTAGCATTAGGTTAACTGCAACAGGAGAGGTGGTAGAGTTTACCACGAGGGACTGAGGAAAAGTAAGTTGTGTCTTTAATAAATCAAATTAAATTACAATGATATGAACGGATGGTAACCCGATGAAATGCAGATAGTTTCAGCAAAAGTAACCTAAATACTGATCACTCAATACTTTCTCTTTTGGGGGGAAGGGGGGGGGGAGTGAATCTGTGGAACAGAGCTCAAATACAAAGAATTCTGCAATTGAAAAACAAGAGACTTGATTTACCAGTGGTTGCAGAATTTGTAACGTCAATAGGGTTGACAGAATAGCCTATCATTCACACAAAACTAAATGCCATCCTTTCAAAGCTAAGGTCTACCCTGCAGTTTGTATCTTGGTGACACATGACCAGTGTATCAAGTCCCATCATCTGGATATCTAGACCGAAACACGGCACTTCTTTTCAAGTAGCTCTTCGATTAAAATCAGGATGCCTGGGGTTGCTAACGAGAATTGAACATGGTACTGCTCATACCGAAGGCAAGAGTACTAACCACTCAGCTACAAAAATAAAATAAATGTTTACTTTTGTTTGAAGTTTAATTATAATTTGAATATTACCTTTTGAAAAATTTATTAGTACTCTATACAGCGGACCAACTTTTAAAAAAGTACTTTCTCCATTTCATCCTTAAAACTTTCTTTATTCACAGGATATACCACAGAAACAAGTTTATTAACAAATATGTCATCACTATTAAGGTTCAACGTGACATTTTTTGCTAATTATATACATTAACAACCGTAAATGGCTAATCAGAAAATGCAGTGCTCATGTAAGGCACTTGGCACCCAAAGGTGGAATCTAATGTTATGTACAAAAATGTTACAAAATAAATAATCTCCTTCAAATTATAATTGTCTTCTTCATTTCTTTCCAGTAAGTTACCACAGATACAGTTAATCACAATTTCTCTCCTCTGGATCGATTTTGCATAGTCATATTTGTTTTATGTTCAGTTTCTCATTACAAAATTGTCAGTCCTGACCAGACTGAAGTATATTATCCAATACCAAAGGTCATTTATCCTTTTTTATAAAACACTTCTACACAGCACACAGCATAGGTATTATCACTGTCATCTTTCCAATTATTTTCCATGTGAAATTATTCCAACATGCACATATGGGGAAAGTAACTGAAGCAATGAATATAATACTGGGTACCATTGTACACTAAAAATTAAAACTACATGCAAGCAAAATGAAGTAGAAACTTATAGCATTGTTTTCTCTGGAAAGAAAGAAACAGGTTTGAAAATTACATACAAACAGTACTGGTATTTACAATAGAGCAAGTTTGATGTAAAAAGAGTTCACCTGGAAATACTAATGTTACATTGAAAAAATACACGTGATGGTCAAGTACAAATATAAAGTTATGTATATTGAAATTATAGTGATATTTTTATTGCATGTGCTCAGTGTGAAGTTTATAAAACACTAATAGCCTTAGGGTAAAAACACAGTGAAGCACATCCTTCATCGCACGTCGCCAGAAACTCGCAGGGACAAGTTTCTGGTAATTCAAAACCATGGAGTTAAATGGGGAAAAACATAGTGGACCCCGCTCATCGCGAGAGGTTCCCAAGCGTTTGATCTTGGGTCTCTTGTTTCAAGTGGAAGGTCCTGTGATTGGTCCACTCAAGGTCACTTCTCCCCTTCGTGGAAGACACCCTCCTCTTTTCGTGATCAACGGAAAGAATGGGGAACAGTTTGAGTGGGAGAGGCTTGTTCGAGGTGCCTGTCCGACATCTGGTTCATTCATTATATCCTGACATTTTTATGGCTTGACCGGGCTCCGTTTGATTAGCAAGGGTCCTTGTGCCCCACTGTGTTTTTGCCCTTAGGCTCGACTGGACCATTGACCGACCCTACAGCAACTGTTTTTGAATTTTCATCTCCTCTCAAAAACCGTTATGATATTCCAAATTCTCAAAAATTACAACTGCTTAGTTTGCTTCCACTGTTGTCTAGCCTCAATAGTTTCGTAACTATGTAAGTCTATACAATTGTTGATAATACAACAGCAAAAGGAAGCAACGCGAGGATTCTCGTGAATGCTTTAGAAGCAATTCTAAGCAGATGTAATTTCTCAGAATTTAGAATATCATAACAGTTTTTCAAGAGAGGAAAATTGAAAAACAGCTGCTCTGGCATCGGTCCAAGGTCCAGCCGAGCCTTAAAGTTAATATCTTACGTTGATGTCTATGAAAAGTGAATTCCAATCTTTATCACCCGTGAGCGAAAAATTATCTACAATGATGTAAAATTGTGATTCTAGTCAGAAAGTCATGTTGCAGTGTAAAGGCTACAACAAGTTAGTCTGGTCTGCAAAAAAGTTAGTATCAAAACAACTTCCATTTGGAAAAGTGCATTACAGATAATTTTGAGTGACTGGAAATAAATTTAGATCCACTTTTAACAACACTGTAAGGTTTTGTCTTAATGTTTGGACACAGAATACCGAGCAGGGAAGGGGAATCGAAATTACATGCAAGCATTATTGTAATTTCTTTCACTCTATGGCACATCCTGCAGAAAACTGGGTACAAATGAATAGAAAAATAAGGATTCTATATGTAGCTACATATTTGTCTGTGTGTAGTAGGTGTGTATAGTAAAAAAAAAACTTAAGAAATTGTAATACAACTACAGGCAGAAGAAAAAGATTTAAAAAAAAAACTATATATTCGATGGAAAACTACCCCCAAAACCCAGTCCAATTCCACACTACATTCACTGGTCGGAAAACAATTATGCAAGTTCAGACTTTATTAGCACCATATTAATTGTGAGCACATTCCCAGTGACAGCGGCATTATGGCTGTAGAATGTGATGGTCGCAAGTAGGCAAATTCATGGCAAAAAAATATACTCTGCAATATCACGATTCAACAGAGCTACACTTAGTTCATTTCCTCTTTTTATTCAGCTTTGTTGGGCCTATCTACTGTTCAGTCGTAAATTCTTTGAGCTTTGGAAATTACTAGACAGTCTACGGGAACCATTATTTTGCACCAAGAACTTATTGCTTAATGAACCTTTCTTCTTTTCCTCGAGCTTCTTCTTGGCTTTCAAACGCTTCTGTTCAATCTCTTCTGGTGTGCATTTCAAACTTTCCGTGCCAGATTCACCTGCAAAAGTACGACAAAGTGTTAATAGTTCAAATGAATACAACTGTAATAACAATTCACATAATACTGAGGAAAAAAAAAGATCCTTGCAAACTGATTCCAGAAATGATTCTTAGGAATCAAACTCAAAACCTATTCTTATTTTTATTACAAAAAATAATGCATATACTGCTAAGTCAGCCATTCCTTGCACAGAGGGTTGTAAGATTAGTGACAATGTTATAATACTGAGAGTATACAAAAGTCTTGAAGCCAATTCTTTATTAAATTTAATATTACATGTTTACTGTACTAATGTATTCTTGTTTGTGGAATAAAAGATGCAGTAATACAATAAATACAAGAAAGCAAATTACTAACTTTATCTGCGAGACTTACATTCAATGGTCTATTAATTTTTGATGGCCTCTGCCACCATACGCAAGGAAACTTGTTGCTTCATTGCTAACCTGTCTGTGCATAAACTGGATTTGAAATAAAAATAAACAAACAATAAAAGTGACCAGAGCATGATACTGATCACATTACCTCTACAAATTGCCAAGATTGTGGATGTAGATAGAAAAACCGAACTTGTAAAACTTCCAGCAATTTTATTGACAAATCTATACAAAAATCAATATGTCTACGTTATCTGATACCAAATTGCATCTCTAAATGAAGCGCATATAATTTGCAATTTAAGAAGTTATATCCAGGTCTTAAGCCATTCCTTCATACAATTAGTGATTTTGTTCCAATTAGGTACTGCTGGAACACTTTAGATTAGGAACGGGGCAGATTAATCGGTACTCTATTGGTATCAGCTGATATAGGCATATCAGTGTATCGGTTTATTGGTAAAATTACCGATTATTTTACCAATCCGATATATATCTATAAATATCTTATAATTTAGTGCAAAATTCTGCCATTTTGTTATATTTTTTATGCGAAATGTCCATGCCCTACTTTCTAAAAAAAGTCAAAGTCCGAGACTGCAACTTTTTTTGCTCTACAATCACCTCGAAACACACATTTATTAAGGAGGCCAATGAATCATTCAGGTTCTTCAAGGACCATTTGGAATTTTATACGGATCGGTAGAATATCGGTTATTGGTATCAGTAAATATATATTGATATTTTATTGGTACAGTGGAACCTCGATATTACGTTTCTCAGGGGACCAAGCTGAAATAACTTAAAATGCGGGAATATGTAAAATTGAGGAAAATTTTATAACATTTTGCTATGTTGGGAACATCAAGATTGAATGTACGTATAATGCAGGAAAATGTAAAATATGGGAACGCAAAAACAGGGTTCCACTGACCACTGTATTGGCCAAAATTTCATGTCGGTCCATCTCTACTTTAGATATATGCAACAAACTGGTGTGACAAACTTTGTTGCAATTGTAGCCAAAAGTGGCACAAAAGCAACATAAAATAAACTAATTCCATCAATCAATCAATCAATTCAACATGCGACAAACTGACTAAAGTGTTCTACCTGGAACTTCAGCAGGTGGTGCAGATGCCTTGCCAACAAGATGATCTTGAGATCCACCCAAAACTGTCTCCTTGGTACAGTTGCTGTTAGCTTTCCTCAAAGCATCTTTACCCACGGTCTTCAAAGCATTTTGATTTTTCGAAAATGCTGCACCTGTTGCTACACTTGTTATTCCTTAGAAAAAAAAGTAATAAAAATTAAATACAGTCAATAAAAATACTGGCAGAATGAATATATGTTAGTTGGTCTCAATTTAAGATTACATTAAACCATAACTGGCTCAGAAAAGTTATAAATGTTGAAATTATTACACTGGAAATCTTAGAAATACTCTCTCTCAACTTTTTTATAAACCTGTCAATATTTGGACTTCTTATATTTGGCTGTTTTCTCACATTGGGCTCCAAATAAATAAGGTTAAACTGCTATATATCTGGTGTACGCCTACAAAAGAGGTCATAATTTACAGTAGTGAGACTTGACTTTGAGTATCGTGGAACTACAGGCAAAAGAGCTTGCGCAGATCTACGACTCCTGTGTGGAGGGGAGAGGAGTGGAGCATGCTTCCTCACGACCCTTGTTGAACCGATGAAGGGAAAGTTCCGTCAAGGCTTTTGGCCCAAGGTTGTTTTCCTTTTGGGCTCTCCATAGAATTAGAGACAAAATGTGGGGAAACATAACTGAAATAATATATTCTGAAATAGGCTAGTGCAAAGATGCAGGTTAACATTTCATTTCATCATATGCAACAATATACCACTTAGTAACAGTCTTGAACGTTTAATGATTTTTACAAGGTTTATAGGAGCAATTGGAAGTTTTGTGGAATACTGGAAATTATTGTGAAAGTAAATTGAAACCCTTAAGAAAGTAATCAGTGCACTTTAGAGGTTTGCAAAGTATTATTTAGCAGAGCAAATATGACGCAAAAAAAATATCATGCTTCCCAACAAACAGCCATGAGTCATTCACTGTCATCTTGGACGCAGACTATTGCTGCATTTTCATGCGAGGCTTAAAGGGGTGTTGTGTTTGATTACATACCACGTGACCAGTTGTTGAAACATCTAGGAACATTATTTTAATGCTTAGAGCCATAAACCTGACCCGCCTAACCTAATAACAAAAGTATTTATGGATGTTAATTTAACATTAAGAATCCTAAACCTGACTTGCTTAATCTAACAACGAAAGCATGTCGAAGGCAGATAACACCATTGCATATTAAGTACATGGCAGCAGCAGTCCATATCCAAAACAATGGTCAACAAATGGCTGCTTGCAAACAAATATGCATAAAGGAGTTCATGGAAGGGAAATAATCACAGAAAGTAATCACTAAACAAATGAAATAAGTGTTAACAGTCATACATAGAAATCATCAAGCCATGTTAAAATGCATATGCACTATGATTAGTTAAGAATTAAACAATTAGAACTTGGGCCTAGCACTTCTTACTAAAATAAACCATATGTATTTCAAATTTATACAATATATTTCACGATGGAGAATTGGCAATTACGTCTAAACCACATACCCATATTTCAAATCATGTAATAATAATAATAAATAAAACTTAACAATAACTAAATGATTTAATTCAAACTGGATCACTTCATATGAACTGGGGTATATTAAAACAAAACTGCAGTATTGCTACTAAAAGCTCTACTCACTTGAACTTCTTGGTGAAAGGAGTGCATCTGATGAGTGATGTTTCCTCCAAAGGGTGGTGTTCTTACTTTCCTTCAAGCTTGTTTCAACACCAGCTTGGCTGAGAAGTTCTTCATCCTCTTCAGCAAACGTCTGGAGAACGGCATCGAAGGAATCATCACCGAGAAGACCCTTAATAGATGTGTTCATTCTTGGGGACTTCGCATTCTTGGATGCAGAACTTTTCGCCGCAGACCTGTTGAGATTTGCACACATACTCAGCGTCTTTTCGCTGTTCACTACCACAGATTTCTTTGCCGTAAATGCTCCAAATTTCCCGGTTGGCTGTCTGTCTGAGACGGAACTCGTGTCTGGAACTGGTTCTGCCTTTGAAGAAACACTAGATCGTTTCACATTAGCTGCTAACTTTCTAGTGTCATTTGCAGAATTTGTCTCTCTCTTGACCTTATCCACTTCTGTTACGCTGCTTCTACACGGCACGGCTAACTTATTATGACACTCTTTCTTAATTTTCTCCAAACCTACCCCGAATATTGTTGGAGAGTCATCTTCTTTCTTTATTTCTTCCACACCAACCACAAACATCATTGGAGAGTCACTCTCTTTCTTAATACTTTCCACACCTACCCCAAACATTGTTGGAGAGCCATGCTCTTTCTTAATTCTTTCCACATTGAACATTGATTTAGAGGTTTCTTGTTTTGAATCTGTAGAACTTCCTCCGACGATAACTTCCGAGGAATTTATCTCAGCGTTCTTCTTCGAAGATGAAAACAATCGTGATGCTAAACACGACCTTTTCTTTCTGACAGACGTTGGTGTACTAGCAATTACTGCACATTTGTTGTTGTTATATTCAGGACTTCCACACAAACCACTATTAATGCTTTTCAGTAATTTTGGTGACTTGAAAGTGTTGGAGACAGGATCAAACAGTTTCTCTTCTACTTCCTGAGTGCACTTCAAGAAACAGTCATTGAGTTCATCGTCACCTTCATCCAGATAATTTAACAAATCATCCTCGTTGTCATCAGCAAACATTTGCTGTGCATCGTGGAAGCCATATTGATCACTATTCACTGATGTCCTTTTGCTGTCTGCCAATTCATTCGGGAGTAAGCTGTCATCTTGTGACACAGGGTTTACACTGGATCTTGATTTCACTACTGCACGATCTTGTGCAGTACTACAGTGTTCACTTGGATGCTTTTGCTCTGTTCTGGAAGAACAATTTTCAGGAAGATTTCCATTTGCCGCACAGGTTCCAGCAGAACTATTTTCAGAAGATGACGATTTCTCTGCAATATGGAGACACGATAGTGAGAAAAGTGAAAAGACACAAAACACTATACAGTATGAAAATAAAATGCCATAAAGACCATTGATGTTTTCTCATTGGCAAAGGGAAAAGGTAAAATAATAATTTTAAAAACCCTCACTAATATAGTGAAACCTCGATTTTACATTTTTCAGGGGACCAAGGTGAAAGCGTAAAATCGAGAAAAATTTGAAATCATTTCGTTATATTGGGCTCATGAAAATTGAATGTATAATGCTCGAAAATGTAAAACCAGGGAAGGTTCTGGCAGGGACTCATTCATTTCTTTTTTACCCTAGTGATGAGAGGATAACATTGCACTGATAGCTGTTTGAAGCCTTTTATTTTCATTGTGTGTGGCTGTTCTATGCTATGTCCTGATTTTAATACAGGTAACACTAGGGATGTGACGAAGCTGAAAATTTACCGATGCCGATGTACTCACCGATAATTTTTGGAACCGATACCGATGCCGATATTTAACCGATTCCGATACATAAGATTATCAAACAGAAATGGGATGTTATTTTCAGCATGACAAAAATAAATTTGCTATGTACATTTCTATTGCATATCATATGTACATGCATATATATTCTCAAGAGATGCGAATGTACATTTGCACCTACAAAATGTTATGTGAACCTTTAAGAAGAACATGGATTCTCAAGAGATTAAACATTAGTACTCAGGCAGTTCTTTGAAATGCAAAATGAATTCCTGTTCTGCCAGATTCAACTTCAGAAACACGAGATTTGGAAGCACTTCAGGAAGTAACCTACTTCTCTTATCTCAAATCTGTTCAGCAACACTGAACACTCAATCACTGAATACTGATGCAGCAGGTATGCCCAAGTATTTTCTCAGGACTTGCTTCAGGTTTGAATATCCAATACAACAGCAGATCCTGGTTTAGCAATGTACTGTTTTATTTCCGATTTATAGTTAGGTTTATCCTCTGAATGAGTTTGCAATAATTTTATTACAAAAACTCTACAATAATGACGAATCATAACCAAATTTTCAATAAATCTTACAAAACTAGAATATAAAAGTTATTAGAAGGTAAAACTCTATTATAATCTGTACCGGTTTAAATATCGGACTTTTGCCGATTCCGATACCGATGCCGATGTGTCAATTTCGGCCGATTTTCATACATCTGTAATCGACTTCGGCACATCCCTAGGTAACACCAAAGTTAAACAATCTGGAGCTAAATAATTATTACAGTGTAAATTTTTGCATTTACCTGATTTACCTCCTTATAGTTAAACACAGGCCAAAATCTTGTATCGGCCCATCCCTACTTATTAGCAGGGAATGGATTAATAGAGGCTGAAATTAGTTATATTTTGTATTATCTCTGTGCATCATGGCACATAGACGTGAAAATATAAGGTTGTATTTTCCATATTTGTACATATATTAGGTTTTGGCTCATATTTTAGTTATTTTTACATATTGCTTCCATATTTCAGAACATTTCTCAACATATACTCCATATTTGCACAATAACTATATGTAACACTAAAAGAGTTGAGTGAATTTCTTGCAAATAACTGACAAAGTCCGAAGTGACAAACAAACGAAAGTTTATGACCTTTCTTATACCCTCCAATTGCGTTATTATTTCTTGTTATCCGAACAATAATGTCCCACTCCCCCAATTTTTTGCAATGATTTTGTGGCACACGTATGGGATTTGCTTCTGGTTTCACTTCAAGACAGTCACGTTAGAAGTTGCAATGCTGAGAATGTATTATATGTAGATCGTGTATTTTGGTGAAAATAAGTAAGTATGTATTTACATATTTAGCAAATTTTTACTACATGTAAATCCATTCCCTGCTTATTAATAACCTAGAATCAAGTATAAATTTAAGTTCTCAAGACAAAATTTGCACAAGTGTCAGACTAGAATTAATTACATGATTAATGACACACTCTAACAAAAAAAAAACATGGCAAGTTAACTATTATGAGACTATTCAAATGTATTAACTAACAAAAAAAAAACCTGATAGCTTGTTCTGTATTTCAAACCATAGTCATAGTCATGTATTGTATGGAACTATGCAGAAAATCATAGTTCCAGCTTCAAATTATATCATGATTCAAGTCATTAATTGACAGTATTTTGGGGGAAATGCACATTAATTTCTAGACTTTCAGTATGGTGTTTCATAGATGAGTAAAGAATTTTAAACATTGCATAACAATGAATACATTTCTCTTTTGTCTTCTCTTCTTAATAACGGCCATTCTGCATATAACATAGGAGTAATACAGTGTGTTTCACTTGATCTCGGTCCCTGATTTTCTCTTATAAAAATCAAACTATTGGTCATAATGTAATGCAATTTGCTACGAACTTGCCTTGGTGTATGAGAAGGATGGTGACATCACAGTGAGTGTTGGCAGTGGTCGCCATTAGCCTCAATGCACCACTGCACACGCTCTTTCTTTCCAGTTTCTTCACCAAATATTGATTGAAATACTTTGCAGGCAGTTTGCGGACCACAAACTGTGCAATAAATTGTTGCTGGCATGCCATTAAGGACTCTGTTTTCCAGTACATGCGAACGATGAACAATAAGTACCGACTCATAACTGTACAGTAATCACGAACAACTGATTGTAAGCACCAACTTTCAACAGAACCCGAACAATCACAAACCACTATCAGGTGCTTCACAACAGCATGGCCAAGAACTCAGACTGAAAGCACACATCCATACGATTGGCATTTAATGGCAGATTCACCCAGATGCTCACGACAGGACTATAGAGACCCATCTCCAATTTCGTCACCATGTCTGTAGCAAATTTCATTACATTGTGACCAATAGTTTCATTGTTATAAGCGAAAATCAAGGGCTGAGAGCAATTAAACACCCTGTACATAATAGAGGACTGTGCAATTTCCATAAATAGAAAAAACATACTTGCCATTCTGAGAAATATCATATCAGTTAAACAGTAAATATTAGGGCTGCTGATATTGATATGTGGTATCAGTGTTGGTTGGAATTTGTTCATCGATACCAGCCAATACTTTTCCAGAGAACAGTTGTCTAACAGAGTCTGTTAGATAAGAGCATATGCATAGGTGGGGTGTACGGGGCAACCTCACTTCCACATAGTACACCCTGGACTGCATTTTGCAGACTAACGAGGCTCTGGCATTTGGACTCATGCCCAGTATAATCCTCCATGGGGTTTGTGTTGTATCGTCCATATATGTTTGTGACTGTTCCATCATTCATCTCATCTTCCCAATTAGCCAAATGTGGAATTAAAATAAACTAAATCAATGTATGAATTGGTATCAACTTAGCCTTTGGAATGTGCCATAATCAGTCAAGTCAATATCAACCAAAATATAGAGAACATTATTAACATGCAAATGTATGGTTGGGACAAAACAAGAAAATTGTGGATTTCTCTTGTTACGCAGTCAAGTTACGTATTAGAAAACTGATCCTAATTTCGAAGTTATTGTTTCCTATTGTAAAGAAAATCTCATTACCTTCTTTGCATGCCTTAATCTTTTCTGTGAGGGCCAGTAGTTCTTCGCTAATTCTAGAAAAATCTGAATTATTTTGGCTTATAATTTTCCTTTTAGATGGGAATGCTCTCACTATGGGCAAAACTCTCTTTCTGTTGTTCAACTCTTCCACTTCAGTTTCCTGCAGTCCTGAAACGCAAAGAACTAGATTTGGAGTTTATTCAACATTCAAACAACCATGAAAGACCACACTCAAGTCATTATTTATATTAAAGCTTCACAAATACCAATCAAACCCATGACAGTACTGGTCCATGATTCTTTCTGGAATTCACTACTACAAGTACAAGGGTCGTTCAAGGTTGACCAAGACTTTCGTGTGTAAAATATTAATGAATCAATGTAGTGCTGCATTACTTCGGCAGGACAGACCATGATTCCTTGCGAGTAACCATGATCCTTTGCGACACATTTGGCACATGCACAGTAGTGTAAACAAAGATGGCGGAAAGCAAGTTATCCTTGTAGACCGGCAAGTAACAGTGCGTGACATAGCGCATACAGTCAATATCAGTGTTGTACATGGGGCCGTTCGGAAGAAAAGACCTGGAATGTTGTCGAAACATGTCATTCTTCTCTATGACAATGCCAGGCCACACACGGCCCATTTGACTCAAACAACACTGGCCAACTTGCACTGGGAGGTTTTACCACACAGTCCTTACAGTCCAGATTTAGCCCCAGTGATTTCCACTTATAAAGGGCTCTTAAAAGAGCATTTGGGCACGATGCACTTCCAGACAGATGAATAACTCAAGAACGCTGTCCTGCAGTGGTTACGACACCAACCTACTTCAAAGGCATCAAGGAACATCCATAACGATGGCAACAGTGTCTGGATATTCAAGGGGAATACTTTGAAAAACTGACATAGTTTGGTGCTTCTATGTATGCATATTTCCTGTCTAGAAATAAAAGTCTTGATCAACCTTGAATGACCCTTGTACTTAAATTTTCTATACTGAGTACACACACGACTGAGCTGACATGAATGTATCAGTATTGGACAATACCACAGGTGTCCTTCTTGTATATACATATTGCTTGTATTACAGAATTCTTCTTGTAGTTTACGGTTGATTCAAGCATTCAAACACATTTTTTGATGTAATGTTTCAGGAGAACACATGCTTCTTTCATCACACATTTATTTATAGTTTGACCAATCTATAATTGTAAAACTGATCAAACTACAAATAAATGTCTGATGAAGGGAATGTGTCCTACTGCATACGTTTTCTGTTTCCGCATTACAGAATAGGATAGTTTTTTTCTGATTAATTTCGAAGGCTCACTGATTTCAGTGCGGCATCTGGAACAGAGATGGTAGCACATCACTTCTTTGTCTTTTTCTGGGTGGCATTAGTTGCATGTTAACCCATCTGGCAGCGTTGGTGTGTGTTTCTTGGCTCGTGTCGTCTGCTGCACTGTCAGGTGGCATTGCCAGGTGGTGGTTGGGAGGTTGGGCCATCGGCTATGTTGTGATGCTTCGTGTGGTGTAGTTCCTGTTCTTTGAGTGGGTGAAGGGAGGTCGAGCAGGGGGACTGCATTTTTTTCTTTTGGTGGTCTGGGATTTTTTTAAGAATAGGATGCCAAGTTGGGTGTGCCTGTCCATAGTCTAGGTTCAGTGCTGGTTTTTGTTAGATGATGGCATGGTTTCTTTGATGGTGTTTTCTATAACAGAGTGGGTTCGGGGAAGTATGGATGTGGAGATGGGATGGTTTGTGCTGTGGAGTTGTTGTGAATGGTCCAATCCTGGTGTATGATAATCATGTGTTATTTTCATTGAAATGTCACATCAAGAACACAACGCTTTGCGCACATAGCAACATGCATTTGTTTTCTTTATACGCATGCCAGTAAGAACGTTGCGCCAGTCAGGCGAGAGTGCGCGAACAGTGTGGCTGCTCGGACGTTTATACAAAAGCAGCTCCGGTGTGCATTGCGATATACATATACCAGAATATTTGTTATTTGTAGTACTCGTGGTAGTGAATAAAACATGAAAAACACAAACACCTGGTGTTTCTTTTTTGGCATCTTTTACGTGTTTATCAATCTTGAACAGTGCAGATGGTTCTGCTGATGTAGCTTGGCATTGGCATGTGGCCTTGTCAATACCAGGGAAGGCAAGTTTGGGAACGTAGTATCTCTTGAAGTTGGGTAGGGCTCTCCTGATTTGGGATACAGGTTTGTGTGCCAGTCTTATGTTTGTTAAGTGGTTTGAGGGCCTTTGATAATTTGCCTGACATGGGGGGGGGGGGGGTGGTATGGGGAATATGTTCTCTTGAAATGTTAAATGTGTTTGCATCCTTGTAACAACAGTGAACTAGAGGAAGAACTCGTATTTGATTTGGAAAGTAGTAGTTCCAGTTTAGTTTAATCACCAATTTTTTCCCCGAGTCTTATTAAATTATACAAAATGTATAATTTTATTTAAACTGGGCCTACCCGATGGCACAGTGGTTACGTCATTGCCCTGAATTCAAGGAATGTAAGGTTCAGTACCCAGTGGAGGCACATAGTGATTCGGATACCACATCAAATGGTACACTGTGTAGATCCAGTTCTAATTGGCCTTTCTGTGCATAAAAGTACATTTAAAAAAAATCAGACAAACAAATTTTATTTAATCTAGTTACAACTTAGTGAGGCAAAATAACTTTGAAATTACATGCCAGCTATTTTAATACTTTGATTTTTCTGTTATGCAACTTCAAATATTTTAAAGCAAAACTCGGTAGGCTGATGCAGTATAATTGCAATGGAATACTCAGTACATTTTTTTGGTAGTATACAACAATAAGTCATACTGGAATGTTTCTTCTCACAGAGGAAATTGAAACTACTATCGGATTAAAAATTATAGATACCTGAGTTTGGACTCCAATTAAAAATTAACCAGTAGACCAACATTAAAACGAGTTACATCAAAATTCAGCTTATTCAATTCTGTGTTAATCTATGCTAACCATTTTTTTTTCAAGTAGCCTTCTATCTATAAAAAAAAAGGCCCTTTTTTTTAAAGTTTTGCAAACGATCGTTATCTTTGAAATTCTGTTTTAATCCAATAGTAGTCATCACTCATTATGGGGGGGAAAATATGTATGAAAACTTGAAATATCCTTTTTTTCCTTTCATCGAAACAATGCAAGTGAAACAGATTACATAATCTCAAAGCACTCCAGTTACATGCTATATATTGCCACACCCATTAAAAAAAATCAGATTTTCAAGCATAGTAACGTCTCACTCACCTGCCCTAACCTTTGCTTTAGCTTCATAATATTTTTTTCCTTTATTTCCCCAGTCCCACGTAACCTCTTCTTTCTCCTGGGTACAAGAAAAAAGGGGACTGTACTTCCCCACATCTACTGTTACATCTTTCTTGCTCCTTTCAGGAGTTATTTCTACTTTAGTTGACCGTGAAGCAGCATTTGTACTTAATCTCCTTGGTGTTCTATTTGCGGTATCTGCAGGCCTTTTCGGATCCTTTCGTACGGCACTGCTCTCCCCTAGAAATCAATAAAAAATTCATATGAAACATTGATGAGAATAATGCCTTTTTTACATAAAATTCAATGGTACATCAGACTTACACTAAAAGAGGGACATTAATTTAGAATTCTTCAACTTATTTAGACCTAAAAGAGATGTAACAACAAAGGAACAGAAGACATCCAAGCGGATGTCCACCATATTGAATTCAACTCAAATTTTTTAAATGGGAAACAAGGAAATCAGGAAAAAATTATGACTGCATGATTGTAACAAATGTCTAATTTTCCAGCTGTGAGAAAACAGCGCCAGAATGATCCTAATGCATCAGTGGAAGTTCTGGCACGTCCTGGTCATCGCCTGTCATTGACTGATTCTATCTCACAGAACTTTTGGAGTGATTGTTCAACTGTCACATGCAATACTGGATTTCGTTGGAGGTCTTGTTGATTAGAATCATTTGCAATGGTAGAAGAACTTCTCTCCCCAGACAGCAGTACGATCTCGATGCATTCCTCACGGGTTAGGAGCATTCTGGCACTGTTTTCTCACACAAGGAAAATGAGACATTTGTTACAATCATGAATTTGAATTTAAAATTTTGGATTCATCAGCACTTAGGGTATTTTACACCCATCATGTTATACGGGGTCCAGCCCCTTACAATAACTAAAATATTAAAACATTCTGTCCGGTTAAAAGCTGAGACTGCAAAGGGGCACTCAGCACACATAATGACAAAAAACAGGACAACACACAGAATTATACTGGCCATAGGGCCAGACGCCAGAGCCTTGTTAGACCGCAAAATGCAGTCCAGGGTGTACTATATGGAAGTGAGGGTTACAATCATGAAGTCATAACATTTTCCTGATTAAAAATAGTTTGAAAAAACCTTCACCATTGCATTCTTTAGAAATTCTAGCCTGATTTGATATAGCCTATCACATCACTCCCTTCCCATTTAAAAATGTCATGTTTAATTCAAAATGGCAGATGTCTGCTTGGGACACACCAATATGATTCCCCCTATGCCTAACATGTTTCTATCATGACAATTTGTACCCAGCCTTACTCATTTACATTTTATAGGGGGCGGTAAGGGACTTTTGAATCACCATGTATATTATGTACACAAATAGTAATAGAAATACATTGGGGAATCCGGACACATCGTGGAACCCAGACAAAGCAGAAGACCAGGAGATAGCCATCCTACCATACACCATAAACTTATCCGGAATTATCAGCTGTATTCTTGTTAAACACAACATAACAAAACATTCACATGATGATCAGGAGGCAACTTTGCAATCCCAAGGACAATTTAGGCCTTAAAACAACCAGAGTTTGCCGAATTACTTGCAAATGTGGTAAAGCATACATTGGTCAAATGGGCAGAACAATTCAACAGCAATGCAGAGAACATCAGAGTTACATCAAGAACTTCCATCCGGAGAAGTCAGGACTAGCAGAACATTCCATCAACAAGGGCCATAGAACAGAACAACACAGAAATTATCACCGAATCATCAAACTACTGGGACCACACCATCAAAGAAGCAACAGCCATTCATGGGGAAAAACACAATCTCAAGACAATATTAAGATAGACCTGAAGGATATTGGTAGCGCAGTCGAGTAAAATGACCTTGCCTAGGATAGGGATTTGAACCACTATGTGCTTCCACCAAGAATCGAACCCGGGACCCCTTGACTACAAGGCGACAGCGACGATATGATGAATTCACAAACATCCATGCCCAGGCCAGAATTCGAACCTGGGACCCCTGGCATGGTAGCACGATGTGCTAACCACTCCACCACGGAGGCCGGCGACAAGTGGAAAATATACGAGAGCTGGGGCATAAGTCATGGCAATTACACATTCTCCTCTCAAAGTTAAACAGTGGTACCACAATATGATCTTGTGTCCCAGAGAACATGACACCTGTAGTATGTGGACATGTCACTAGATGTGATGAACAGTTATCGTACAGAGGGCAGTGGTAATTCATATGCTATTCCAATGCATGAACAGCGTTCATGTATATCAAAATAGCTGTTCTTCAGGAGAGAAATGCCTTCATGCTGGTCCCGCAATCTTGGGGGAAAAAAAATAGTTGCCAACCCTCGTATGTTGCTGTGGCAATAAACTTGCAGATTTAGGAATGTAATAGTTAGGTGCAACAAACCTTTGAGAAATAATGGTTGACAAAAAGCACTGTCGTTGAGTGATGGAAGTGGTGGCCATCAAAAAATGTTCCGACTCTTCACGAAAGTCGATCTGATTTTAAGGAGCTTTGACAACAGAATTAAAAGCATGTTGCGTGCCACCAATCAAATGCAGGTTTATGCAGCATCCCATGTTGCTGGAGGGTGAATCACTGCAATTGATTGATTTGTTCTCCAGTGACATGTGTTGTTGAGGATTCGACAGGTAACAAAAAGTAAAAGGCACAATAGCCAAAACTACTATTTCCTTTCTTTGTATCTACACACCTCAACCAACAGAGACAAAAGCATGGATTGAACTTTATCTCAACCTAACTGAAAGTTTAGGAAATCTACGGTGAGGGAATGCAAATTCTTGGTCTTGATATAAAAATTGGTTTGGGGTCTTAGTTCCCAGAATTTTCTAAGCCTGTTGATTTGTGTACAAAATATTCTCTAAAAGTTCACAGATGATTTCATACACATAATAGTGAGAATACCCAAAGACCAAGAGAGAGCAACTCTGAATGTTCAACAATGTAGCAACAATATCTATCTGTATCTCACAGTTGCACAATGGCGACAATATGAATCAAGCATGATGCAATTTTCCTCATGTTCTCACTGACACATCCCAACCTCTCAAGAAATGCTCTTGCCCATTGTGCAACTATCAGATATGGCTAGGCATTGTTGTCACAGGCCTCACCACATGTAAGTATTGATGACATTCTCGTGAATTTTTTTCCAAGGGCCAGCTCGATTTTGATCCAAAATTGCTTTTTATTTCAACCTCGTATATACACAACAGCACTCACTTCACCGACAACTTTTCGTACTCCACACATCGACATGGGACCCAACTGACAATGCTAAATGCCTGATAGCAGATGCATGGTGTTATCACCTCCTCCTGACAGTGTTGCCACTTTTAAATTTACAACCCACATGAATGTATAAATTATTGGCTACAAAAAGAGGTATATAAGTCTTACCTTTTAAGTTATCCCTCCTTGGATTCTTTCGAAGGATTTCTTTCTTTCTCTGCATGCTCTTCAATGGAATCATATGGCAGAGCTTGCTGTAAGGATAACATAAATATGTAAAATGCAAGTCTAGGAGAAGCAATAATATTAGAAATTACACCAATTGACATATACTATATCAATACGGACAATACAGGGTAGCGTTTACACTTTTTGAGCATTAATAACCAGGAAATTCTTAAAGATAACTTGACTGGACTTTTTGCATTTGAAGATGCAATGCCTATGTTGAGTATGTGCAAGGGTGTGTGTAGGCATTAACAATAATAAATTGTGGTGCAACAGCCCATGAGGGTCTCGCTCCCACCTGCTGAGATATATCATCCAACCAGTTACAGGGTGAGATGTGGTCAGCAAGATGAATCCCCATTGTTGTAGGTTTTCATGACCAGGTTACGCTACTCATTCGTAGCTTCCCAATTTTCTAATGATGGTGGGTCGCCACGGGTTCCATACACAGGTCGAAATCTCAGGAGAAACGTTGTTACGCTTCCCCCAAGAAGAAGTATTTGGCCCAGTATTCCTAAAAAGATGAACTTCAAAGGCAGGAAAAAATGGCAAAAAGAGGGCTGACTACTAAAAAAGTATGCATAACCTCCTCCTTTCGAAAATCCTGAGCACACCACTGAATACATCTGATTATACAGGGTGTGGCAACATAACTTCCTTATTTCAGAACGCAATAAAACCCATGTGATGAATTAGAATTGTTTAATGTTTTTTTTTACACTGTAGGTACATATCTAAAGTTATGTTTCACACAGTTTTGAAAATCATATCAGGGAGGTGACGCCCCCCATTGTCCATACACTGAAGAAGCTGATTTCTGGCATTCTTCATGACCTAAACCAGCATATCAGCGGGAATGTTGGCAATTTCTTGACGGATGTTGTCCTTCAGGTCTTGGAGGGTCCTTGGACGGTTAACATAAACGCGGGATTTCAAAAAACTCCACAAAAAAATCGCAAGGGGCCAAATCGGGGAAGGCGCGCTGAGTTGCGATAACAGCATATCCGTTCGTAAAGTAGGCCTCGACGGCAAACGCACGCTCCTCACTGTTCCAACGCATGATGGCGACTGACCAGGACGCAAACGAAACTTTAGACTCGAGCCTGTCGAAAGAGACCACTCCCGCCTCGCTACGACCTCTACAAGCTGCATGGCGCGCATTTCAAAAAAGGAAGTTACGTTGCCGCACCCTGTACTATGTAATAGGTAAATAAAGTAATTTTGGAAAAGGTATGTTTCCTTCTGAACATACCTTGTACATACTGCTTCTCAAAAGTGAACTCAGTTTCCGAAAGTGGCAATCTAGTCATGTAAATATAAAATAGTCTGAGACAGGCAATGGCATATTTTTTTAAGGAATTGTGTCAAGAGTTTTATAAAGCATGCAGAGATTACAATTGAGTAAAACTATGCGAGTATCAATATTATAATTACTTCCCACTGCAATACTTCCAACACATCTTGCAGAGGAAAACTGTGTTTGTGTATCTCATTCCAGTATTCCTAAACTAAAAGAGACTGAGCAGTTTTACTCTCCTTTCAGTGCTCTTCTAATACATGAAAGACTAATTTATAGTGAATTCTAGAATATATTTACATGTACCATTTTACTTGTATTTATTAACAAAACAACATGACAATCTCTCTTTCAAGACTTTTGGTTAAAATTAAAAATGTTTGTAACCATAACCATAAAACCATTTTTATTTTATTTTTCAAATCAACCTTTCACCAAAGTACAACATTTTTAGTTTTTTTTTAAAAATTAAAATTTAGTAGCTATTAGTTTTCTTCCTTTCGTAGCAACAAATTGTGGAGGCAACTGTCTTTTATTTCATTTTTCAAATTACCGACATGGAACAATTTTTTTTTAAATTTAGTTCCTCGACAAGATCGAGGTTACTAAACCAATTGTTGTGCAGTTATATTATGACCAATACCAAATAAGGGTTCAGCTAATCTTTTATCCAAATCAATTGGCTTATTACTTTTCCTAGGATAAACTGCAAATTATACAAATAAAACAGTAGTCAGATTAGGAAAACACATGTGTTATTATGAATATTGTTGTATTCTAACATTATTTACACACTAAATGAATAATATAATTTAATTTACTGAATAGATTTTGAAAATAATTACATTACATAAAGTTGCAAAATCAGGTGCAATGTGCCTGACAGATCACTTTTGTGATGTCACTACATTAATTCAAGAAGATTTGAATCAAACTGACTGATACGTATTAAAACATCATCAGATAAGAGACAGCTACTCAATAGTACAAAGAGTGATGCCATCTAGGAAAGAAAGGGGGAGATAAATTGTGAGAGCTGTGCCTATTAGATTAGTTGCCCCTAACCGAAGGTTAATCTTCATAATCCGTGTGAATTATGACTTGCCTATTGCCAGTTTCCAGGTGGAGTGGTCAACATAACACGCTACAAAGCCAGAATTTCCAGGTTTAAACTCTGATCAACGCATGGATCTGTCTTTGTATTTTTTCCGGTAACAGTCCGGTATATCGGACACACATTAAAATCGGATATTTTGTGTTTCGCATGGTTCGTACTTACCAGTTGTGTATTGTGGAACATAGTTCAAGACGCAATTATGCTTTTTACATGAAAACAAACACAATTTTTCACATATAGAGTAATTTTTTTTTTATTCTTTTCTTCGCTTCCGTAACACAGAATATGGCGGGCACAACTTGACTACCGTTGTGGGTATGCAGTGTTTCTAACCTTCTTCACTGAAAAATACCTACTATCGTATTCGTCACGTGTGCAAATTGTACATTATGTATGGGTAGCTGACGGATAGCCCCACGAACCATTTCCGATAAGGTTAGGTTAGGTTTGGTTAGGCAAGGAGAGTTTAAAAAGGAGAGGGTTGGAAACAATGACAGGGGGTTACGTCATCAAACGTATGCAGCATCCAGTTCACGTAGCGAAAGCAATGGCACTTTTGCGTCGGTGAGATATTTCTCTTGAAAAATACATGATTTCCCGGTCAAGTAGATTCCACGATGAAAGAAAATACTTGCGCGAACGTTGGAAACCTTAGAGAAACTCATTTCCGTAAGTAGTTTCTTCTGTAAAAATGAAGAAATGTGTCTCCAATATACGGAACTGTTACCTTTTTTCCATCGTCTACTTCATCAGTTCATCATTAAACCATATGGGTGCAATTAACCAACAAGGTAGAAAAGCAATGCAAAATAACCAAAACAGAGAGAAAGATAATATTTATTATGGAACAAACAAAATGGCACATTCACTCCTAATTCACAGTACTGGTGACCCCATCATATCCCACAAGAAAACAATGGTCTACAGCAAAAAAGTTTTCAAAACCAAAGTAATTAGGTTTTATTAATTCGAGGATGTTGAGTACAAATATGACAAAGGAAAAATTGTTACTTGGCCCTAGTTTTACTTGCTCGTTTATTACAATGTAATTTCATCCACAAATCTGAGAGTAGGCCTATCTGTTTAAATTGTGCATCTTTATTTCGGTAACGGTTCAGATTGTTTTATGATTTCTCCTAGCACAAAGACTAATTATCGTAGAATTTTTAAAATCATTGTCACATGAAATTTGAACCTTCCTTAAAGTAATGAGCACTGTTTGGACTTGAAAAAAGTTATT